>NW_028317843.1:1547500-1857000 GCF_062004578.1 Staurois parvus
CATCAAAAATATAACTAGAAACACCAAAAACACAGACAGTGAATCAAAACTAAAAATCAAAAAGTCCAAACAAATAGTGTTCTTCTGTGAAAACTCCATAAGATTACGACCACCATGTGCAGCTACCACAAGATGCAGGTGCAAACTCTCTTCCACCATAAATCTGCTCACCTCCAGCAGTGTGATCTCACATTATACAATGTTCTGGTCTAAATGCACTATTGGTCCCAAAAGTATGGACTCTGAAGTTCAACTTGTTGAATAATATCTTCAAAGGCGCCCACTCCAGATAACCGCCTGTATTCCTCATAAACAAAAGCTAAACATTTTTGCTTTATCATTTAAAACTTTATATTCCACAATAACCATAAGAAATGCACTCACATTCAGTAGGTGCACAACCGCGCCAGATTTAATGAGCATGTAGTAATGTACTCCTTTAGGCACCAGATGGTAGTATCGTCACCAGCAGCATGGATCAGTCAACCCAATACAGGCTCCAACTAATTACCACACTGTGTACATGCAAGGCAAAATACGGGCCCTGTATATATAATGCAGTTGCCTTACAATTTTAGATGATCCTGGAGCCGTGTAAGGATCAGTATACCGCTGTGTCAATCAACGTTAACATTGTGATGTCATCCGCAAGCTCCTCCCCGTCCAATTTCAAATTGCAATAAAAATATCAAAGCAGAAGGAAAAAACACTGCTTCCCTTCCTTCTAGTTATGCTTTATATTGCTGGTTAAAAAGATTCCATATGCTCTAGTCCGGTCATGTGATGCAGATGCTCCACTCCCCTGTGTCATGGAGTAGTTGCTGCAGGGGAGAGGAGGATATGGTGACAACAGATGGGCAATGGAAGCTGATGGGTGATGTCACGGTTCCTAGAATTCATCCCTGTTGTCAAGTGCTCCATGACATAGGGGAGTTGGAGCTTTTGCATCATGTGACCGGATAGGAGTAGATAGAAATAAGGTATTTACATAGATCTTTTTTTCTAGCACTATACAGTCTAGGTAGGAGGAGGAAAAAGCAGAGTTTTTAAGCAGATTTATATGGAGCCTTTATTTCCATTTTGAGGTTTAAATTTTTCCCCTAAGGATGATACCTTTTCAAGAAAAGCCACTAGTGTATCAAAATTAAGAGCCCCCACTTCACAGTAAAAAGTAAACAGGGTATTGGGTGTCTCCAAACAGTCAAAGTCAAAAGAAAATTATTTTGAGAACTATTAGAGAACAGGACCACTTTTACAGGTACAAGCGTTTAAAAAAAAAACAACCCAGCATTTCCAAAATCTTCTTATATCAGCAAAGACACTGAATCAACCAAAGAAAATGTTTCACTATACAAAGTCAGATATGGGGGTGCCTCTTGACAACAAAAAGAAGGTGTCAGGCTTATGCTTTCCTATAGCTCTTCGTATTGGGTTTTGTATAGGATTCCTTTGTGTGCTTCCGGCATCAGTGATATAGATGTTATTATGGAGAAGGGGGAAGGGACTTTCACAGCATTATTATTATTATACAGGACTTATATAGCGCCGACAGTATGCTCAGCACTTTACATTATGGAGGGAGACAGTACAGTACCAATACAGTTCAATACAAGAGGGATTAGAGGGCCCTACTCCTTGGAGCTTACAATCTAGGAGGGAGGGGATAGTGGTACTGGAGGAAATAGCTGTGGGGGATGGAGTGGTAGGAAGAGTAGAGGATTCCAGTATTAGCTGGGGTCAGGGTAAGCTTCCCTGAAGATATGCGTTTTCAGAGTGCGCCTAAAATTGAGCAGAGTAGGCGATAGCCTGATAGATTGGAGTAGGGAGTTCCAGAGGATGGGTGAAGCCCTTGAGAAATCCTGGAGATGGGCATGGGAGGAGGAGACAAGGGAGCTAGAGAGTAGGAGGTCTTGCGAGGAGCAGAGAGTACGGTTTGGGTGGTATTTATAGACAAGGTCGGTGATGTAATTAGAGGCAGTGTTATGAACAGCTTTATACGTCAGTGTTAGTGTTTTGAATTTTATCCGTTGGGCAATTGGGAGCCAGTGGAGGGATTGACAGAGAGGGTGGCAAATACAGAGCAGTTAGTAAGGTAAAACTTTTACTGACTATAAATGACCTTAAACTACTGATTGTAAATAACATTAACCACTTCAGCTCTGGAAAGTTTTACCCTCCACGTGACCAGACCATTTTTTGCTATTCAACACTGTGCTACTTTAACTAGCAATTGCACTGCTATGCAACTCTATACCCAAACAAAATGTATATTATTTTTTCCACACAGAGCTTTCTTTTGGTGTTTTTTTTATCACCACTGGGTATTTAATTTTTTTCTATAAAAGAAAAAAGACTGAACAAAAATGTACTTTCTGCTATAAAATGTGTCCAATAAAAAAAAAATATAATTTCTTCCTAAATTTAGGCCAAACTGTATTTTGCTTAATGTCTATGGTAAAAAAAAAGAATCCCAGTAAATGTATATTGATTGGTTTGTGTGAATGTTATAGTGTCTACAAACTATGGTATATATTCTTGTTTTTGTTTTTTTAACACTACTAAGGGCAGTAATCAGTGACTTGGGACTGTGATAGTGCAGTAGGCAATGTCACACTAACTGACACTGGGTGGGAGCTGAGTAACTGACACTGACATCAATCGTAACACTAATACAGTAATAAGTGATAATACTATACACTGTTGCTGTACTAACGACACTGGTTGGAAAGCGGTTAACATATCAGGTAATCAGGGGGGTTAAGTGTGTGCCTAACAATGTGTAATGTGTATATTATGTGCAGCTTCTTCCTAAATATCTCCTTGTTCCTTCTCCCTCCTTTGCAGAGAGAATAAGCAAAGACACTGTCCCCTCTGTACAGAGCCCTGTGTTGATTGTCAACACAGGGCTCTGGACTATGATTGGACACAGCCAAGCAAGCAGGTCCTGGCCATGAATCATTTGCTGAGACCTGCTTACAAACTCCTGCCATGTACAATCACAGCAGGAGTGAGCACACTCTGTACCCAGAAGTGGTCAGCAATGTATAAATATGTCACTGTACCTGTATGGGTCACCCATCCACAGTAAATTATGGGTGGGCAGTCCTTAAGTGGTTAACCCTTTGAGGACCGTAAGATTTTGGAACGCCAAAAGAATCAATTTTTTTGTTTTTAAAGTTCGTACACTTCAGTTGCTGTAACTAAGCCATTTCATGAAATAATTGGCATAAAGCTAGATCCATTTGTTGTTTGTTGATAAGAACTAATATTTTGACTCAAACAAAAAAAAAAAGAGTTTTAAGTTCTTAATCAGATGATACACGCAATTAAAAACATGGGACAAATACGTCCCTTGGTCCTCAAAGGGTTAAACCAAACCTGTACTTATGACAAAGCTTCCAAACTACACCCTGGAGAATGCTTTCTTCCAAGTACCTGCATATAAGTTTTGATTTTCTCTAGAGTGGCACAGGAGGCTCTCTTTTCTGTTATTATATTTAAATCTTGACTTTAATTGTAAACTTGAGATCTGGATAGAGCTTTACTATGTCTCACACATTGCTATTGGTCAAATGAGCCTGTCTATCACAGTATTTTTCAGCCAGGGTGCCTTGAGGTTTCTTCAGGGGTGCCTCGGCAAAATGTCTAAAAATTGCCCAAAACTTGAAAACAAGCCAGCGGATGGAACAAGCCTGCCTTTTAGTTACACAGAGCCACAAGTTTTCATTGTGCCCCATTAGGACCTTCTAGCTGCTGTTTTCCTGACAACCAATTAAACATCAGTTGATTTACATTTTTGAATAGGGTGCCTCAGAACTGTCCATAATTTTAGTGGGAGCCTTACAATTTTCCATAATTTTAAAGGGTGCCTTGAGTGAAAAAAGGTTTTGAAGCAACGGTCTATCTCATTTAGCACTTAACATTTGAGTTTGGGATATATATGTTTCATAATAGTTCTTCCTTTTTTATGCCCCGTGTGATTAGAGAAAAAGTAAACCTATAACCACTACTAGAGACATTTTAGGAACTTAACTGCAAGTTGACCATAAAGTAAACCTATGTTTTGCCTATGCAGAGAAAGTCAACAGGTTCACTTTAACGTAGCCCTCCCCAGCAGCACAAACTGTATTTACCTTGATCTCACTCCCCTTCTGCTCCATTCAGCTGTGGCATCAAAGCAAAAGTCCTGTGTAAGCTATAATTCAGTGCAGTTGTAATCTACATATGATCATGGACTCCTTATGTGAAAATGAATTGGCACAGAGTTGCCACATGGGGAGAGTCACATGATCCTTCGGCTTCCAGAGCTGAATGGAGCAACAGAAGCATGAAGAAAGGTGAGTATATGCTAGGGAGTTGATTTAATCCCATCCAACGCTGTCAATGAAAACTACAGAAAACTTATTTAGTCTAGATTGGAGTTAGTTAATTACAGTTTATACCTCCAGGAATGTCAGTTATGTGTGATAAAGCTTTATAGAAATTCCAGGTTACTCCTTTGTGTGCATGAAACTGCTAAAGAGAATAAAGGAAGAGTGACTTCCTCATTTATTTCTCAATGTAGCTTGCTTTTACATGTAATGAAAGCAGCAATAATCACATAAAGCAGTCTTAATTAAGATCAGCATCTTGACTATAATTTCAGCATGAGAGATGTGTGATTATTAGGTTAATATTCTTCACATGTGCCATCGGGAATCTAGGTAAAGTGAGACATTCGCTATTGCAAATGATTTATTCTTATGCAATGCGGCTGTATTATCTTTGTCAAGTCCAGTGGAGAAAATCAAATAGCTTTGGGCTGTATTGTATTACATTAACGTGGAGAGGTGTAAATTGGTTTCAGTTGAACGATCAAATGAATAATTTGATATAAACAAACAAAAAAAAATCATCCATACTTGGTAGGATGATAAGATGTGAGGGTTTCACAAACAAAGCTGCACCACTTTTTAATTAGTGATTTCAAATTAGAAGGTGACAAAGAAATAAGCAACTTAGAGACATTTCTTTGAAATTCTAATCAGGCTGACTAGTCATAGTAATCAATTAAGTATGTAAGTTCGTCTTCGCTTTGATAATTGTTTAATTTGAAGCTCTTTACGGGAATGTAAAATGGGTGCATGCCACTTTACAAGCACAAAAAAAGGCATTTGAGCCATTTAAAACTGCAGGGGAACTGACACCTGATTTGTTTTGCAAATACTTTTTTTTTTTTGGTAATAATTGTAGCGTTTGGATTGTTTCAAAGAATGGGTTTAACAAGTGCATTATCAGCTAACTGCAGTCTTCTGAAGCAATCAACTGCCAATTCAGGGACAGTTTAAATGACATGGAAGCAGGAAGCAAGCAATCTAATAGGTCATGTGATCTATCATCAACTGCCACTTGCAATGGGTCACATAGTCTGTCATCACTTTAATGATTCATGTGAATTGCCATCAACTGCCACACATAATGGGTCATATGATTTATCATCAAGTGACACTTTTAATGGTTATTATGATCTAGCTTTAGCTGAAATGAGTAATAGGTCAAGTCTTTTGTTACCAAATGCCACTTTTAATGGGTCATGTAATATTTCATCAACTGACACTTAGCCTCTCCTGCATTTAGGTTATTTATTTAAAATTATCTGGGAAGTATGAAAAAAACTTCCCAGATCAAGTTCTCCTCATTTAGATGTACTTGACTTTACCTGAGTTTATTTGCATATACAGAATGTGCATTTACAAATCTTTATGTGCGCTTCTGACCATTTTTTTTTCAGTTTCCTTTTATGCCTAAACGTAATTCACTACAAACCAAAATAACAAAATAATATGTCTTATTGAAAAATTATTTTTTTTTCACCATTAGTATAACCCTGTATTCTGTACTAGCATCTTTTTTGGGCTGTAGGTTTGGCATATCCCCAAATGGATTACAAATTCCATCCAAATTCCTTAGCCATTATACACTACATTCTTACATGATGGATTATCCAGATTATCCATACTGAAGAATAGAGAAATAATTTGGGAATCCAGCTGAGTGACACGCTTGCTATGGCCCTTTGGAAGAAATCTCACAATTCAAGTGCCAGAAATTTGTAAGAATCTGGTATACTATTAAATCCATGTATCCAGTATACTATTAAATCCATGGGGGCCCACTAAAATGATAAATTCCACTTTTGATGCAGCCTTTGATTCTAAATAAGTACATTGGATTACATTGTGTTTCTGGAATTTGGTTTTATGTTTTCTTTTTGTTTTGTTTTTTTTTTATAATGGAGCATAGTGGGGCTAATTTCTGCTAAAAGGGCCAGTAAACCACTTAGAAGGAATACGTCCATGCATGTCAAGTGAAGAGAGTGGGGCCTCCATGGGTAGGAAAGATGGGGGAGAAGTGGAACTGGGCTATACTACTAACGGAACATACAGTAAATGAACTGTACAGAACTTCCATTCACAGTTCACCGTCTATTTCTGAGCAAAAGTAGATGAGTGCTAATTGGTTGTTATTGCTAACTCAACTTTATACATTATCCTTTAATTAATTAAATACACCTTCATGTAATTTGTTTTTCATTTGTACTGTGTTCTTTAATGAATGCATATTTAATCAGATTAATTTTTTTTTCCCCTAGTGTACAGTATTGGAGCATGTTACTGTGCCACCTGTTGGGTTTGTGACCTAGTAAGAGAAGAATATCTTGGTTCATATAATTGTAGGTTCTGCTAAAGCAATAGGTGGTTATGAGGATTTGTAATGCATGAAGATTACTTGTGTTCCTAAACAATATTACAATTGTAATAAAGGTATTTTAAAAGACTGTAAAGGTTGGTTAGTAAACAGAGGACAGGGTTCTTCAGTGGTTTCAAAGGTCAGCACTATCTTGGATCTTGGGTTAGTCTCTAGAACAGTGGTTCTCAACCTGTGGGTTGCGACCCCTTTGGGGGTCGAATGACCCTTTCACAGGGGTCGCCTAAGACCATCGGAAAACACATATTTCTGATGTGTAAAGAGCAGCTACTGTGTAGAAAGCAGCTGCTGTGTTGAAAGCAGCAGTATTGGAGGTAAAACGACACTTCATGAATTATAATTACTGGGTAAACAATTTTATGGTTGGGGGTCACCACAACATGAGGAACTGTATTAAAGGGTCACGGCATTAGGAAGCTTCAGAACCACTGCTCTAGAAGAAGGATCTGACAACAGGTCAGTTTTTAGTTTATTTACACTCACCAAGCTGTGAGTTTGGATATGTATTTTGTGTGATTGCTTTATAATCTAAAGCCTGGCACCCACTTTAAGGTTTTTTTCCCTATCAATCCAGCTAAACAAATAAAACCTGACATCACTGTAATAACAAAATGTTAGTGCAGCAACTTGCCCCACTGTGTTATTGTGTTCTGACAGGGGGACTGCTAACCCCGACAGAACATGCATGGTCAGCACTCACAGCCATTGGTTGCAAGTGCTGATCGGATGCCAGTCGGCTGCTGTTTTTCAAGAATGTTGGTTTGATAGAAGCCAGTCATAAGATCAGCTTCTGCTGAATTTGAAGCTCTACACACAGGCCAAAAATCAGCTGGTTTCTACTGTAATGGCTGATTTCAGCCCATATTTGGCCCATATGTGCCCAGCATTAAAAAAAACATTTAATAAGTGTAATAAAAATTTTACCATTGATGATCACCTTGTGCAAAAAAGTCTGAAAACTTTTAAAAGCTTAAATTGATTTACTGTGAAGAGCAGTGAAGTACATAACGTTTTTAGCACCCCTGTGAACTTTCTTGGAGTCTGGGACCCCTGATAGCTACTTGTTTTGCCCATGATATAATCCACAAATGGGCTCCTAGGATGATTAGCAGCTGGGCTCCTAGGATAATGGTATTCTGAGTCAAAGTGCATGTAGCTTCCAGAATGCTGACACAGATACTGTATCAGTCTTGATGATCATTTGAAAAATAGGATAACATTAAAAGAACTGTCTGTGCATAATCTATAGGACAAATAGTCACTTAGAGGCCCTTTTCCTGAGCTGGTAAAAAAGCAGTTAAAATATACTGTCTATTAATATGTGTTCCAACCATTTGAGAACATTTGATGTACAAACGATTCAGTCTTGCCATTATTACTATTATTTTAGGGAAATGATTATGATTTGTTTTGCTGCAATGTTTTATAAATAATCCTGCTGCTAATAGCTGCTAATGAAGCCAGAATGATTCTTCTAAACAGGAGGGGAAGAAGCCGTATTGTGGTTAATGTAGCAAAGGCCAAATTCCCATCTGCCATCGTTTTTATTGTGCTAGTTTTTAATTTTATTGGATAGGAACCAAACCGATTTTGTTATTGATTTTGAAAACTAACAGATGTTATCAAAAGCATATATATGTATATTGCTTGTTGGCTGTGTTGTATGCTTTTGTACTATAGACTGGTTATACTGCATTGACATCTATTGTTATGGACCCTCATGTTAGTGATCCACTGTATTGCTTCACAGAGATGTGTACAAGGCAGATTGAACTAAATTGGGGCCTTGTATTTATCGCATTATTACTGCAAGGGGCTGGCCATGGTATACCTTGGTATAATTACTGAGATGTGAATGTAGCCTCATTACATGGGCATTATGTTTTTTTAAGACAACTTCTTAAAGTTTTAAGCCCTAAATCCATTTTTAGTATGTTTGTCAACATGTCTCACTGGATTACAATTTTCTTAATCACATACAGATTTTTGTGAATCTGTTGCAAAGGTCCTTACCTGTGGATCTTACCAATAAAAACTAAGACACTTCCTGTTGCAAGTTGACCACACTAAGCCACTTCTTTGAAATTCTTGCAGCATGGTCAGCCTGCCATGTGTCCACCTTCAATTAACTGTCAAACTTTGTTTCAGGTCTGTGCCTCCCTCCTGTATAGCAGATACACAAACAGCTGAAGTAGTTCTCACAACAGACTACATTGCAGCTAGTTGTGATCCAGCTGTTAGCATTGGCTAGTATTCATATTAGTTGACTATGCTACTTTTGAACTTTCAATAAAATCATCACAGTGTGTTTGGTCCTTCCTAGCTTTTGAAGAGACAACCTCTCCAATATTGAAAGACTATAATTGAAAATGCAGTTGTATGAGTATTTCCTGGAAAAAGCATACCTAGACCTCTTGTCTCGAGCACATTCCTGGTGTTGTGTACAGGTGTTAAATCAATGCCTGTATTGGGCATATTAATACTATGAATAACCACATTTGTCACAGACTGAGTGGCCGAGAAGAACCTAGGCATTTCAATTTACCAATGTAGAGCCACTTAAAGGCCTGCCAGAATACAAGATATGGCTTTCCACAAAATAATACCCAGCATGGTTTAATGGAAAGATGCTAAGTGGTACATCTGCATACTGTACTTTGTTTAGCTTAGCAATTGGATTATAATGACAGCCAGTCAGCTAGTATTTTTAAAAACAGAATTCATCAACAATAGTCTTCTTATGTCTCTCATTACAGGTATGTGTTTTATTTCTACTTAAAGTGATTCAAAAGGTTGTAATTAAATAAAAAAAACATGTTATGCTTACCTGCTCTGTTCAATGGGTTTGCACAGCACATACCCGATCCTCTTTATTTTGGGTCCCCTGCCAATGGTCCTGGCTCCTCCCCTATGCTGAGTCCCCCCAATAGTAAGTCTCTTGTGATGGGGGTACTTGAGCCAGTGGGCTGCTGAGCCATTATCCTGTGAATACACATTGTCCATTCACACACAGAATGCAGCTTGGCCTTGTCCCCATTCTGTCTCCTTTGGTTCACTGGCTATGATTAACAGCAGATGCTGTGTGAGCCAAAGAGGAGAGAGAGAGATCTGAGAGAGATTCTGCTCTTGTACAGATCACTGGATCAAGATGGGGCTTAGGCAAGTATTGGGGTGGGAGGGAGCTGCACCCAGAAGGTTATTTACCTTAACGCCTAGAATGAATTAAGGTGAAAAACCTACTGCCTTTAGAACCACTTTAAAGTGGAAGGCAAGTCAAAACCTAAGCTTAAACCTGCTTCCACTCCCATTCTAAATCCTATACTAACTACCCTGTAAAGGAAATATGTCTATACTTACCTATTCTGAAGGTGCTCCAGTCTGGTCATGTGACCAGCCCAGTGGCTGGCTCAAAAGAAGAGGAGAGATTTCCAACAACAGCCACAGTGCCTATGTGATGACATCACGTATAGGCTTGCTATAGAGCATCCATTGTCAGCTGTCCCTCCTATACACTGAAGTCGGCCCTGGGAGCAACTCATGGGACCAGACCAGTGCGCACTCATATTAGGTCAGTATATACATCTTTTCCTTACAGTACTTAGACTGGGGGTGAGAGCAGGTTTAAGTTTAAAAAGTATATGACTGGACTTCTAATTTAATGCTTAAAAAGAAGCTCACCACTGGTAATTCCCAAAGTCTTCTGCTCTGAATTATTGATAACTACAAGAGCATGATTTTTTGTTTTTTTGTTTTTTTAAGTAGATCAATTTTTATTGATAACATTGATAATTCTAAACAATATTTGATGTATAACTAAGTATTGCCTCTGCATTCCTTCATAAAAAACACTTTAAGAATGAAAGTGATAAAACAGTATGGTGCACCGCATGTATTTTTAAATATCTCATCTAGACTTATTTAAAGAGTGTCAGTTTCAAACCCACTAAGGCTATTCAACAATTCATGCACTATAAAGGTAAACCTCAGCATCTCAACAGCCCTATAAGCTTAGTAAGCATATACTTCATAAAATATTAACTTTTATTTTTACAAAGAATGTCTGAGAAGGCTTAGATGAAGTAGGTTGAATTATTCTGGCCACTATTCAACCGGGAAAACTGACAAATAATATTAACTTTTACAAAGCATGTCAGTAGCAGTCTAATAATAAGCTTTTTAGCTGAGAGTCCACTCCTTGGCATCCCTATTTTAGGGAACTATTCAGTAGACAGGTAGCAGGTCTTCATTTTCTTTTCTTTTAACGTAGTTAAGGCAAAATTGTCGCACTTCAAATATATAGCCATTTTGTTTTTTACACTTTCCCTTCTGTTAGGTAGTGATGGGCTGAACACCCCCCTGTTCAGTTCGTGGTTGAATATTCAAATCTAATGAAAGTTCAACCACGACCTTCGAACAGAGGGGACAATTCACTAAGCAGTATCTTAAGTAAGATACCGCACAGCTACTAAAATCATTCTTTAATGTTTCAGCTGTCAGAGGGGTTCCTCGCCAACAGCTGAATGTAAAAAGAATTGCTGCCATTGCCCGGCAATTACACTTTTTTTTAATGCGTGGAGTCCTCCCCCATCCTTACCAAGACCTTCTGGTCTGATATGGATTTTGAGGGGAACACCCACACCAACATTTTTTTAAAAATGGTGTGGGGCCCCCCCAAAATTCATCCCAGACCCTTATCCACTAAGTATGCAGGTCAGAAAAGGGGATGAGCAAGCACCCCCCCCCTCTTGAACCATACCAGATCCCATGCCTTCAACATCGGGGGGATGCTTTGGAGTAGGGGCCACTCCCAAAGCACCTTTTCCCCATGTTGATGGGGACAAGGGCCTCCTCCCCACAACTGTGGCCGGTGGTTGTGGGGTCTGCGAGTGGGGGGATTTTCAGATTCTGCCAGCCTCCTTTAACAAGGGGGCCCCCAGATCCCCGCCCCACCATGTGAATGAGAATGGGGCACATAGTACCGCTACCCATTCTCAAAAAAAAAAAGTGTAGTGTAAAAAGTGACAGTCTTTGACAAGTCCTTTATTAAAAACAAAAATAAAAAAATGTGCCAAAGTAGATCCAACATCAATCACAATGCCCACCGCCACAACTGACCCGGAAAAAGAAAAACAAATTTACTCTCGACACTGGCTCCAGCCGTCTGACAGATGCGCCCAGATGACAGTTCTTAAAATCTGTGATGATGTAACAAGGGGGCAGGGTGCATTGCTTTGGCCAATCACAATGCACTGTCAGGACACAGTTCATTGTGGGGCGCGGTGGGCAAACAGCCCACCAAACGCCCTTACTGTTCATGTGTTTACCGAACACACGAAGGGCCAATGTTCGAGTCAAACCTATGTACAACTCGAACATCTAGCCCAACACTAATGTTAAGTGTAACATTTTGTCACTTAGACAATAGATACCAGGGCCAACAGAGAGGGTCAATCTCCCCAGTTATTACACAAACACAATAACACACCTGAAAGGGGTTTTATCAGTTTTACACAAAAAAAACCCCAAAAACTAAACAAAAATTGGCTTTGAAAAGCCTGGTAAAAGATGATAAAATAAAATTGCACAAAACAGTGTTAGTTGCAATAAAAAAAAACAGCTAAAACTCTCTTCACTTGCTGACCACGGCAGTGATCTCCGTTGTAATGAAGGGAAACCACCCCATGAGGAATGTTCAGATGACAAAACTTTCAGGAGCATCACATTCCTGGTGCCTTACTGTGCATCATGCTTTGATCTGCCAGACCCTATGGGGTTAATTTACTAAAGATAAATAGATTGTTGCCCTTTTGCAAGTCAATTACCCTCAGAGCTTAGTGAATGAGTTGAAGCTTTGATGACTTCCTTCATCCAAACATGTGCAGGCAAAAAGTATGCTTTTTTATTTACCTTACACATGATTGGGTATTTTCAAAGTGAAATTGCACTACATTCACTAAGCTGTGGGGACAATTTCCCTTGCATGGTACAACTTTTCCTGCCATTAGTAAACCAACCCCTATATATTTATATCATTGTTATGGGTTTATTTACAGAAGACAAATAGGCTATCCCCTTTTAAAGGGAAGCTGCACTTTGCAAGCTGCACTTTGAATTTACCCCAAAGTTTAGTGAAGGTGGTGAGATTTCATTTGGCAAAAAATACCCAATCACATACAAGGAAAAAACAGCATTTTTGCTTGCACGTGATCGGTTGATGAATACCAGCAGAGCTTCACCTCATTCACTATGCTCTGAGGCAAAATACCTTGCAAAGTGAACAGTCTATTTGCCTTTAGAAATCAACCTCTATTTCCCATAGTGAAGTAGAGTGCAGTGGATCAAACAAGGCAGTCTCCCATCCCACATTGTCGTCAACACTATTGCTGCTGGCACTACTGCAATATAGGAAATGGGGAAGAACCAATTTTGCTGCTCCAAAATTAATAAATAAATCATGTTCATCGATTATTTACTTGCCCAAGTCCCTAGTCTATCATTATTTTTTAAAAAAACCCAGAAAGGTAAAAAAAAAACAATTTTCATTGTGTACAATGTAATTATACATTTTTACAATGTTGTTAGGGCTTGTAGATGTTATTTTCTTTAAAAGTGGTTTATAAAGAATATCTGTTGCTGTAACTTGCATATAGCACAGCTCAGTAGCAAATGTTTCCTGATACGTTCAGGATGAACATCTATTGTTTGATCAATACATTGTGTGTGGATGACAGCATAACCTAGGTTTCTGAGTAACTGTATTGTCTTATCTCTTTCATTAGATTACCTAACATTACTGAAGAAGCTTGATAGATCGAAGACATACATGTCTTTGTTTTTCTGTAAACAATCTCTTGTTTCTCCCTAGTTGACACTAAACTTTAGATTTATTTTAAAAAAGATATAATTGAATGCACTTCGTATCCATTAATACATCATATGATGTATTTTTTAAGTGCAAGAGGCGTGAGTATATACATTTTACTTGGTATCAGCAACAGTGCAGCAGAGTGGGAGAAAGAAGCAACACAAGAAGCAATTTAGTTAATGTGCTAACAAACATGATGCTAATAGAAAGGACAGAAATCAATATATTATTATCTTTGAGTTTGCATTTTACTGGAATCAGATATTATATGCAAATGGTATACAGTACACCTTTATATTTATGACCTCTGTATCTGTACTTATTTTGTAGCCCTGATGAAAGTGGTATGTTTAGCCCCAAACACACTGGATTTTTTTTTTTTCACTATAAACCAATTTAATCATTACAAATCTTGGACTGGATTTTATGTAGAAGGAGAAATTAGACTGATATCACTATGCTGCTTCTCCTTCACTGCCCAATCACATGCTGGGGGTGGGACCATGACAGCCTGAGCTGAGAGGAAGTGGGTTGATTGATGCTGACTAATATTCAACCCAGAAAACGAAGACTGAGAACATCAAGTGGTAGAAAAGAAGTACTGTGGTGGAAAGCTCTGTATTGAAGCAAAATAAGCTTTGTTTTATCTTTTACTGGGCTATATATTTTTTATTTTATATTCTTTAAACTACTTAGTTACAGCCCCACTCTAGAATAAAACAAACTTTTTACCACTCCTCCCTACCACCCCCTGTAGCCTATGCTGACATTCTTTTTTTCCCCTTACCTGGTGAAGACAGAAATACTTACTAAGTCCCCCATCCAGGTCCCTTACCACTTTCAAATCCAGTATGGGGGACTGCTATAACAGGACAGTGATGGCAACCCAGGAAACCCCTGATCCCTTATGTCCCCCTGTGATGACATCAGTCTTCTTCACTCTCATGAGAGGAGCCCTGCCATAGGCCATCCAAGAGGAAGCAGTGACATTGTCATCTAATAAAGGACCCCAAACAGGAAGTGAACAGAAAAGGAGAACACTCGGGGCTGCAACATCATATAACCATGGGTTAAGGTAAGTAAAAATAGGCATTTAAATAGGGATTGTTTTTTTCCAGCAATCACTAAAAGGGAGCTGGAAAGTAGGGGTGAGTAGTGGTTGATATTGATCCTGGAGTAAGGGCATGCATTTTTTAATTCATGTGTCAAAATAAACACCCTTGTCATCTTCTGCAATTACATTTAAATGTTGGTTAAAATAAATGGCTGCTCTTTACCTTTTGTATTGCATTGAGGCATTCAATATAAACACTTTAAAATACACATAAATTGCATTATGAATGTGTCAGGCTACCTTGATTCTGTTGCTTTTGATGTGCAATAATAGCCTGATGTTACATCCACAGCATAAACTACAGCGTTCAATTTACTTTAAATGTGACTTATTTTTTTTCTCGTTGTCAAGGTAAATTTACATTATTTGTTATCTCTCTCTTTCCTTTACTATTGATTCACCAGTAGTGATATACTTATTTTCTGATTTCAGCTCAGTTTGTTGCAGAACTAATTGAGCTATTAAGCACTACACTGGATAAGCTGTAAAATCCTATACAGCTTTATTATATTATTTATTACAGCTATAAAAGAGCCCAAGTGGATACTTTATGTTGACTTACTACATGCTGTAGTGTGACTTCCATTCTAAACACTGAGATTTTTTCCAGTTGTCTAATGGTACCTTTTTTTTCATCTAATATCTTTTCACCATTTTTTTAGAGGTTCCATTAAAGAGATCAGTTTAATGTAGATAATGTAATCAATGCCTATTAATGTGTTATAAAACATGTTTCTCTGTCTAGCTTGTTATAGAAGATACATCTATTTTTTTCTCATTACATATGCAGGTTCTGCTTCCTGCTTAGTTGTTTTGTACAACGGCTGTGCTTCACTTTTCCTCTCTTTCAGTGCTATGAGTCTATAGTCCAGATTTACTAGAAGTTTAGAGCATGTTGACTTTGTAAAGTGAATGTTTTACTTAGCTTAGTGAGAATGAAATGAGGTAATACTTTGTCCACTTCAATCATCCAATCATGTTTTTTCAAAGATTTTTTTTTTTAAGGCTTATCTATATCCAAAAAACAAAATGTACTATGCTCCAGCTGACCTGTCTTTAGATATGGTGTGAACTGTCTGTATCTGGACAAAAAAAGGAAAGGACTAAGGAACCCTGCTCTCTGTTATTTTCATAACATAAAGGGGCATAGTTTTGTAGTCTCCTGGGAAAACAATATAATAGTCAGCACAGACAGAAAGCACAGAAGATTTTTGAATTGTAAGATTTCTGGGAAGATCAATGGGATATTTTTTTTACATATCAAATTGATGTAACAAAATATTTCCGGTGGTATACTTGGAGGTCCAAAAGATACCAAAGAAAAGAAGCTCATCATTAGATTCAATTTATGCTTTAATTTTCCTTAGAACACTGCAAAGTGAACTGCCCTAGAGACAGTAATTAACATGTATCAAGATTTTCCTGTGCATTAATAGCAGTGTTAAGTTGAAATCTGAGGTCTTCTGCCTCCAGATACTCCCAGTGGGGCAACCTTCTAGTACTGTGCGGGTTAAAATGGGTGGTTGCAGCTGTGACAGGCACCCATCAAATGCTGACTATGCCCACCTTTCTGCTCTTGTGCTTCATTCAAAGAAGCAGTACCACTGGTTCCTACAAATAAAAAAAAGTTTTGAGATTGGAAGAGGCAGACCTTTCGTTCATCTGCCTGTCTTCCAATCATAGAGCATTTTTCATTGTTGGATCCGATAGCATGGCTTCTATTAATAAAACATGGTGGCAGCGTAGTCAGCACTTGAAGTTACAGTCACAGCTGCAGCCAATCATAGTAACTCCTCCAGCACCACATTACCACTTTAGGGGTATCTGGGAGCAGAGGACTGAAAACTGAAACCTAGCAAAGAAGCCACAGGCACATGGACACCCTTCATGCAAGGTAAATATTTTTGGTCCTGTTTTTATTTTTTTAAAAATCACTAAACTTCAGCTTTCAGTGTTACATCAGATTTTAGTAATTGTGCTTACCTTAACCATTTGTGACCATCGTACATATATATACATCCTGTCAATGAGTGGTTATAACAAGCTCATGCTACAGCCATAAGTTTGGGGCAATTATTACAGCCAGTGATTGGCTGTTTAGTTGAAGTGATCTGGGCAGCTCTACAGCCACCTGATCACTTTTACTGAAGTAAGAAAGACCGCTCAGGCTTATTAGCCCCTTTGTGATAGCAATACATTTAAATTAAAAAAAATAAGTAAAAAAAAGATATTTTAATAAAATAAATTAAAAAAATTAAAAAAATTAAACAGTACTCTTATCCTTTCCCACACATACATGCATATACAAACATGTGCATAGCTCTAGCACACTATTGTAAACAGCAATTGTACAACACATCTGAGCAGCTGAGCAAACTTCAGAATGAGAGCAATAATTATAGGGGCATTATTCATGATTAACTCTACATTGATAACTTGTAATGGCTTTTAAAGCATGACAGTGTGTCACCATTTCCCTGGTTCCCTTGAATTTTGAGTCTTGACATGTTTTGTATCTATTTACTCTATGCAACATACCTTTTTATATGTTACAGAAAATTTGGCATTCTGTTGTGTTTGTGTGCACTAAAATTATTTTTTTGTGCATTTTTTCCTGAAAATTTGTGTTTGATAAATGGCTGCAAATATATCATGTGACATAAAATAATGTAAAAGCCACCATTTTATTCTCCAGGGCCTCTACTTTTAGAAAATATATAATGTTTGGGGTTCTAAGTAATTTTTTTATGATTTGTATTCTCATAATTTGTTTGAGGGGATACTTCTCAAAAAAATGCAGCTGGATACAATGGTAACATAGATACAATTGTTGTATTTCAGTTGACAGTTGGATCAGTCTATTGTTCTGTAACCATCCTCAAACACAGCTTGACCTTTTGATGCATATAGCATGTATAATACCACAGTGCCATCTTGAGGTCAAATTGGAGAATGTTATATTCATTGAAACACAGTATTGCAAAAGTGGCCAGTATTGCAAAAGAAACTGTATAATCAGTCCAAGTCAGCTACAGCCCAGCCAAAACCTATATTTGCATAGTAGCCCCAGTTTTAGGACCACTCTCCCCCCTCTTAGGGAGATGATGTCCTCAGCATCTGTGAAAAAAACCCCTCAAACCTTGGGAATAGGCATCAGAACCAACATAGGTTAGGGAAGGTAAAGGATAAACAGTAAGGGAAACTTTACATTATCAAAACATTAATAAACAGTATGTTTTACATCCAAAATGTTACAATAAGCTCATTATCTAACTGCAACCCAGCTAGCAGCTTGATAGTAGGTCTTGGTTACCTGAAAAACAAAGAGAGTCATCTGAAAAGCATGTATCAGCACTACTGATCAATCCGGAGCAAAGCCCCATTCCCGGGTGGGGTGTTAAACTTTCTTCCACAACATAAATGAAAAGAGCAAATGGAGAAACTTGGTGCCATGATGAAATTACTGGTTGCTAGGGACTACAGCAACTTATTCCCCCAGGCCCCACGTGCAACACTAAAAATGTAGAGTCCCCCTGACTCCCTTGAAGACAGGATACTGCCTCCAAAGGGTAGGGAGTGAGCTAACATTTATCCCAGGGCATGTTCCATGTCTAAAAAGGGGAGATTAGAACAAAAATTGGGTGTCAGTCACTTTAGGTCTTTTTCAAAGCTTTAATCTTGAACTTGAAAGGAAGTGGGAAGGAGAGAGTTAAGGGTTTCAGATGTCACATAGGTCACTTACAGACTACTTGGATCCAGAACAAAGTCCAGCTTCACAGTGTCAGAACCTTTAACCCAAGCCAGCAACACTGCAAGCACTTTTTCAGAGTCTAGTGCATCCTCCATGCAAGTCACCAGGCCCTTCTAAGAGACCAGCCTTCATCCTGGCTCTCTCCAGCAAGGGGCCTCCCCTGGATCTTCTCCTTGACCTGGCTTCCTCCACCTCGGGCAGGACAGCCTCAAGACTACTTCAAAGCAGAAAGGCTTCTGGGCCTAACTTGGAGCTCTCTCGCCAGCAGCTCCTCCTCAGCCTGAGGCAAGAGAGCGAGCAAATGCCCCCCCCCCCCAAAAAAAAAAATATATATATGTATCATCTCCCAGAATGCACCAGTGGCCATAGAACCTCCTACTGGGCTGTCTGGAAGAAATATAAATATTCATAATTCAGCCAGATAAAGAAACTGTGTAATCATTCTGAGCCAACTACAGCCCAGCCAAAAACTAGATCTGCATATTAGTCCAAGGTTAGAACCAGGGAGCTACACTTGTTATAGGTACATCTGTCAATCTTGTATTGTATTCCTATAATTGTAATTGTTTGTATGTACAGAATTTTTGTTTAGTAAAAACACAATAATATACCACAATGCTCTAAGCTTTCTTCCTTATAATGCAAAGTAACCTTAACTAGACAAAGCAAAACACCTGTAGAGACTGATTTTACCTACTATTTTTTCCTTCTGCCCACTCAGCTGAACTCCACTGTGATTCAGAGAAATTGTCCCCCAAAGTCTGCTGGGAGTGTTAATCTCCTGGGGCCTCGCATCTCTGACTAGTTCCTCCTTTTGACCTCCAATCATTACAGGAAACTGCAGTGGCATGGATCTCAGCAAGATAAACCAGATTTAAAATTTGAAAGGGCACAGCTTTTACAATTCCATTTCTGAAACTTTAGAATAGCATCTTCTTTTTACATGGCAGAACAATTTTGTAAACATTAAAAAACTGGCATTTTTTTAAGCACTTAGAATTAGTCTTAAAATAAAATATATCTGAAAAACAAAATAATATGTCTTGTTAATGTTTTTTTATTGAGTACGAAGAAGGTATTATAAAAGTATAGATGGAGTGCAGTATTAACACAAACAAGATAGACAACATTTTTAACCATTTATGAAGGCATGTTATCATATTTTTCATTAGTTATGAGTTGAATGCCCAAGGATAGCATTCAGGTTACTTTACTAACTTAATTCTGAGCGTGCTAAATCTGTTAATGGGATCCAATTGTTAAACAATAGTAATGACCATTTTCTTGCCTAATAGGCATAGGGATTGACAAGCAAATGACATAAGGGACTGGGTGCTGTTCTGGAGAACCAAAGCGAAGCATTTTTGTAAATTGCATTTGCCATTAATTCTAATAATGTGTAAAGGGCAAAATTATTCTAAATATCAAGCCTGGGGGAATGCCTTTAACCTGCCTGTGAAGTGTCACACCTATTCGATATATACAACATACCACAGTAAAAATTATATTTACAAAAAAATAAGAAAGCAGTTGAATTGTTGGTAAATGACATCTCCTGGGTGCTTCATTCTATTTGTAAGCAAAATTCCTGGGGATTCCATTCATCTATACAAGACCATAATCCTAGATGAGGATCCAGTATAGATGTTAATAGGGTACCCCACACAACAAAAAAATAACATGGGTTTCCCCCTAAAAATACATTCTAGACCACGTGTCAAACACAAGACTGATGCCTGATTCTGGCCCTCCAGGACATTTATACCACCCTTGCACCTCTCCTACAGCTGTGACAGCCCCCTCATCTCCACCACCACCTTGTGTCAGTAGTCAGCAGCAAACAGGCAGATAAAACTTCTCCACCAGATCCTGTGCAGCCAAAGATAGGCTTTTCTCTGCAGCAGAGAGGAGAACAAAACTGCTCCTGCAGATCCTGCACCTCTCTGTGCATCCACAGCAATCCCTTGTCTCCGCCTCCCATGATCTCAGCATTCAGCAGAGTCTGGCAGCTAATTTTGGCCCTCCTCTGGTCCTTCTCCAGACCCTGCACTTTCTTCTTCTCAGTTCTACCCCCATCCTTTTCCCGGCAGCAACACCAGGTAAGGGTAGTGCACTGTGACATAAGAGAGTGTAGGGGACTCGACCTAATAACTGAATGCATTATTTATTAAGATAAAGAGTATATACATTTATATAGTCTTACAGTTACAACCAGCACTTTGAAGGCAACCATATTGCTGATGCAGTCCACAATGAAATTGAGTTTGACACCCCTGTTCTAGACCCTTATCCTTCATGAGAGTCTTATATGAATGTCAAGGGAGACCCTCACACTGGCTACCTAGCAACCAGGGGTCCTGAGCAAGGAAGCTGTCAGTTAGCAGTGGTAGTAATACTGTTGCTAAATATTTATCTATTAATATATTTCTCATTGCTGTTGGGGGGTTCAACTCAGCCAAACACCTTGGAAGCAGATGAAATTCAGTCCAAACCAGCAACTGGTTTTATGTTACTTGTGAATTCACAACTGCTCCACACGTCTATCATTGATAAGTAATTGTTAGGTTTTGGTGTTCTATCCTCTCCAGAACTTTTTATGGTAGCAGCTGACCAGTCACATCAATACATATAGAATGATCTTGTTTTCCAGTTCAGGCTTGCTCAGTTATGACAAGCCAAAAAAGATCAGTGGCTTCACTTTGCCTGTGTGGGCACAGAAAATATTAACATGTATAATGAAGCAATTATTTTAATAGAGTGGGAAAGGGTTAGACCCTTTGTCAAATGTGTGTAGCTGGGGAGATTCACCTTCTCTAGGGGGAAAGTTTGGAATTGTCACTTATGCCCACTTTTTAGAAATTTTTAATTTTCTCTTGTTTCTCTAGGACAGAACATAAAGATAAATCTCCCCAGTAGAATGCAGGCAGCAAAAAATAACCTCAGCCAAATTGTATCCTACCCCTAATCTTTCTGAAATAAAAATTGGCTTTACATACACTTTAAAGCTGACTTCACACTGTCCATAATTCTGCCAAATCAGCAATAAACCGGCAGACTTTCAGTCAGTGCGTACAGCAGTCTGTCCAACAGAAGCCAGTCTAACAACCCACTTTTGTCAGAGGGACATGCTGAAAAGCCAGCATCTGATCAGTGTTTGCAGCCAATGGCTGCAAGCGCTGATCAGTGTATTCTGACAGGGGTCCCCTTGTCAGAATACAATAGCACAAAGATGGAGATCACTGCATCAACAACACTTGTGTTGTTACGGTGATCTTTCAGGTTTTTTTTCCATTTAACCCAATGGGTTCATTAAAAAAAAACTTGCAATGTGTACTGGGATTTAGATTTACATGTGGTGTTGCGGTTTGTTTCTAAAATGATAAAGGGCAATGTAATTTAGCCATTTTAATAGCAAAGAGAGTATCCAGCAGACATACTCAGAATACTCGCCTCCCTGCTGCAGCAATCCCTCTGTGGCTCTAAGCCCGAAAACTGAGCAAACACATGACTGCTGATAGCCCATTTCTTGGTCAGCTCTGGAGAGCTGAGCAAGAGAGGGGCCAAAGTGTGTGGCACAGACTCTCAGCAGAGAAGTTGAGTCAACTGCTGATCAGGCATCTGGGTGGATCCAGACATTATTGTTGGGATCCTTCCCCAGCCTGGAGCGGCTCTGTATTGTCAGCCAACAGTGGTTGCCAATAAACTCTGGACTCTTTTGATCTTTTTCTTAAGAGCTCATATTCCAATGTCGGTTGTACACATTATATTTCAATCATTTGTTTTGCCGTTGGTAGATCTACTAAAATGTAAATATTTGGAATGTGTATGCTTCAGTATAGCCAAAGAATAATAACGAATCAATCTGAATTGACATCACCTCCCTTGCTTCCTCTGGGTGCTGTTCTTTGACCATCTTGATAGGCTGAAGTGGGATGAAGTCACTCCTGCACAAGCACAGGAGTGCAGTCATCCTGGCACACAAACATTGGGCTAGAATGTAAATGGAATTGCACATGCAACGGCAAGCGGGTAGGTAGGTTTATTTTATTGCAGAAAAGATATTGCATGTTTCTTTTGCAGTATACAACCTGCCTGTTTGTAGTTGTTTCATTATTAGACTTTTGCTCCACTTTAAGATCCCTTTCTTTGCAATACAGTCCTCCTAAGATTCTCCTCAGTGGTCTTACATCCTATATTATTAGATTGATGCTCCATTGTATTCATTGCTGCTTGATTGTACTGGCTGGCTATAGACGTCATCATCACTAAACAAAATGAACAAAGACCAGCTAGATGCAGCAACGTTATCCAGTCTATGAAAAATGCTGTCAGTAAAAAAGAACTTATTGATATTTTTTTGCATCCATAGTGAAAATGGACAGTCTAAGATGGTTATTACTTTGAGATCAGAGGTTCATCACCATGTGTAATTTGTAAGTGACATGAGTGTTTAAAACTCTGAAAAGGAGTTTGATGGAGGTTTGATGAAACTTTCGATGCATATCCTAATCAGATCTTCAATGGCAAGGTCACCTTCTGATTGATTTGAATAAATCTTCATATGTTAAGTACTCTCTGACAGTAAGTGAGCCCTTTGGAACTAGGCAAACATTAAAGGTAGGAAGCTTACCTTTCCCACTCAAAGCTTCACAAGAAATTACATACCTCTTACAGTAAAGTAAAAAAAGTCACATTTTAGGAAAAAATAATAAGCAAAACATTTTCTACAGAAAAAACTGCACATTTATTTTTTTTTTCCTATGGAAGCCTGCAAAGCATAACATGTGATCAGCAGATCGAGGGGGTAATGTCATGCTCCTGCTCACTCTCCCTCCAGTGTTCTCCTTAGTTCTCTGTATGGGCTGTTGGTTTGAAAACTGGAGGAAGAGTGATGCAGCTGTGTGGGAGGAACCTTTCAAATGTGGCAGTGGGTGCATAGGAGAAGACCTTAGGGGAGAAGAACCCTGCCTGCTGTCATGGGGAATGGGGGGGGGGGGTAGGGGTGCTGGTGTAGCATGTTACATGCTACAACAAAATATGGGTGTAACATGCAATATGAACGTATCCTTTAAAGTGATTACATACTCTTACATGTACTCAGTGAAGTGCTTGGACTGGGTGATACACAGAGATTAAACAAATCATCCTACATGGGTTGTACCTGTTTATCTGCCTTCTTCTATTCTCTATGGCCTTTGAAAGTCCAGAATGTATACAGCTTGTCTGAGCTGTCAGAAAAAAGGGGCAAAAAGCTAAAATTGCACACTGCAGAGCTCAGTGAGGAGATCTCTGAGAGTTGATTGGAGGGAAAAGACACACCCTCTTCACGCAGCACACATGAACAAGGTTTAGGTTGTCAATCACAGGCTGTGTGGCTGGAGCACCCTCCCTGTGATCTTTATTCTCTTGGGGTAAGTAAAACTTGTCAGAAGTGATTCATGCTGATAGCAGAGGAACAAAGCACTAGGCAGAAGTGACACATAATGCTCTTAGTTGAGACAAGTACACACTATAGGAGGATATGCTTTGTTCATATTTTATGTCTGAGGTTTACAACCACTTTAAAGCAGTAAGATACCAAATAAAAACAATGACTATGCAGAAATGTAGTAACAGCAGTAAACCATGCATGAGATAGGGATACCCAGGAACGCTCCAGACAAGTTAGTCCTGCACTTTTATTCAGCATGGCAGCAAACACAGTTTTATTGGAGTAGGATGAGGGCTTTGTACATAAAATCCATAACAGAAAACAAACAAAATACCTACTCATTCCTGATTAACAAGGTGTTTCTTAACACAAAAACAAACAGGCAGCACTTTTTGAGGTTCTTGTAGCAGTTGGTAGAACCTGGACCTAGGCCTGGAGGCTTTATATCACATAAAGGTCTATAAAGCCTCTGGATTTCATGTCCCAGAAAAGAACTTCATAACACTGGTGAAACAAACAAAGTTTGTGTCCTCCATAGCAGAAACAAACCCTGGACCCCTCATCTGGTAAGGTGAGAAACCTAGATGGCACATTGGAAATGTCTACAATCCTGCCAACCAGAGTCTCTCTCTCTCTCTCTTTACAATATATATATATATATATATATATATATATATATATATATATATATATATATCTTTTGCAGTAACAATGAACATCTCAATGCAATACTTTCATATTTTCCTGCATTTCATTAATGTGTAAGGCATGTAATAAGGCATCGTGCACTTACTGTACACAACTCCTTCATCTTAGATGAAATATCCTTAGAGGAGAAGTGTGGGAATAAAAATAAATAAATGCTCACCTCCCTTCTACAGCATCAGTCTGATACTGCAGCTATTCCCTGATGGCTATAAGCCTAAGAAATAAGCGATCACATAGTTCTTGGCTAGCTTTGGGGAGCTGGGCAGGAGAGGGGGCAGAGGTGGCTGGCTCAGGCTCGCAACAGTGCACTGAGAGGTTGATCCAGTTGCTGATCTAGTACCTGGGCGACTCTCAAAATTATCATCGGGATCCTTCCAGAGTCTGGAGCAGCTCTGTAATGTCAGTCTGCCAGCAGTGGACTTTAACCTGGTATTGGGTGATTCTGGGTTACTGGATAGCACTCCTGTGACCAACAACATACGTATAGCTAAAAAAAAGTTTTGACCATACTTTTCTTTTAAACAACCTCCCACTGCCTCCTTTTGGTGGATAGTGATTCCAGGAGGCAGGACAGATTTTTTTGATCATGTGATAAGGATTGACTGTCACAGTGGTCTTATGAACAAGAGCTCATCTTGACAGCTCCCAGTTATAAATAGTAACCGCTGGCAGATAAATGTGAGCAAGCTCTCAGCACTGACACCTCGGACTCCATTGATGCATATATGTGGCATATGGGTGGTATGACCACATGCCCTGCTACTGTTTATATGTGTTATGTGATCAGCAAGAGGTTAAAATAAAGCCTCTCCTCTCCCTGAGCGCAGGCAGCCAATTGATCTTAAGCATTGATCCAGCATTCTTACCACTGACATGGACCCGGCTGGCTCACCTTCATTCGGTGCATAAATAATAAAGCAAGGCTGAGGAGAAAGCAGGCATCTGAACTTCAGTGGTTATTCATAAATTATGGCAATAATATGTTAAAGAAAAAAAAAAAAAATATATATATATATATATATATATATATATATATATAAATAATGTGGAGTTACCTGCAAGCTGGTCACGAATAAGCAAAAACAGTTTGAGCTCATGCTCCATTTAAAATGTATTTATTGTGGAGTTATCCAACCTATGGCTGTATACAATCAAAATTTCCCAAAAGAGATCCAAGTGAAATCTGTTGCTATCATTTTAATGAAAACAGAGGTCTCTGTTGCTTACACCTGCATAGATATGTGCCTGTAGCACTGTGTCTTTCATAGTTGTTTTACTACACCCTCCACCTGATATAATTATATCAACCATTCTATTAATATAGTTGAAATGTACTCATTTCTTACAGAGGTCTGAATTGATAATAGCATTGGCAGGCATAGTTCTGTGATAATTGCTTTTCTTTATCCATTGTCAGTGTCAGTGAGCTATTCTACTTTTTAATCCATCACTAGATCCAACAAGGTGGAAAAGTAAATACAGTCATAATTCTTCTGGTTGAAAAGATAGGAATATTTCAGAATAATTTCCTGGTATACTTTGCAGCTGTGTATGCAAGCTCTAAGCCTGTCACACTGGGTATCTTGAAAGGCAACAAAACCCTATTGGGATGATTTACTAAAGGAGTTAAGGATAGCCATGCAATAAACTGAGTGAATATGCACTTCAGTTATTTGGTCTTGTGAAAAGCAAATTATTGTTGATTTTGAATACTCTATTATGTGCAGATGAAATAAGTGAACAGGAATTTGCTTTTTGCATGATTGCATACAAAGACATATAGTGGGCTTTTTAGGTACCCAAATTAAACCTTTTATTATAATATAAAAATCAGTATTTTATTAATACCATGTTAAAACATACTAAAAGCTCATGTAGCATGTATTGTGCAATAAAAACACTCAGCCTCAACTTACTAATGCATGCCCATCCACCATCTAATAGCTAACATACATAAATCTATAATACACTCACAGTGATATCAAAAACATATACTTTTGCTAAAGAAGGCGATAGGATGGAGCTTTCTCTCTACGCGTTTTATGGGTAGAAATTCTGTTTCATCAGAAGCATGGTTGAGGCTATTTTAAAACAGGAATACAGCTAATTCTATAAGTACATGTAATATTGGATAAAAAATAATGTCAATGCAGCTCGTACATTATGTCCTCTCCAGATTGCAAAGGTCTCTGTGTTAAAGCCAACATCAAAGGATTAGGTGAATGCATGAGGTTGTTATCATTTGACCAGTAGGACTCTTGAGGCTATTCACTGCCCCCACATCTGGCCTGCATGGTTCAAGGGGAAAGGATGGGATGGACATTCTGCATGATCATCTGCTCAAAAGAAACTCAACGCTGAGCCTGGGACAGTAATGACCTTTTGTGACCTTTGGTCCCACATGGAAGAAAAATATATTTGAAATATATTTTAAAAATATTCTTCGCAAATATATTGACAAATATTTGAAATGCTACAATTTTGGCCATATTCAATATATTTATATATATATATATATATATATATATATACACACTGCATGTTGAAATGCATTTTTATTACAAAATATATGAAAATATTTTTAAAAATACATTTCAAATATACTGTATGTCTTCAAAAATACAAATCTACATTTTTGGAATGCATTTACAGATATATGTAAAAATATATGTTAAAATTACTTTTTTATATGTTAAAAAAATCTGAAGAATATATTTTTAAAAATATTCTTCGGATTGTTTTAACATATAATGGTAAATGCAGTATATATATATATATATATATATATATATATATATATATATAAATATAGTTTGAAATGTATTGAATATGGCCGAAATTGTAGCATTCCAAATATATGGCAATATATTTGGGAAGAATATTTTTAAAATATATTTCAAATATATTTTTCTTCAATATGGGATTCAAGATATCTTCCACAAAGGATCAAGGATATGATTTGCTGGGACCCATCTTAGGGTATGTTTCAAGTATGAACAAGAGACCTTGTATGAAAGATTCAGTGAGAATGTTTGGTAGTTAGTCTAGAGACTCCATATTCCCCCTGTCCCTATCCCCTTCCTTATATGTAACTAAAATACTTCAATATCCCTATTTGTAAATAAATTCAATCCTTATTTTAAGATTTAGTCATCCTTCATTAGAATCAAGATACCCAAAACAGAACACATTTTACAGTACATTTAATAGATAAATATTTCCTTAATACATATAATGAATCTGTACATTTGAACATACATATAACTAAATATCAACCTTGCTGGATTCGACACTACTAGGACTATCCAGTCCTAGTCCTTAGCATTATACAATTAATGCCCCTCCCCACTGCCTCCTTGAGGACCTTTAGGTGGGTCCTAACTCTGGGAATCAGGACAGACTTCCCAATCATGTGATCACCGTGATTAGCTGTCACAGAGGTTTTTTGAAAGGGAGCCCATCTTGATGGCTCCTGACCACAATTATGGACTGTGAGCTGTCTGTGACAGCTCAGTCACTGTGCTAGCAGAGCAAAGTAAGCACACTCACAACACAGAAACCTTGGACCCCATTGACACTATGTGCTTAGCTTGCCCTGCTGCCGCACATATGTGTTACATGGTCAGCAAGAGGTTAAACAGTAAACCCCAAATCACTCAGAGAAGAGTGCATTTCATCTATAGTAATAAAGTTGATGATGGAATTATATTGGATGAAGGTTAAACTTTGAAGGTTTTAATTTGTTATTGTTTGTGAAAGTGTGTTGAATGGAGTTGACTCCATAGTTTAATGAAGTCCTTCAACCCAAAAGATTAAGGATATCTAGTACAGAAAATGAATTACTATGAGGAGACAATCCTACATTAAAGGTATGTATTGCAGCAAGTGCTTTTTCCACAGGTGCTAGAGAACATTCAAAAATAGGTGGGCTTTAGCACTTTAAATATCTGGTTGGTTTTCTGTTAAAGATATGCAGCCTAAGCAAATAATCACTACACATATAGATGACATGTAAAATTATTACCGTATAATGTGTTTTTCTAATTTTTCTGTAAGTAGTTGAATATCCACTATGTAGCTTTCATTTAATGAAGTATTGCTTGAAATCAATGCAATCCTAAAATTATAGCACAATAAAATTCATATTACAGTACATGAGATGAGCACCTAGATCTATTTTTATTCCCGAATGTTTTATTGCACATTAGCTCTGATGACAGTTGCTTTTCTTGTTATTATAATAGTTTAATACTATATTTATTTATTGAGGGAAAATGTATTTTATGGATCTAGATCAAGAGCAAGTTTCTGAGGATGCAGGCTTAACATTTATTTATTTATTTTTGTTGAATAGCCATGTGTCTTGTTTCAACCTGATTATTAGTTTGACATGTAAGTATGATTGTGACACATCTATTTTATGCCCATATTTATATAATTTATTACATATTAGGCAACACTTTACTATTTACATTAGTTCTTGCCATGTAGAGAGCTCACAATCTAATGTGCCTACCACAGACATATAGGTCCAATTTGTAGAGGTCCCAATACATTTCCAACACTTGTTTGGGTAGTACTTGTAACATACAAGCTCCATGCAGATTTTATCCTTTGTGAGATTTAGGTCCGGAACACAGAGATGTAAGGCCAGAATGCTATCTTTTTTATTCATCTAATAGTGCCCCAATAAGTCCCAGACCCGTTAAAAAAGGATTAACCTTTAAAAAGATTAAATCACTATAAAATTTAAAAATAGGAAGTAGTTATCTTTTATGTTTTATTTTTTATATACCTTTTTTGTACTTAATCCAGTGTTTTCTTACATAACTAATGCTAATTACCATATCAGACTGTTAATGTAAAACAATATACAAATAAACAGAAAGTAAAAATCTTCAAAAAAAACTAACCACACAGTAAAACATGAAAATCATTCAACATTTTTTCAAGCATTGGGTCTCAGGTGAACCTTTGCCCTTTATTTTATGTAAAGTGATGCAAAATAAAAAAGTTGTTCATACGTTCCATTTTCTTGGCAGAAATCTGGCAAGTTTTTCTTTTGGCTCTAAGGAAAATTAACACTTCCATATATCTGT
Source organism: Staurois parvus (assembly GCF_062004578.1). Classification (NCBI taxonomy): domain Eukaryota; kingdom Metazoa; phylum Chordata; class Amphibia; order Anura; family Ranidae; genus Staurois; species Staurois parvus. Next base: position 1,577,216 of record NW_028317843.1, read on the forward strand.
GGATTTTATGTATTTAATCATTCATTTATTTATTTTACTAAAATATAGGAGTTAAAACACATCCCTTTCATATATTATTTTATTTTAAACTGCTGTACTCTACATAATGCAAAATACATAAAATAATAATGAAGATCATCATTAAAGTACTTATAGGAGGAGTAGCCACAAATGTCTTCCAGAGTTCTGATTATTGGAACTTGAAATTATTTACATTTATACTATTTTGATATAATTTTTAAAGTTTGTATATACTCTTTTTTCTAAAACATTCTGGTTTACCTCAGTGGAATGTAAATACATTTGTATGACTAAAGAAGTTTGTTTATTTGAAAAAAAATATTGATATTTTATCCCCATGCCATTTTTTATCACAAAATCCAATGCACACACAACTTGTCTGAAAGGAAATTATCTATGCATTACAACAGTGGCACATACTTGACCTTAATACCTAATTGTAAAAATGTATACTAATTTATTGTACAACCACAAAAGAAAACTGTGATGAAATATAATGGTTGCATAGTAACAGTCTGAAAAACACAGGATTATATTGTTAATTTTCATACCAAAGAATAAATACAAGTGTTGTCGTCAGTGTAGCAAAGTAAAATTCAGTATAAGTAAGGAAAATTTATTATAGGAATAAAGCATGTTCACCTTTCAAGTGAGTTTTCATTTAGTTTAGTGAATAAGGTTAAGCTACATGAAAAGAAACTTTGCAAACAATACCCAATCAATTGCAAAGAAAATTGAAAAAACTGAATTTCTGATTGGATAATTGAATTCAGAACATGTTCACCTAATTTACTATGGTAAGTGAAAATTCACCTGGCAATGTGAACATGCTCTACTCCTTTAAGAAAATACCCCAATGTGTCAAGCCAGAGTACGTGCAGATGTTTCCTTTGTCTATCTCTGCAGCTGCATAATATTACTGTAGAGTATCTGAAAACTGTGACTACTGAGGAAAATTGATTCAAGCATGCAGCTACTACAGTGGATAATATATAGTGAAATTGAAGGAATGAAGAGAAAAAAAACCCTTTAGTCATTTGAACAAGGATGCTTCTGAATTCAATGACAAGTGGGTGCAAGTTGAAAAGGGAAAAATATATAAAATGGCAAGAAAAAAAAATGAAATCTATAATCATTAATCAAAAATCATGTAAAAATAAAATGCCAAAAAAATTATAGGATCTATTTTTGTAACAAACACTTAGATTTACAGTATATAAGGGCAAATACATAGAATTTTTTTCCTTCTATTTAGAAAAAAATATTTCTTTACAAATGATGTTGAATACAAGGTGTCTAATACTGCAAAGCGAAACAAAAACGAGAAGCGCACCAACCTTGCGCATTACCTCAGTAACCAAAATTTATTAATGCAAAATGATACTCACAAACAGAGAATAAAATCAGGCATGTAAGTCCTCAGAGAGACTTGAAAGATAAGGAGCCAGCGCGAGTCCCATCATGGGAGTAGACACTCAGTACAGCTGACACATTTTCGAAGGGCATCCCTTCTTCATCAGTGCTCTGATGAAAAATACATTTTGGTTACTGAGGTAATGCGCAAGGTTGGTGCGCTTCTCGTTTTTGTTTTGCTTTGCAGTATTGGTCGGGCTTCCCCAGCCTTGTTTGGAGCTGCACAACTCTATATGCACTGGTGGTCGATTTTTCCGGGTCTGGTTCCATCCATACGCCACCCACCTGGGTCCTAGAGTGCAGGAGAATTTGTTTCTGGTTTATTGACAAGGTTTCTAATGACATTGGATTTCTACAGAAAGAGCATAGCAGCATTACAGACCAACCTGGCAAACATTTGAAAATTAGCCAAAAGCTTCACCTACTGGCTACAAAATAATACCTTTTTAAATGATATTTTATGTCCTGACTATAAAAAATAAATATGTACAATCATACCATATTACCATATATGTCCTTTAAAGAGAAACATTTTTGCCACAATGTTCTTAATTTTTTTAAGTAAAAATAACATTTTATAGAAAATATAATCCTAGGTATGGTACTCCTAAAATGCCTAACTGGCTTATTTAATTTATCCAGGTCATTTTTTAATTAGTTTTGTGAGCTATGCAGTATAAGACCACATTATTTTTGTTTACATTTGGGGGAAAAAAACTAGTCTAGCACTTTGGGTTACAGTGGTTTTTGTTTCTGTTATGGACATCCAATTTGGCATCTTTGGTTTACTCCTATGCAAATGCTATAGGAATGGAAATTGTACATTTTTCCAGTACTTGTCTTACTTTTCACTTAGATTTCTTGGAATTCCTTCTTCAGTTAACATTTTTATTAAGTCATGTGATCATAGGTTCATTAATTGCTCAAAAGCTTGGTTTACATGTATGGCTGTAGTAGAAAAATGCTACTGTATATTTCTGTAAAGCTTATGTATTTCTTTCTAGTTTTTATTTAAAAACATTACTAACAATTATATAGCATAATACTTTTATTTTTTATATGTATATATATATATATATATATATATATATATATATACAGTATATATGACATAATTACAGCAGTGAATGATGTAGCATGCACAAAATATTTATAGGTTGTTAATCATTCCTTGTAATTTAAAACGCATGCTCAAGGAAGATTCACCTGCAGTGAATATCTGCTTTTAAATACACCCAATAAAAGAAACACTCAGACTTACTAAATAGAGCCATGCCAAATTTAACAAAAATAAAAATGATAGCCCAGGTACATTTGTAAATGTATAGTTGTGTTTACCTCCTTTATACAGTTTATTTTTATAGACTGCATGTAATAACTACATTAACTTATCAAGCAAAACATATTTTAAACTGTTAGATTCCCCCCTCAAAAAATGAATAAGTCAGCTAAACATTGGAGTTGATTTACTAAAGGCAAATACACTGTGCACTGCAAGTGCACCCGCAAATGCACTTCAAGTGCAATTGCTCTAGATCTAAGGGGAAGCTCTGAAATTAGAGGAAGCTCTGCTGATTTCTATCATCCAATCATGTGCAAGTAAAAATGCTTTTTTTTTCTTTTCCTTGCATGTGTTTGGGTATTCTTTGCAATGTCTGATATGAAGAAAAAAGCAACCGAATGCCTAAGCTCCTGCGCTGGACATTGGACTCTACAATGTCAGTATTCCCACATGTGTATGGAAGAAATGCAAGCTGTGCTGCCCTCAACGGACCGGGGAAATCCAGATAGAACTGTATATGAAAAGACAAAAAGAGGGCGCACGGGCCAAGTGCATTACCTTTAAAAATGGAATTTATTGATAAAAAGTAAAATACTCAAAAAGAAATAAAATCAAATGGAGAGCATGTCACAAGAAATGCAGCGTGGTCTAATCACCCTGAAGGTGGTCTGGTGGGGGACTGTAAACCTCTAGGTAGTTGATGGCTGACGCGTTTCTAGGCTGTGCCTCTTCCTTAGAGCCATTCTTTGCAAAGTGAAGCTTTACCTCATTTACAAAGCTCTGGAGCAGCTGCACTTGCAGTGCACAGTCTACTTACCTTTAGTAAATCAACCCCGTAAAGTTCAATGTTTAATAAACTATTGGCAATCAATCAGAATTCACATTATATATGCTAGGCCAGGGCAAGATGGATTCTGATTAATTGGTAAAGCATGTTTGTTTCTTGCACAATGAAGAAAATCCAGTTGATTTTTTTTCTGCTAAGATGTATCTGGAATGTTTTTTATCAGCAAATAGAAAACTTCATCAGATCACAAAAAAATGACCCATGGAATCTTTGCTCTACTATTTTTCTTTGGTGTAAATAATAAACAAAGATCTATTGTTATCTGACTTTTGTTACAAAATTTAGTAAAGTAGTGAAAATGGATATATCTATATTTATATGTGTAAGACTGGATGAACTGTATAATAATCACAATCAGAGAAGAGAAACTGGGACAAAACGTATACACATTTTTATATATCTACGGACAGGGAAAAAAATTGTGTCTGGGTTCATATGATTAAGACATGCTTCATGATCAGAAAGCAAAGCATTAAAGAGACATGTCCAGTAAATATAACACATGGGGCAAATGTCTAAAATATAGAACAGAAATTTTAGTAAAACCAATCCAGTGTGTTATAGAGCCCCTTTTCACAGAATCAGTTTTACGAACAATTGATTTAACACATTGACATACAATCGGGAACCATAATACTTAAGTAAGCCACTTATGACCCACTAATTTTTACTATTTGACATTTCCTGTCCAGTAAACAGCAATCAGCAAACCTGCATTGATGGTGCTTTATTTTTCATGTTTGCTGTAAATATATTATTATTACTACTACTGTCATTTTTATTTTGTAATCTATTATGGGCAAGTATTTGCCTTTTTTTAATAAAAACTGTCACTTTTTTTATTTTTAGAATTTATAAATCTTAATGATCATGAACTTGGAACATGATTTTTTTTCTCTTTTCTCTCCCTTTTCTTTCTCTGCTACTGGTTATTGCTCTTTAGTGGTTTTTGGCCAGTTTGTGTTTTTCCAGACGTCTCTCCACGACGTAGTTGAGGTATATGATGGAGCAACTCAACAGTCGCCTCTCTTATCCTCTCTCTCAGGATCACATTCAGGTACTTTTTCTAAGAGATGCCATTGGGTCATTTAACATATGTTTTTATATTTTTGCCTCTTTCAAAATGATTCATCCTTAAAGAGATTTCCAACCAGATTTTAAAAAAATGCTGTCATCTCTTAGTCAAGCAGAATGGTGAAGGTGTATTTAGTAAATTCAGCGATATACAGTTTGAAAGCTTACGGGCTTGTTCACACCATGGTGCAGTTTTTCTGTGCTCATTCTGCAAGGCCAAAATTGATCTCTATGGGCCCTGTTCACAGCACAACTCTAGTATCACATGCAGATTTTTTTCTGCAATGTGTATAACTCATTGAAGAACACATGAAAACTGATGTAAACTGATGTCTCTTCAAGTGAAATTTGTACATTCCATCAGTTTTTCTGTATGTATGGAGTGAACAAGGCCTACAGTTGAGAATTCTAAAGTTACAATTTAAAAGGTTGCAATGAATGTAGGATTCGTATAATAAGCAATCACAGTTATATTATTATAATATTGATAACAGTGACAGTAAAAATAAAGTCTTACATTGGAAATAAACCCTTCTATTCTTTTCAGCCAAGGAAGCTGCCATCATAGTCTTTGATCTGCAACTGCCAAGGTGCTGCACATGTGATAAGTTATGACACCAGCCATTTGATGGTTTGACAGTTTGGTGGAAAGCACAAGCAAATGTGACATTAGCATTCCCAGCATTCCAGAGAAGTAACAGGGTTTTTTTAAACCATTAAATCAATGGATTTAGTTCCACTTTCATTCCATTTAAAGTGAAACAATCAATTTTGCTTTACAAAATGGTTTTAAAAAATCAGTTACTTTCCTGGTATGTCAGGAATGCTAACTGTCACATTTGCTTGGGCTCTCAACCAAAATGTCAAACTACCAAATGGCTGGTGACCATACAAAACAACCAGTTTAACTATCTTCATTGATAATAGACCACCTCAGAGTTTAACCTTCAGATGTATGTGATCTGTAGATAAATGTTCCCAGGTGTGGGTTCCTTTGCTGAAAGAACAATAAGTATGTTGGAGTTGTGAACTAGTGGAATGCATCTGTCTCAATTACAGCCAAAGTCTCACAAAATCACAAAAAATCAGAAACTAGTAAGGTTCTCAGTGATGTTATCCTATCAGAGACAATTTTGATGATAACATGCAGGATAAAGATGTGTTACAAACAAATCTCTCCAGCCTGCAAAAGGCATCATGCCTCTCACTCTGTGCACTAAAACAGAGAGGAAAGTACAATGTTGAACATAATAGTATTTAAAAAAGTAATTAGAATTAGTCAGCTTATAAAAAATTATCAAGGCATTTATTAATCCATTGTACCAAATGAAAACCTTTTATGCCCTTAAATTGTGGAAATTAATTATAAAGTTTTTAACCGCTTGCCCTGCTAAGGATTTACCCCCTTTCCTGACCAGGCCATTTTTTGCGATACGGTGCTGCGTTACTTTAACTGACAAGTGCGCTGTCATGCAATGCTGCACCCAAATTAAATTTAAGTCCTTTTTTTTCCCACAAATAGAGCTTTCTTTCGGTGGTATTGGATAGCGTGTGCGTTTTTTATTTTGTGCGCTATAAACAAAAAAGGCTGACAATTTTGAGAACAAAACAATATTTTTGACTTTTTGCTATTAAACATGTCCAGTAAAAAAATAAAAAAAATCTAATTTCTTCATAAATTTAGGCCAAAATGTATTCTGCTACATGTCTTTGCTAAAAAAAAATCCCAATACGTGTAAATGAACTGGTTTATGTGAAAGTTATAGCATTTACAAATGGTGGTATATATACTGGATTTTTTTTATTATTAATAATGGCAGCAATCAGCGACTTATAGCGGGACTGCGGGACTGTGGTGGGCATTCTGACACTGGGAGGAACTGACTTGGTGTCACTGACATCACCAGTGACACCAATACAGTGATCAGTGATAATAAAAAGCACTGACACTGCACTAATGGCACTGGGCAGGAAGGGGTTAACATGTGGGGCAATCAAAGGGTTAACTGTGTGCTTTATGCTGTTTCACAGTATGCTATGTGTGCACTTTCCACTTTAAGCACACTGCTTTGTATGGCTCTGTGTGTGCAGGAGCTGACAGCAGAGATACTCGGCAATCACCGGGTGCGGACCCAGTGATTGACAGCTGAGGCCGCGAATGGTGGCGCAGTAGTGTGTATGTGCCCCTTACTCGGAATGGCAAAATCACGTATATATACGTGATTTTGCACACCCGTGCCGCCCTGTGGTAGGATTTCTGCTATAGGGCAGAACAGAAGCAGTTAATAGCTCTAAATTTGGTTTGGACAACTGCATATCAAAACCTCTGGCCAAGAGACTGTTAGGAAATAAACAAGTCAAAGCGTTCCTAAAAGATGAAAGTCTTCGCCACCACAGTTCACACAATTTTCAGCAGCCACTAAATAAGATGATTTTGTATAAAAAAAAATAGAGCAAAGTCAAAAAAAAAAAAAAGAACAACCTAGAAGACTTGAATTGATCTCAAATTCCTCATTGTTTAGCCATTCCAACTGTTACTTCAAACTCAATCTTTTAAAATAAAGTGGTAAGCATATAGAAATAAATCACATATTTACCTTTAAGATCAATCCTTAATGTAGAATTCCAGGCTTTATCTAAGCATGAAATTGCTCCCACCTCCCTTTTAACTGACATTTTAACTATGCTGTAGAAGAAAGATGCTTATACTTACCTATTCTCAAGGTGCTCTGGTCCAGTCACATGATCTCCCTAGCACCCAGCGTCAGTGGAGAGATCACCAACAATAGCTGCAATGCCTGTGTGGTGATGCATCCAATAGACTTACTATGGGGCATTGGTCGACAACTGTCCCTCCTCCATCAACCGATGCTGCCATTGGTATCATGTGACAGGACTGGAGCACCTGAGAATAGGTAAGTATAAGCATCTTTCTTCTACAGATCGACCCTCCTAGTTATTAAGACCCAGAAAAATTAACAATATTGTAGATTTTTTTTTACAACAATCAACATTCTGCTCTTCGAAGAGAAGCCAACATATGGTAATAAAATAACATGCCTTTTATGAAAAGTAAAATCCCTTTTCTGTGAGTCTGAAATCACAGAATAGAGTGATGATTATCAACAAGATCATATGCAAAGTGCTTTTTTATATTTTATTTTATCTGCATATAACATTCTTATCCACAACACAATCAGACTTCAACAATTGTTGGCTTGTTAATAAATTTTGTTTTATTTATTCTGTTGAGTAGGAGAGTCGCTTCCACTAAGTTCTGGTAACCAGATTATTGTTAGATTTACAACTATTGGACCATTGACATCGAAAGGATTTCACTTTGTCTATCAAGGTAATTACATATGTAGCTTTAACAATACATAGAATATGTATTGTATTTGAAGCTTTCTATTTAATACATATTGGTCATATATGTCCATAACTACCTGTAGATCACTACAGTAATGACATAGTTTAAATTTAGTTCCTCAGTTTTATTGCATTAAGTCTTGTCTTTCAATATGTCTTTTTTTCAATATTTATTTTTTCAACAGAACATTGTGTAAATAATATCAGGGTTTTTATAAGTCCGAATAGAGCGATGAACTCCACAATGTATTTGATTAGTTTGTCAATACCTATTGGGTGAAGCATGTCATAGTCATTCAAAGTGTATGGTGAACAAGCAGTACATTGGATATTAATCTTGATTAGAACAAGAAATGTTTTCTAATCTAATGAAATGCTAATGATTTTTAGAAATCAACATTAAAAGTCAAACATTTAAACTTCTTTAAATTTTACGAATACAAGATTTATTTTCTCTTTCTTTCTTTCTTTCTTTCTTGCTATTAGTATAGAGCAGGGGCGGACTGACCATATGGAAACTCAGGCACTGCCCGAGGGCTCAGGGTCAGTAGGGGGCCCCATGAGATGCCCCTAGTACCTTTTTCATAGGCTTTTTTGAGTTTGGGCAAGGACACAGGGGCCCCATGATCCCCTATTGCCCGAGGGCCCCATGAGTTGTCAGTCCGCCCCTGGTATAGTGAGCAGTGCCGTTATTTCTGGTCACATGATCCTCTCTATTTGTTCTTCAATTCCCATAGAGTTGAATGTGTCTGCAGATAGATGTGTAGACCCTCTTGAGGGCAAGCAGGAAAGGGTGGCTACATTCACATACTCAAGGGGAGTATGGAGAACAAACATAGCAATCCTAGAAAAGAATATCTGAGAACAGCAGAAAAAAACTTTAAGAGAGTGTATAAGAGATGAAAAAAGGGTCAGCGAAATAGTACATTCTATGAATATTTTAACATATTTTTTATTTTAGTTAAAAAATTAATTTAGTGACAATTTAAACAATTTAATCAGGTTTCACAACTGTCTTCTATGAACTACATAACCACACCTCCTTATGCAATAGAGATGAGGAGAAATAAAGGGATTCGTAGTTCAAATCAGAAGCGCAGGGGGACAATGCTGCTCCCCTATTACACAGTGCAATACATGGGCATTGCCACCCTAGGGCAACAAGTGTGTTCACCTGGCAGGATCACCAGGTGAAAATACAGAAAAATTCAGGGTTTTTTTTTCAGTTTAGATGCACATTAAGGTATCCTTAGACAAAAATGTTTGTGAATGATACAGAATGTTACTTTGATAAGTAACCAAAGAATGTGCAGATTACAAACAATATATACAACCTTGGGGCAAAATTAACTGTTGAATAGCAGCTGAATGTGTACATCAGTCTGTCAATATCGACATATTGCATTAATTGTATGATAAGTACATACATTATGTGTTGAGCATGCTGTTGATCTTTGGGCACTGGGACCATTGTGTCCTCTCCCCTTCTTTCCTCAAGCCCATTGTAGTACTCAATAGATATTAGCCAATAGCCACACAAGGAACAATTGTGATTGGATTATCATCTGGGATTCAGGCGTTGTTTGGTTGGCACTGTAGGAATAGTGTGCTTGTTTTGAATTATAGTGCTGAAAAAAATTCAGTTAAATCTGCATGCATACATTTAATTCAAAACGGTTTCTTTTGCTGCTGTTCTTTAGGTCATACTGTATATTGGCTTCTCAGTGGGAAAATAATTCTATATATTTCCAGTGCACTTTTACATAGGCTAGCTACAGATGGGAAAAATGTATTCCATGTGGCAAAGGTCTGACAAAATGATCTATGTGTAGAGAATTGTAATGGCTTTTCAAAAAGGAACACAAGTGCTATTTGTTAATCTATTGTTTTCCTGAAAAGGATCGTGTGTCTTAGTGATACTGCAGATTTTACACTGCAAACCCACTACTTACTTCTTTTAAAATCAATTCTATTTAGAAAAAAAAAAGTATCCCGAGCCTGATCTTGATCCAGCACTGTGCCCGTCTGCAGCAGCTCCCTCCTCTCTCTAAGATCACAAATGCAGCAGTGGGAGCCATTGGTCCCTGATGTTATCAATCAAATCCTGTGAGCAGAATGTAGAGGGCAGAGCTGAGCTACACTGTGTGAGTGAAAAATGTGCACAGCCCCGTTCGGGAGTGAGCACTCCCATGGGGGCACTCCCAGAGGAAGTGTCTTCCTATGGTGGCACACTGAGAAGAGGAGGAGCCCAGACCACCAGCAAGTGAAGAGGAGGTTCAAGTCCACTTTGTGCAATACCATTGCACAGAGAAGGTAAGTATGACATGTTTGTTATTTTAATAAAATAAATTAAGCTTTATATTGAATATCTCTTGAAAATATATATTTTTTAACTTTAGCTGTAAATTTTCATGCATACTACCATGACCCACAAAAAACACACAACATAAATCTCCTAATTGTCCTACTTATGAAAATCTAAAAATAAAATTGTGTTGGACTTTACTGGCATGAAAGGGAACACACAATGTGATTCATAAATCACATTGTGTGTTCCCTTTCATGCCAGTAAAGTCCAACGCAATAAATGTTTTTTTTAGATTTTCATATGTATACACGGATGTGGCATTTGAGTAGAATACAGGTGAAACTCGAAAAATTAGAATATGGCGCAAAAGTTCATTTATTTCAATAATGCAACTTACAAGGTGAAACTAATATATGAGATAACTCATTACATGCAAAGCAAGATAGTTCAAGCCGTGATTTGTCATAATGATGATTATGGCTTACAGCTCATGAAAACCCCAAATCCACAATCTCAGAAAATTAGAATATTACATGCAATCAATAGAACAAGGATTGTACATAGAACAAAATCGGACCTCTGAAAACTATAAGAATGCATATGTACTCAGTACTTGGTTTGGACCCCTTTTGCAGCAATTACTGCCTCAATGCGGCGTGGCATGGAAGCTATCAGCCTGTGACACTGCTGAGGTGTTATGGAAGACCAGGATGCTTCAATAGCGACCTTCAGCTCTTCTGCATTGTTCGGTCTCATGTCTCTCATCTTTCTCTTGGCAATACCCCATAGATTCTCTATGGGGTTCAGGTCAGGCGAGTTTGCTGACCAATCAAGCACAGTAATCCCACGGTCATGGAACCAGGTTTTGGTGCTTTTGGCAGTGTGGGCAGGTGCCAAGTCCTGCTGGAAAATGAAGTCAGCATCCCCATAAAGCTCGTCTGCGGGAGGAAGCATGAAGTGCTCCAAAATCTCCTGGTAGACGGCTGCATTGACCCAGGACTTAATGAAGCACAGTGGACTAACACCAGCAGATGACATGGCTCCCCAAATCAACACAGACTGTGGAAACTTCACACTGGACTTCAAGCATCTTGCAGTGCGTGCCTCTCCATTCTTCCTCCATACTCTGGGTCCTTGGTTTCCAAATGAGATGCAAAAGTTGCTCTCATCAGAAAAGAGGACTTTGGACCACTGAGCAACAGACCAAGTCTGTTTTTCTTTAGCCCACGTAAGACACTTATGACTTTGTTTGTTGTTCAGGAGCGGCTTGACAAGAGGAATACGACATTTGAAGCCCATGTCCAGGATCTGTCTGTGTGTGGTCGCTCTTGATGCACTAACGTCAGCCTCAGTCCACTCCTTGTGAAAGTCCCCAACACTTTTGAATGGCCTTTTCCTGACAATCCTCTCCAGTCAGTCATCCCTGCTGCTTGTGCACCTTTTTCTTCCACACTTTTCCCTTCCACATAACTTTCTATTAATGTGCTTTGATACAGCACTTTGTGAACATCCAACTTCTTTTGCAATTACCTTTTGAGGCTTTCCCTCCTTATGGAGGGTGTCAATGATGGTTTTCTGCACAACTGTCAGGTCAGCAGTCTTTCCCATGATTGTGATTCCTACTGAACCAGACAGAGACCATTTAAAGGCTCAGGAACCCTGTGCAGGTGTTATGGCTTAATTAGCTGATTAGAGTGGGATACTTTGAGCCGAGAATATTGCACCTTTTTACAATATTCTAATTTTCTGAGATTGTGGATTTGGGGTTTTCATGAGCTGTAAGCCATAATCATCACACTTATGACAAATCACGGCTTGAACTATCTTGCTTTGCATGTAATGAGTCTATCTCATATATTAGTTTCACCTTTTAAGTTGCATTACTGAAATAAATTAACGTTTGCACGATATTCTAATTTTTTGAGTTTCACCTGTACAGTAACTGTGCTACCTAAACACACTGACACTAACACTCACACTGGCACAAATATAATTCCATTTTTTTCCTACCTAAAACACACTGACCCTCACACTGCCACTAACTGCCACTTACACTGACACAAACTGGCATTTATACTGACACTAACATTGGCACTCACTGATCAAGCCTTCATCTAGTTAATACTTATTCATTTATTTATTTTCAACAGATATTTGTTACAGGCTTCTCCTCTAACAAGGAGAATAAGATTCAATGGGGTGTATTTACTAACGCTGGTTCACTCAGAATCTGGTGCAGCTGTGCATGGTAGCCAATCAGCTTTTAACTTCAGCTTGTTCAGTTAAGCTTCAGCAATGAACCCTGTAAGCTGACTGGTTTCTATGCAGAAGTGCACAAGATTCTGAGTGCACCAGCTTTAATAAATAAACCCCAATGCATCTTTTCTTCATCACAGAGGAGAAAGAGGAGAATGGGCCTTCACAGTAGTGGTCACTGTGATTGGTTAATCACAGTGATTACAGTGATCACATAAATCAGGAGCAAGTTCTCCTAGCTCCCCCAGTAGTTAGATCAAGATTTGGAACTGTCGGTAACAGCTTGGACTCATTGATGGGAGAGATCTTGCATGCTACAAAGTAATGTATGTATGTGGCACCCAGGAATAACTCCTAATTCTTGGATTCTGTATGTAGGTGTTATGTGGTCTTAAAAAGGTTGACAATATACATTCTCCCTTGCACACGAATGGGTTGTTTTTTTGTCATATAAAATGGAAAATCCACTGATTGATGGCCAGCCATATTGGTAGCTACTGCAGTGCTGAAAACCAAGCAGATCAATATATTTTTTTTAAGTCAACTAGTGTAAGTACTTGAATTTGATGTTTTATCAGCCTCTTGCAATCTTCTGTACAGCAGACTGGGAGGGAAAGAAGCAGGTGTGGTAGAAAATTAGATGTGCTACTTGTTGACAATGACCAAGCTGATGGAGGAAGAGAGCAGAGTGAGCAGAGGGATGATCTTATATCTGGTTGCTCTTTTACTGCCTGGTCAGCAGACTATCTTTGTGATGTGTGAGTGCTGAACTTTATGGACATGGGTTATAATGCAGTGGATGGTTTATGGTCCTAGAGGCTGCTAACCTGCAACTATGGAGTCTTGCTGGACCCCTGAAGGAGTTTAAAACACTTTTGAAAGGATGGGAGTGCCACACCAGCTTTTATAGTCCTTTAAAAGATTTTTATTTTTATTTTTGTTAATAGTCAACCAAGTGCTGAGCCCCTGAAACACATTGGTTGTTACAAATTAAAATTAAAAAAATTTAAAGGACTATACAAGCTGGGGTGGTACTCCCATTTTTTTCAGAAATTGTGTCATTCACATCAATGTAGTAAAAGGTATGCAAGCAAAAATCATAATTTAAGAATGAGTACAGAGAGTTATGATATGTGTGTGTGTGTAAATCTTTTTTTTTTCTTTTTAGTCATTACTGTTCACAGATATGGTCTACCAAAGGTCTTTTATGATTCCTGCTCAAAAGCTGTAAAACCATTTTCTGCCATTACCAGTTTGTGTGAAAACTATACTAATTCTTACAATGGGGTTATTTTTCTTACTTTCAAAATGTGTCTATCACATGAACCACCACCATCATTATAAAATATGATCATTAGCCACTGCCAGGCACAGAATGAGTTTTCTCAGGAAATAATGGGGGTCAGAACTGAACAATAACAAGAGTAACACGAGAAATATATTTAGAACATAATGTTGCTGTGTTAGTGTATTTTAATGAAGTTGATTTTTAAACATTTTATTTATTTTACATTTCTTATTTTATATGGCAAGAAAGATCTCAGACACATACATGTCAATAGTATATACTACACTAACATAGTTTTCTTGATGACATGATAGGTCATATATCTAATATTCTAAAAAGGATGCAGATAATAAGATCATTTTATTGTGAATACTAGGTTATAAAATTAAAAAGTGGCAGATCTTCCTTTTCTGCGCAGTCTGAATATTTATAAAAGTATCTTACTTTACCAAAATAGGTTCTATGGCTCAGTGCTTGTATAATATACAATTAATGTATATTTTTTTAAATGTCCATTTTTTAAAATGTCCCTTATTTATTGTCTTATTCTATATATATATATATATATATATATATATATATATATAACGCAAGATATATATATATATATATATATAGATATAGATAGATATAGATAGATATAGATAGATATATATTGCCAAAAGTATTGGGAAGCCTGCCTTTACATGCACATGAACTTTAATGGCATCCCAGTCTTAGTCTGTAGGGTTCAATATTGAGTTGGCCCGCCCTTTGCAGCTATACAATCTTCAACTCTTCTGGGAGTGCTGTCCACAAGGTTTAGGAGTGTGTCTATGGGATGGTGATTGAAACACCTGAATCCAATGGTTTGCAGGGGTGTCCCAGTATATGAAAATATAGTGTATATTTAGACTAAGGGTATGTGATCTCTGGATTTTATCTTTCAAGTTTATAACTGCATTCAGCGGTGCAAAGTAATTTTTTTTTATAAGAATTGTATTTTTGTCAGGTTGTCACATATGGGGATGTTTCTGAATTTGCTTTGTTAAGTTTCCCATTTTACTTTTTTGTGATAACGAAGAAAGTCAACACTGCTTTCTGTGCTCTTTGCATCCTAAAGTGCAAAACATTGTGCTGAACCTTTAAATGTCTTTCAGTGGCATAAATGCTTTCTTATGAATTACTAAAATGCCTGTAAATTGTCATTTTTAAATAAAAAAAAAGGTTTTGCGGGGTACAGTGAAGGAGTAAAGGAGTATATAAGAATTAATTAGTATCATATAGCATACTACTTTCATGAATGAAAAAAATTTAAGGGGTGAATGGGATTTAATGAGAGTTTGAAAAAAACAAGCTGTTTAAATTGATACCCTAAAGATTAACTCAAGGTAAAAAATTATATAGTGAGAAAGGGTTAGATCCCCTGTCAGATTGTTACTTCTACAGAGATTTAGATGGGAGGTTCTGACATTACTCCTAAATCAGGCTTATGGAGTAAAGTGTCTTTGTTGTAGAAGTACATTGGCTCCATTTAGGCTCAACTACGAGACAGCCACCTTGGATGTCTGGGATGGAGTCCAGAAAAAATAGATGAATACGAATAACACACCAATAGGATTTAGAGTCTAAAAGTATTTATGTGATCAAATGTATCCAAAATAGCAGGCCAGTGCATTTTGAGGATCAGATTGTACCCACATCAACAGGATACAAATCTATTAGTCAGTGTTCATGTAATCATCCTCTAAACCAGCGGTTCTCAACCTGGGGGTCGCGACCCCTTTGGGGGTCGAACGACCATTTCCCAGGGGTCGCCTAAGACCATCGGAAAACACATATTTCCGATGGTCTTAGGAACCGAGACACCGCTCCCGTCTCCGGCGATGTGTGGGCGGGATGATATGCTGCCCCTGTCACCGCCTCCTCGCCGCTGATTGGCCACCGGAACTGTAGCTCAGGAGAGGCACACAGGCGGCCAATCACCGGCGAGGAGGTGGAGCTTGGAGAGGAGGAGCCGAGCGGCAGCGTGCATAGATCAAAGATCGAGGGAGCTGCAGGACCGAGTGAAGAGAGAGGCCAGAGAAGGAAGACAGCTGACAGGTAAGTGCAAATTTTGCTGCTGCAGCCAGGTATGCAGGCTGTAGATGGGAGAGGGAGAGAGCGAGCCCAGGCTGGAGCAGGGGTCAGCAAGGTAAGTATCATTGGTGTCAGTGGGAGGAATAGTGCTCCATCATTTGTGTCACTAATACCAACGATGGGGCACTATTCCTCCCCCCACTGACACCAACGATGAGACACTATTCCTCCCCCCACTGACACCAACGATGAGACACTATTCCTCCCCCCACTGACACCAACGATGAGACACTATTCCTCCCCTCACTGACACCAACGATGGGGCACTATTCCTCCCCCCACTGACACCAACGATGGGGCACTATTCCTCCCCCCACTGACACCAACGATGGGGCACTATTCCTCCCCCCACTGACACCAACGATGGGGCACTATTCCTCCCCCCACTGACACCAACGATGGGGCACTATTCCTCCCCCCACTGACACCAACGATGGGGCACTATTCCTCCCCCCACTGACACCAACGATGGGGCACTATTCCTCCCCCCACTGACACCAACGATGGGGCACTATTCCTCCCCCCACTGACACCAACGATGGGGCACTATTCCTCCCCCCACTGACACCAACGATGGGGCACTATTCCTCCCCCCACTGACACCAACGATGGGGCACTATTCCTCGCCCCACTGACACCAACGATGGGGCACTATTCCTCCCCCTGGCACCCACAATGGGGCACTATTCCTCCCACTGACACCCACAATGGGGCACTATTCCTCCCACTGACACCAATGATGGGGCACTATTCCTCCCACTGACGCCAATGATTGGGCACTATTCCTCCCACTGACGCCAATGATGGGGCACTATTCCTCCCACTGACACCAATGATGGGGCACTATTCCTCCCACTGACACCAATGATGGGGCACTATTCCTCCCACTGACGCCAATGATGGGGCACTATTCCTCCCACTGACGCCAATGATGGGGCACTATTCCTCCCACTGACGCCAATGATGGGACACTATTCCTCCCACTGACGCCAATGATGGGGCACTATTCCTCCCACTGACGCCAATGATGGGACACTATTCCTCCCACTGACGCCAATGATGGGGCACTATTCCTCCCACTGACGCCAATGATGGGACACTATTCCTCCCACTGATGCCAATGATGGGGCACTATTCCTCCCACTGACGCCAATGATGGGGCACTATTCCCCCCACTGATGCCAATGATGGGGCACTATTCCTCCCACTGACGCCAATGATGGGGCACTATTCCTCCCACTGATGCCAATGATGGGGCACTATTCCTCCCACTGACGCCAATGATGGGGCACTATTCCTCCCTCTGATGCCAATGATGGGGCACTATTCCTCCCACTGACGCCAATGATGGGGCACTATTCCTCCCACTGACGCCAATGATGGGGCACTATTCCTCCCACTGACGCCAATGATGGGGCACTATTCCTCCCACTGACGCCAACGATGGGGCACTATTCCTCCCACTGACGCCAATGATGAGGCACTATTCCTCCCACTGACGCCAACGATGGGGCACTATTCCTCCCACTGACGCCAATGATGGGGCACTATTCCTCCCACTGACGCCAATGATGGGGCACTATTCCTTCCACTGACACCAATGATGGGGCACTATTCCTCCCACTGACACCAATGATGGGGCACTATTCCTCCCACTGATACCAATGATGGGGCACTATTCCTCCCACTGATACCAATGATGGGGCACTATTCCCCCCACTGATACCAATGATGGGGCACTATTCCCCCCACTGACACCAATGATGGGGCACTATTCCTCCCACTGACACCATTGATGGGGCACTATTCCTCCCACTGACACTAATGATGGGGCACTATTCCTCCCACTGACACCAATGATGGGACACTATTCCTCCCACTGACACCAATGATGGGGCACTATTCCTCCCACTGACACCAACGATGGGGCACTATTCCTCCCACTGACACCAACGATGGGGCACTATTCCTCCCACTGACACCAACGATGGGACACTATTCCTCCCACTGACACCAACGATGGGGCACTATTCCTCCCACTGACACCAACGATGGGGAACTATTCCTCCCACTGATACCAACGATGGGGCACTATTCCTCCCACTGATACCAACGATGGGGCACTATTCCTCCCACTGACACCAACGATGGGGCACTATTCCTCCCACTGATACCAACGATGGGACACTATTCATCCCACTGACATCAGTGATGGGGCACTATTCCTCCCACTGACACCAACGATGGGGAACTATTCCTCCCACTGATACCAACGATGGGGCACTATTCCTCCCACTGATACCAACGATGGGGCACTATTCCTCCCACTGACACCAACGATGGGGCACTATTCCTCCCACTGATACCAACAATGGGACACTATTCATCCCACTGACATCAGTGATGGGGTGCTAGTCCTCCCACTGCAAAATTACAGTTATGAAGTAGCAACGAAAATAATGGTTGGGGGTCACCACAACATGAGGAACTGTATTAAAGGGTCGCGGCATTAGAAAGGTTGAGAACCACTGCTCTAAACCATTAAATGCTAAAGCCATTATAATAAAACCAATTAGTAGATTTGTTGACATCAATGATGCTGATATGTGATGTTGGCTTTTTTTTTGGATACATAAGATGGAATAAATAATTTTGGATTCTATATATTTTGGCTAATACTCTTTTTCTTCTATTTTTCCAAGATAATTGTTTCTGTCTCTGGTCTAGTAAGGGGATATTTTTCTGAACCATGACCCAATGAACATTGGTGCTGGAACATAGGGGAAAACTCTGATAAGGACACTATGAAAAAATAGCTTTTATTGCTGTAGTTTCCCTATGCTAAAAATTTGGTCTAATTTCTTGTTCCAAAGACCATCATGTTACAGGCACAGAAAGTGTAGGGAAATCTCACCTACACGCAATGTTGACAGTAGTACTAACTAAAGGTGCTATCTCTTCCCTACCCTTTCCAAACTTTGTGGCATAGGAGGGCTGCACCATGCAGAGATGCATTATAACGTGATGGGTGGCTTACAGTCTTAGAGGCTGCTCACCAGCAATTGTGGGGTCTACTAAAGTTTTAAAAGGATGAGAGCGCACACCAGCTTGTATATGCCTTTTAAAGATTTTATTTTGCAAAATAAAATCTATTAAAGAACAATACAAGTTGGTGTGGCACTCCCACCCTATCCAAAATCAAAGAATATTTAGCTGAGGTTCTTTCTTAACTTTTGACAGAGTGGGACACATTTTATTAGACTTTCTGCCAATTAGCAAGTTGTAAGTGACTGATGGCATGTTTTTATTTTATAGCACGTGCTTGCAATTTAAATGTGTGTGTGTGTGTTCACCCACTTATGGGAATTAGAATATTTTCTATACTTACACACTTACATGTTCAAGTGGCTAATACCTATGGCATACTTATTTAAAAACTGACAGAATCTTTGTACATTACAGTTTCTTTCATATCATATTCATAAATCAACAGAGAAACTGCTTGTAATAAAATAATATGTCTTCAGTAATAAAGCACTTAGCTAATTCCAAATGTTGAAGATGGCACTGCTTTGGCAATATTGAACGTTGTGGAAAAAAACATTCTAAAAAGTTTGCACTTCAGTGAATTACGATTATTTGATATGAAAACTGACTCTGCAGAGTAAAAAATATGCTAGGTAAATCTCGTCAGTTTGCAATACATTATTGATTCTCTCCACCTGCTGTACAATTCCCATTGTGGTTGCCTTCCCGAGTTCTCTGATGCTGAACCTGTCATATGCACACCAGGGAGTCCTAAAGTGCAACTAAAGCAGAACAACTGAAAACACTTTACTATTTTACTTGCTTGATAATTGGTAATTCTGTTCGGCCAATCTTGAGATTTACACACCTCTGCTATACAGCTAGAAAGAGCATGCTGCATGTTTTTGATCTATATTTACTTATTTCTAGATTAGATCCCTGTAAATTAGATAGGGTTGATGATGCTGATTCCTTGTTAAATAGAAACAGCAGAGATGAGATAGAAAGCTGAATTGGCAAGAATCTAAAAGTAAAATATTTATAAACATATGTATGTACTGTATATGAATAATCTATTAAAATGTTTGCCATCTGTATTAACTTTCCAACTACACCTTTTTGGAGACATGCTAGGTATGTACTCCAATTATACATATGCCTTCCCAAGGCTAGTTGGGATTGTAGGGTTATCTTACAATAACTAAAAGCCAGATAATGTGAATAAGAGCCCGCATTTGTATACAGTAGCTTGGTATTCCCTGTACAGAACAAGTGTGGCAGGCTAAGATACTCTTTGAGTTTTTCCATCTTTAGAGGAATCCAGTAGTGGGATCTCAAAGCATAGCTGTTCCAGCCCACCTTGAACTATTTGGTATTCCCACCCACCTTAACTTATTAAATGTTCTAACCCACCCTGGAGCCTTGAGTATTCCCACTTATCCCGTGTCATTCTCCATAATATGAACTGAAATAGAAATCCAACAAAATGAGTGACCAAAGCAAATTGCAGATCCTGGATCTCAAGTGATGAGACCTTGGCATTTAAAATATTATCCTTCAGAAAAAATACAGTGTTGGGTTATTTAACATTTTGTAACCATAGCTAAAATAGTGGTGTTTGGTAAACCAACCCTTAAATAACAGCTACTTTATTAAGCATATGAGAAATCACCTAAAAAAAAAAACAGCTTTTGACCACTTTATGTTTCAGTACATTAGGCCTTTTCTAAAAAAAAGTGCCTTAGTTGTACAAAATAAATAAACACACTTGCTTTTATTTTCATAAATTATTGGTCATTATTGTTAAGATTTTAAAGATGAATTTCAGAGCCTTCTGTTAACCCATCTGGCTGTAAAATCCATAATTTCCTCTTGCAAAGGAGGTGGTACAACCCAGATTGTCTGGCAAGAATCTACAGCCCATCCCAGTGGCATCCCTCTGAAAGTTCTGTAAATCAATATTGCAAGGGACCATAGGAAAATTAAATCCATTTGAGTTGAAGAAAGTGTTAGGAGGAGCAATAAATGACTTACTTGTTGCCTGGATTTGCTCTTAAAATTCTGTTATATTTATTTTACAGCGGTTCCTAGGACAAGCGCAACTCAATGTAGCTCAGTGCCAGAGCCGCGTTTTGGAAAAAGGATTGGAAATGAGTTTGCCGTTGGATCTGTGGTTTTCTTTGAGTGTAACCCAGGATATATCCTCCATGGATCAGTGTCCATCAGATGTGATGCAGTGCCTAATGCCTTGGCTCAGTGGAATGATACTTTACCAACGTGCATTGGTGAGTGGCCCAAAGCTATAAGTTTGTGTCTTCTTTCAAAGGTTGATGTATTGACCTGACATTTTATATTGTTTAATACAGACTATTCAAATACTAATTAATAAAGTAAACTTTTAATACAGAAAAACAAGATGAAACTTATTCCTGATAGGAGTCTGTACCAAACTCATTGAGTGTGTTAATCCGACCATACATGGATTGAAGCCATGCTTCTGTGAACCAGCTGAATTTTGATCCATGTATCGGCAGGGTGGTTGTACAGAACTCAATCTACCGATCGACTTCTGTACAACCGCCCCATTGAAAAATGTCCACGCGGCCAGCTCCACCAGCTATAGCTGATTAGTGTATTCTGATGGCAGGGAAATCTCACTACTGTCAGACTACAATAGATCACCGGGGAGGATTCCCAATCCACATTGTGTGTGTGGATGGGGGAATCGAGTCTTTTTTGTTCATTCAACCTCCTGGTTGAACGAAAAAAAATATGTCATCTATGGGCTGCCTTACTTTCACATCTAAGGCAAGTCAACATACCAAAGAAATAAACCACTCATATTTTTTATATTACAGCAATCTTTGATTTATGTAGCAAAATTTGACATATGGCTGATTGCAAACAAGAAAAAAAATGTAAATGGTAGTCAAGACTAAGACATTGTGTTCTGCTCAAATATTCAAATATCAAATTTAGTTCATTCAAGGACTATATGTGATAAAAATAGTTATACAAGAAAACTTTTATAAAAAATAATCAAAAGTAATCAGCTGAGATATTCTCTAAGATTTGTTATGTGACGGCAAATAAGGACATATTTATTGTTTTTCAATGACATATTCAAAGAAATAACTTTCAACGTCTAAAGAAAAGGTTTATAGTTTTTTTTTTATTTTTAAACTATGTAAGAATGCATTCAGTGTCTATATAAGAAGTACATAAAATGATTTAATTCTCCAGTATTTGCAAAACTGAAATGTCAGTTTTTGTTGGTAAGACCCATTAAAGTGTAAGTGCATCCCAATAATGAAAGTTTCTTATTTGGTCCTTTCAGTCTTTTAAATATAAGGCTGTACAACATGTGATTGCAGGGTTTTATTGACCCATCCCCCAGCGGGAGCATCACCATGGTGCCCAACACTCACATTGTAGTGATGCAGAGAGAGGCACTGAGTTAGAAAAAAATAAACATCAGTGCTTGAGCAGAGGTGAAGTGGAAGACTCTCTGGCTCATGTGTAATTAACCTGAATACATATGGAAAAGGTAAGTACTTTAAAAAACCTAAAAAAAAAAACCTTAAAAAATCTTAAACTTGCATAAAAAATACATGTGGGAGGTTTTTAGGTGGGAGGGAATGTTTAGGGGATGCCTGGATTTAAACTTCAGAGCAGGAGTCTCCAAACTCTCCAAAGGGCCAGCCTATTGTCACTCAGACTTTGGGGCGGGGGGGCAGACTGTGGCCAGCAGGAATGGAAATTTTCCTGGCATCCATTGGAGTAAACATTGCCCACAATTGGTAATAGGAGGAGGAATAGTGCCCTATCATTGGCATCAATAGTGCACCATTGTTGGTGTCAGTGGGAGAAATGTTGTTCTATTATTGGTGTCAGTTGGCAGGATAGTGTCTCGTTTCAGTGGGAGAATATGGTGGGCAAGCAAAGGGCTGCATCTGGTCCCTGGGCAGCAGTTTGAAGATCACTGTTGAATAATGTCCTTGCTATAGGTGTAGGCCATTTACATACCTCATGAAGCCTGACTGGAATACTCCGAGGATGTTGCTAGAACGCTGTTAAAAGAGGCCTAGCATTTACTGCTCACCTCCACCATCACAGGAGTGAGCTTTTTTTTTATTTAATCTCCCTCACATGCTCCTTCTCTCCGTTTATGCAATAGCTCTGAGATCAGCATTTGAGAGTTCACTCCTGTGATAGTGGAGGTGAGCAGTAAGAGCTGGGCCTCACTTAGCAATGTCCTAACAATGTCCTGGGAGTATAAATAGACCCCTTTACGTCACTGATTTACAATTTTCACCCTTTACCAAAAATGCCCAATTTGAAATATATAAATATTAATTATTTACGAAAATTAATACAGTTTTTTTAGATTTTGTAAGACTTTCGTAAGTTTTACTGTGTGTGCTAATAATGACTTTGGAATTTTTTTTTTAATTGAAAATATACATTTGATAAACATTTGCACAAATATCATGGGACGTAAAAAATTGTCAATGCCAGAAAATGTATGGTTGGGAGCATGCGCGACCATGCTTGATGGCGGACGCTCAGTGACAGAACTCCGCTCATCCCCGGCACCTCCTGCTCTCCCGCTCCGCTCCTCAAGCCGACCACTGCTCCAGGCAGGCCGCATAAGCCCAGCGCACACCCGGAGACGTAGCATGGGGAATATTGGGAGCTGGAAGCCCCCCTCCCCACCGCTGATGGACCCGTGGCCTTCCCCACTACAGCGCTTCCTATCTAGGCCTGCACCCCCGGCCTCTACTACCGCTCCCAGCACACAAGGGAGCTCCGGGCACCCAGCGGCGACTGGGGGAGGGATCGATCAGCCCTCCACAGGACCCCTCACAGTTCCATATCGAGAGACTAGCCAGATGAAGAATTCCAGGCACCTACAGGTGGTAGGGGGGGCAGCAGATCACCCTTATTCAGAGCATCTCACAGCTTCAGCCACAGTCCCATTCTTGCAGCCAGCACCATCCACCTTAACAGCCTCATCTTTGGACGACAAATTGCAAGTATTCCTGTGCAATATTAATGCTACTATATCTGCTGAAGTTGGGAAGCTGGCCCTGGATCTTAGGGGGGAGATTGCAAAGATTGGGGACTGCACTGATCACCTGGAGACCAAGTTTGATGAATTGGTACAATACGTACATGTTTTGGAAGAAGACAACTCTTACTTGAAGCACTCCATGTCCCAAATGCGGCTTCAACAAGAAGACCTGGAAAACAGGGAACGGTGCAAGAATATCCGTATCCGTGGTATGTCTGAAACAATCTCTGATTCCCAAATTCGTCACCATTTGCTGTCCTTTTTTACCGCAACTTCCCCCATGGTCCCAGAATCAGATTGGTGGCTGCATAGAGCTCACCGCTCTCTGGGCCCTAAACCACCTGAGGGCACCAGACCCTGCGATGTCATTGTCCGTTTTCATTTTTTTTTTAAAGCAAGGAGGCTCTGCTCTCTTCTGCGTGCAACTAATCATCCTTGGAATTCAAAGGGGACAAACTCCAACTCTTCAGTGACCTCTCTCCGATTACCCTGGCCAAATGATGGGCTCTGAAACCGGTCACCACCCATCTCCAACAACACCACGTTCCTTATCGGTGGGGGTTTCCCTTCAAGTTGGTCATCTCCAAAGACAACACTCAAGCTACCCTATGTGATCTTCCTGAAGCGGACTCCTTCCTTCATCACCTGGGACTTCCCCCTCTTCCTGATGATCCATCTTTGCTGCCGCCTACTCCATCACACCCTTCCACCTTCCAACCAAGATCTGGACACTGGCCCGTACTGGGCGGAAATGTCTTTCTAGTATACCTCTACGCCCACGACCTCCTAGAGCAGGAGAGCAGTTGGGCATTCTTGTAGTCACCTTCTTCCCCAATTATTGCACCGCTAACGTCAATGTTGCTATCCCCTGGTTGTGTGCTTTCATTTTGTTTTTTTTTGCCGGGATGGACAATTGGTGAGATGTGTCGGTTGTCATGTTGTCCCCGAACCCATCTAGCATTAGTTCTAGACGACTTGGGTCTGTTCCCATGTCCTGAGTTTATATCATTACTGATATATTTGTTTTTTTGCTGTTCTTACAGTTTATGTCGTCTCTGGTTTTATTGATTTCAGTTTTTTTTCATCGATGATGCTTTATTCACTCTTTATACTGGTACAATTGCTTTTTGTATTATTACCTAATGATGACTTTACGGTTACTATCCTATAATGTCAAAGGTCTTAACTCTATCCAAAAACGGTGGATGGCTTTAAAGGAATTTCAATCCTCAGGAGCAGATGTTATTTTTGTTCAGGAGACCCATTTTAAATCGAATGGCTCTTTTAGTTTTGCATCACATTTTTTCTCCCAATCCTACTCGGCTTTTGATCCACTGGGAAGGCCGGGGTAGCGATTTTGATACGGAAACACTGCTCCCTCCGGGTTGTTTCCTCCAGAGTCGACCCACAGGGTCGTTTTGTTCTTCTAGAATGTATGTTTGGAGGGTCTCCTCTTATTTTGTTAAATTTGTATGCCTTAAACGTGGGTCAATTGCAATTCCTTTCCCAAACACTCGCCAGATTAAATTCCCTTTCTACACCACACATGATCATTGGTGGCAACTTTAATTTAATTATGTCCCCCATAAAGACAGGAAGGTCCTTTCTGCATCCACCCCCTTGAAGTGGCAATGTTCCTCCTCAAGATCTTTTCGTAAGTTGATCAGGGAACATTGTCTCTTTGATGCTTGGCGGGTCAAACATCCCTTACACAAACAATTTACTTTCTAGTCTTCTCCTCATTGCAGTTATTCTTGCTTATACCACTTTTTTGTCTCCGCTCCTTTACTTCCTCTTTTGGTTTCTTCTGAAATCAATCCTATCACGTGGTCTGACCATACTTCTCTGACTTTGAATCTTCTTTTCCCTGACTCCCTACAGAAGGCCTGTCACTGGCGCCTCAATGAGACTTTCCTCACTACGACCCATTTCCCGAAAGGAACTTTCTCAAGGACTAGACATGTACTTTCATCATAATGTGGGCTCAGAGAATTCTTCCTCTACCCTATGGGAGGCTCATAAGGCTGTCTTTCGGGGACTCTGTATCTCTATGGACTCCCATTTAAAAAGTCCTCTACTGCTGCCAGGGCTTCCCTTATTCACCAATTATCTTTGGCTGAACATCATTTACTTGCAAAACCATCTATTACTGGGCTTCACAGGGTAACTTCTGTCTGTGACCAGGTTAAAGCCCTCTATTTGCATATATCTTTACAGTCCCTTCCTTGGGTCAAACAGAAATTTTATGAATTCTCTAATAAACCACACTGCATGCTCATAAATTGTCTCAAAGCACAATCTCCCTCAACGATACCTGATCTCCTGCTCCAACCAGATGGTGACCCTACCTATGACCCTCATATAATGTCCTCAATCTTTGGAACATACTATAAGAACCTTTACAACTGCTTGACTCCAGATCTTCACCCCCCCTCCCCTGCAGAAGGCGTCTTTTGATGCCTTTTTTGACTCTCTATCCCTCCCGACGTTATCACCCCCTGACCTCTTGGTCCTTAATGCGGACATTTCATCTGAGGAATTATTCGAGACAATCAAAAAACTCCCATCCCACAAATATCCGGGACCTGACGGACTACCCTATTCCTATTATAAAACCTTTATAGGTATTTTGGCTCCTCATCTTCTCTCCCTTTTTCAGGATCTCTTAAAGGGCGGTGCACCCCAGGCAGAATTTTCCTGGGCATATATTTCTGTAATTCCCAACCCTGATAAAAACCTTTTTACTCCGGCTAACTACCGCCCCATCGCTCTATTAAATTCCGACTATAAGATATTTACTAAGATCTTGGTCAACAGGTTGACCAGATTCATCTCCAAGCTCATACAAAGGGATCAGGTGGGCTTTGTGCTGGCTAGACACGCTGCGGACAACACCAGGAGGTCCGTTGAGTTGATTGATTTGGTTAACCGATCCTCAACTCCTGCTATATTACTGAGCTTAGACGCTAAGAAAGCTTTTGATCGCCTTAGCTGGTCCTATATGTTTATGATCTTGGAGAATTTGTGCACTTGTGGCTGCTTTGAAGGTTCTTTATTCCTCACCTTCTTCTCAGGTCAGATTAGCATTGTTCTTCTCACCCTCCTTCCAAATGTCAAACGGTACACGGCAGGGTTGCCTGCTTTCCCCCCTACTGTTTATCCTTTGTCTGGAACCGCTGGTTATTGCCATTCAGTCCAACCCTGATATACACGGGATAAATTCTCATGGGCATGAATACAAATTGTCCCTATTTGCAGACGATATCCTTCTTACTTTAATGTACCCTCTTACTTCCCTATCAGTTCTCCATAAAACTTTACAAATATTTGTGGCTCTCTCGGGATATAAAGTCAATGCATCCAAAACTGAAGCACTCCCTTTACACATCCCACCTGACGTATTGTCCGTTCTCCAATCGTTTTACCCATATCGTTGGTGTACTTACTCCTTAAAGTACTTGGGTACCAACCTCACTTCTTCATACAACTCTATATACGAGGCTAACTTCTCTCCATTATTCATTGCCATTTCCCAGTCTCTAAAATTTTGGGACACTCTACCCATCTCTTTCCTTGGCCGCATCAATGTGAAAAAATGAACATACTGCCCAAACTCTTATACTTATTCGTGACTCTTCCATTCCCATCCCTATGTCTAAGTTACATTCCATTCAAAAATCCCTTTTATGCTTTATCTGGCATGATAAACAACATAGAATCACACGCACTGTACTTCTCACCTTGCATTCCAGGGGAGGCCTAGGTGCTCCGGATATTGTGACTTATTATTATGCTACCCACTTCAGATTCTTACTCTCTTGGTCTGCCCGACGTCCTCCCAATATATGGTCCGAGATTGAACCCTACAACTAACCCCAATTCACCCATGCTCCTTTCTCTGGTCTACGTCGGCGGTGGATATCACTTCGTATCGACATCTCTTGCTTGAACCTATGCAATTCTCCCTGTCTATTTGGAAGAGATGCAAGGTTAAATTTGCGCTGGCCTCTGACTGTTCTCCTTTGACCAATGTTCTTTTTAATCCCATCCTTCTGGACAGTCTGGCCATGTCACGTATGCTTCCCTGGGCTTCAGATGATCTCTTCCAACTGCGCCATCTGATCCACCCAGGCACTTAAACCCTTCTCTGCTATCCAGAAAAAAGCCCATCTTCCTCCCCAGCGTTTTTATGTCTATTTGCTGATATGCCATTTCTTTTCTACCTTGTCACCCTCCTTGACCCTTGAAAAGCCTACTCCTTTTGAGCGTCTATGTATACAGGACCCACATCAAAAGGACATAATCTCCACTACCTTATGGACGCCTACCCTTTATCCAACGACGCACACCACTATATGCGCAAATGATCCCAATTTCTCAGCTGTGACATTGATTTGGTGCAGTGGAAAAAGATATGGGAAAACGCATCTAGATCTTCCATATGTAGTCTATAAGGAAAATGTGTATAAAATCATGATGTTTTGGTACAGAACACCTGATATACTTCATGCCCGTAACCTGGGTGCTTCTCCTGCCTGCTAGCAATGTGGGAGAGAATCTGGTTCTCTTTACCATATTTTTTGTGACTGGCTTCCCGTTGCCCAAAGGATAAAATTCAAAACACTAGCAATAACGTATAAAGCCATTTATAACTCTGCCCCAAATTACATCACCAATCTTGTCTCTAAATATCACCTAAACCGTACTGTCCGCACCTCGCAAGACCTCCTACTCTCTAGCTCCCTTGTCTCCTCCTCCCATGCTCGTCTCCAGGACTTCTCCAGAGCTTCCCCCATCCTCTGGAACTCTATACCCCAATTTATCAGACTATCGCCTACTCTGCTCACTTTTAGGTGATCTCTGAAAACCTATCTCTGTAGGGAAGCCTATCCTGCCCTCAGCTAATACTGGAATCTTCTACTCTTACAACCAGTCCATCCCCCACAGTTTGTCACGATCTGGGTCAGGTTCAGAGACCAATTGCTACAGCAGTTGTAAGGCTTACCTGAAACCAGCAGGATTGGTACACCAGCGGGTCACCCTGGGAATGACGCAGGCTCACCTGAGGTGCGGAATCTAAGCATCCACCGGTCTTCCCCAGAGCTCCTAATGGTGGAGATGGATTTGGCTGTATTTGAATACCCAGTCGCAGTCTCAGGATCACCCCACCAGGGGAAGGGTAGGATGGAAACCAAGAGCTGATCAAACAGTTTAGGGATAAGACGAAAGCGAAGTCAGTCACAAGCCAAAAGTCGGTCATAAACGATATAGACAGCAGTAGTACAGATGAGCGGGATATTGGCTGGAAGGCACAATAACCTGGCAAGGAGGAAGTGCATGGACATGGCTTTTATAGGAAGTTCATGGGAAGAGCAAGGAGTTCAAGGTTCAAGAGCAAACAAGGCACAAGGCAGGATTATCCAATAGATTAGGCAGAATATAGTCCAGCATCCCAGGTAGCTCAGTGAGAAGAAACGTTGCCTCTCACTGCAGAAGGCCCAGGTTTGATCCCAGGCTTTGACACAGTTACTATCTTTCGTACCACTAGCCCCTCCCTCCTAGATTGTAAGCTCCAAGGAGCAGAGCCCTCAAATCCCTCTTGTATTGTCTCCCGTTATGTTGTAAAGCGCTGAGCAAACTGTTGGTGCTATATAAATCCTGTATAATAATTACAGGATTTACTTCTCCAGGGTGTCACCCATCCTCTGGAACTCCCTGCCCCAACCCATCAGATTATCACCTACTCTCCTCTCCTTTAGGCGCACCCTGAAAACCCATCTCTTCAGGGAAGCCTACCCCACCCCCTGCTAACTTGCCGACCTCCTCCACTCTTCCAACCACTCCATCCCCCACAGCTATCTCCTCCTGTGCCACCACCCCCTCCCTCCTAGATTGTAAGCTCGAAAGAGCAGGGCCCTCGATCCCCTCATGTTTTGCATCGTATTGGTATTGTTCTGTCACATGTTCTGTCTCCCTTTTGTAATGTACAGCGCTGAGCGAACTATTGGCGCTTTATAAATACTGTATAATAATAATAATAATAATAATAATCATTCCTTTTTGGGAGGATGTACAGTCCCTGCTACATTCTTTACTATGTACCGACCTTCCTTTTGAACCCCTTTACTTTTTTTTGGGCCTTCTCTTCCCTGGCCTCCCTAAATTGTCCAGGAAACTCTCCATTCATGTTTTGACGGCGGCCAGGAGAAGCATCCTGATGTGTTGGCTCTCTTCCACACCCCGCCTCACTGCCGACATTATTTAAGATTATTACAGACATTAGACAAATAGAATACCTAACCGCTCTCCATGCCAGTTCTGTATCCATATTTGAAACTGTATGGAATCTGTGGGATGCCTATATCTCTGCTCAATGTGCTCAAATGTACTGATTTGATTATTTTTCCACTGTTGTTTCATTGACATTGTATGTTTTTTTTTTTTTTTGTTTCCTTACATGTTTTTATTATCAATGAACCTCTTTCTTTTTTCTCTGTTTTTTTTTTCAAAGTTTCTTGTACATTTATACGTGTGAATACTCAATAAAAATGTTAATTACAAAGAAAATGTATGGTTTGGGGGGGGGGGGGATTGTTTTGCTACCTTTCAAAGCTGGAGGAAAATTTAAACAAAAGTGAAAAATAACAAAAATGGTCTGGCCAGCTGACATGAAAATTGGATTCATGGCCTGGCAGTGAAAGTGTTAATGAGTGTAATTTGGGAGACAGGTTGAAAAGCAAAATTTAAAATGACAAACTAAGGAATGGATGACTTTGTAGTGACACTTTATCTTTGTTGATATTCTGTGATGGACCAATGTTCCTTCTCAGGTGAGTAATCTCGAAAAAGGAAAGTGTTTGCAGAATGTCTTCTCTGACCTCTAATATATCTGGTGAACAACTAATGCTCTTCCATTCGGATATCAGTATTATATTTTGCCAGAAGCAATAGAATTTTTGCTTCATTACAAAAAGTGTTTATTTTCCAAACTATCATTTAAAGGGACTTCCTAAGCATGTCTTGCAAAAATATATTAAAACAATCCATTGCATTTAATTAAAAATACTTAATCACATTGTCCTCTGCTGAACCACATCTGCTTCTAATGAAACGCTTAAACTCCAAAATTAGCCATTAAAAAAAGCCCAGCCAGTAAATAATTTTACAGAAGGTCAAAAATCTGTTTAAAACATGCAGAGTTGGAAGATTACATGGTAACAGTAACAAATATGGGGAGATAAATGAAAAGTCTACTTCCTCCATTCTTAAAATGCTGGCAGCTACAGTACAGTACAGGAGGGGCAGAAATGGCGGACATAGTACTTTTGATGAGTGCATAAGGCAGGTCCAGATGGCTTTTATTAACACCTGCAGCACCAGAAGACTACTGCTGCAGAGGTATGTAGGGGAAGGAGGAAGCAGATTTCAACCATGAGAGCAGCCAGCTGCACAAGGGATACTTCTCATTCACTGTAAGTATCATATCTAGTGCTCAATAAAAATAATAAATAAATACAGGTTTTACATAAATAACAAATTAAATTGAAGGTCTGCTTTAAAGAAATGGGTAGAATGTAAACCCCACTGAGCATTACTGACAAAGCTTTGGTGGCCTTGGGATCTAAGAGTTCTGCCTCAGTTGCCTTACTATTTATAATGTATCTACTGTAAGACTGTGGAAGCTAGCAGAAATCCTGAACTGGTATCTTTTATTCCTATTATTTACTTCCATATGACTGTCAAGTGATTTACTCCCTTCATTTGTGCTATTTTATTACTGTATTTTGCAACAAAGTCAAAACCACTGCACTAGTTTGCGTATAAATTGAATTACAATGAGAATGAAATTAATTACCTGGTGTGATGAATAAAAGATTAAAATCTTAAACTTTATTTCTTGTCATAAAATCTGATGATCGGACCTTTAAAATCACAGCAACTTGAAATTCCTGTAATTAGTGTCTTTGGTTATTGCTGTTCGTTATAAGGCTCCATAACTGATTCCATCCAGCATCCTTATCAACAGTCGGCTTATTGAGCAAACTCTTACCCTTGTTGAAGAAATAAGCATACTGTCCTTACCAGTGACTGTAGCTGAGAGGCATGATGGAACTTCTATTCATAGGTCGTGACACCACTGTGTACCCAGGATACTGCTGATGTGGTCTGATAGCAAGGATGCTGTCTGTCTTTCTCATGGAGGTTCTCACTTCTAATCGCTGTATATATCCTTAGCGATTGGTTCCCATTTCTTAACCCCTTAGATGATGTCGTATGAATATGAAGTTGAAAGCTTATCATCATCTTCCTTCATTTACTGTTCAATTCTTCATTCTTTTGCAGTTCTAGTAATGCCTTTATACCACAGAGCAAAAAGTTAAAGTAAATATGCAATAAAGAGGTTTTATATTTAAACTTTAATCAATAGCTGTCACTGCTTCCACAGCACTGTTAGCCACTGTTATTTTGCCACTGTTATTTTTCTACAATACACATAAAGGTTTATTCACTAAAACTAGAGAGTGCAAAATCTGGTGCAGCTGTGCACGGTAGCCAATCAGCTTCTAACTTCAGCTTGTTCAATAATAAAAAACAAACTGGAAGCTGATTGGTTTCTATGCACAGCTGTACCAGATGATGCGTTCTCCAGTTTTAATAAGTCAATCCCTATATGTGAAACTATTAAACCTTACATTTTTTGAGGCACACAGAGCATATCCTCCATTTCAGCTTGACAGGCTTTGCTCACCACTATTAGCCCACCACCTTGCCCCGTACCCAATCTGAAGATCACCAATTCCAAATGATATGGTGATGTTGTTATCACACAATGTGGCTTATGACAACATATTGGATGAAATCATAAAAAAAAATGTGAATGCGATGAGTTGCGGGTTACTTAAGCTGACTCTACTTAGAATGTCTTTAAACATAGGAAGCAGATGACTATATCTGAGCTTTTTCATTTGCATCTCAGCATTACTTGAGTACCAGCTGTCACTGTACAGGGCCAATCACAAATGGCCAAGGCATTCCTGAAATCTGCACACATACACACCCTTAGAATAGCTGTGGGGTAGGGAAAGGTAGGGAAAGGCCCTGCTCTAGATGATTGGCCCAGTGCAGCTGACAGCTTCATGGCAGGCTCGCCCAGATGTATTTGGACTAGGATCAGAACACATCTGAGCTCATCTGTAGTTATAATGCACATTATCATAAACATTTAAAGCCATTCAACAATATATTAACTTCTTGCCCCCAGACAATTTCCTGATAGTTTTACACTAGAGCTGAACAGCAACACCAAATGGCTGGCAAGAGACTACAGCCTCCATGATATCCTAAATTTAAAAGTTATTTAATCAAAGTAGGTTTGGAGAGTGCTTTTCATTTAAGAAGAAAGGCAATGTTTACTAGATTGCATTAGCAGTGCCAAGAATGATTTTCCATGCTGCCTGGAGTTGGAGAATATACAACATGATTCCTTGAGTGTAGTATATGGCGCTTTTTGTTGATAAACCTTGTGCGTCTAACTCTCCGCTTCTCCAGCTCCATGAAGGCAGCAAATGTAATCATTCATTATATGATGTACTGTTTTGTATAATGAAATGAAACAAGAGATTCAAATCCAATTATTTATCAATCCAGCAGTAATATATGCCGTTAGGATCAGATAGAGCTTGATCTGTGTTTTAAATGAAGTATAGAAGAGCCTACATTAAATTGCTCTGTGTCTCAGGCATCCCTTGGATTGTTTCACTTACAGATATCAGTCATCAATCATCCGACACAGCTTTTGCTGGTAATTATTTAAACATTTTAATGCCACTGATTTTATATCCATTCTACCTCCCACTGATACGATCAATTATGCATGGCACAAGACATTGCTGCCTTAATCTTTACAGGGTTAAGTTGTATTGCTCTACAAATTCCTGGAGTCTCCCTGCATTTAAAAAAGGCTTTTGAAAGAGTTGATAATGCTGGTCCTAGGCAGTGATACATTGCCTTGTGATGCTAATGACAAAGCAACACATCAATCTTGGTTTTTTTATACTAATGAAAGCAGGCAGAATAGCTGAGCCTGAGTAGAAGGTTATATCTTGCCTCCTTTGCTCTATTCCTCCCTTTATGACCTCAGATAATTTCTATTTTCTTGGCAGTTATTTGTTTGATTTATATAAAAGGCTGATTTCTAATAGTGCTAAATTGCTAGAAGATAAAGGTTTTACTGTATTTCAACAACAATTCTTGTTTTTTCCATTTCTTACAATAAACGGATTTCTAGCTAAATGAAAAACTTTTGAAGGGGACAATTGTATAACAACTTTTTGGTTTTCCTAAAAAAGCCACCATACAAATTCAAGCCTAATGTAGTTTTGTTCTAAACAGGGGCGGACTGACCATTTGGAAACTCGGGCACTGCCCGGGGGCCCCATGAGATGCCCCTGGCACCTTTTTCATAGGCTTTTTTGAGTTTGGGCAAGGACACAGGGGCCCCATGATCCCCTATTGCACGTGGGCTCCATGAGTTGTCAGTCCGCCCCTGGTTCTAAACCTTCCTTACTCTAAATCCTCAAACTGGCACCAGAAAAAAATTACCCTTGCAGTAAGGCTCCTACTTAAAGTGGTTCTAAAGGCTTAAGGTTTTTACCTGCATTCTCTGCATTAAGGTAAATAACCTTCTGCATGCAGCACCCCCCTTCCCCTTATACTTAAGCTGAGCACAATCTTGATCCAGTGCTGTGCATGAGAGCAGAGGCTTTCTCCTAACTCAGTGACTGAGAGGCAGTAGCAGGAGCCATTAGCTCCAAATGTTGTCAATCACAGCCATTGAGGAGGGAGTGGGGGGTAGGGCTGAGCTTCTGCGTTGCACTGTGTTAAGAAGAGAAGGAGGCAAGAAGGTGCTTCTAAGTGCAGTATATTCAGAATTTTATTGCAAATATTGATTAAAAACACACAGATGTGTGTATATTTCAGGCTCATCATAAACGTCTTATGCAGGGCTCCTGTCACTAGGAAATTTATCAAGGGCTAAGCGTTCCTGGAAGCGCGGTGGCCATTTTGCCACTATTCCTAGAGCTCCCCCTGCAGCTGCTGGCCAGCACAGTGGACTTGAGAACATAGTAACAGGAGCCCACATCTTGTAAGTGTTTTTAATCATTATTTCCAATAAAACTCTGAATATACTGCACTTGGAATTGCCTCCTTGCCTCCTTCTCTTCCTACTTTCGACCTCAGAGTCTGCAGCTTCTGCGTCAATTCACAGAAGCACTGTTCCTGGGCTCTTCCAGCCTTTTCTGCATACCAGCTGTCATTAGGAATATAAAGGTCCCTGAATCAGATGTGCCCTATGAATCCTTTCCTTGTGCTGCTTTGTGCATCTATGGACACAAAGAGCAGGCTTGGGAGCTAGCCCACATGAGTGCATCCCTAGCAAATGGCTTGCTATGGTGGGCACTTCTCAGGAGGAAGAGCCAGGGGACCTGAGAAGAGGAGGATCAGGACTGCTCTGTGCTAAACCATTGTAAAGAGCAGGTAAGCATAATGTTTGTTATTATTATTTTTTTAATAACATTCGATACTTTACAATCATTTTAAATATGTGTTCAGGGGTTGAGAAAAGCTAATATATGTTATATACTTACAACAGCTTTATGTAAAAAAAGACACACTTATTTTTAAATTAATACAAAAACTCCATTAAATTATGTTTTTGCCTGGAATTTAGCTTAAAATATTAGAACAATATTAAAAGTTTTGCTTTATAGATAAGGAATGTCTGAATTGTTGGAAATTAGACATTTTTGTTACTATTGATGGATGCAAAGATTGACCTGACTTTGTAGTGAAAGTACATCCAAGGGTAGACAATAGGCATAAGCTCTGTCATTTTATTTTTGCTGTCTGTTCCTTCATTTCCTGTCTCTGAGACAACTCAGCAGTAGGTGAGAGGAAATCTCTACAAAGTAAGGGGAATTCCCCTGTTTACTCCTGAACTAAGATTATTGTGCTAGGCATAGATCACAAATCATAACATTTTTGTGAGCTTTTATTCTCAAAGATGACTTTCCTGTTATAACCAAAATAGTATAATTCTGTATTTCAATAAGGACATTTGCAGCTTTGGAGATATGTATCTGTTTTTTTCTACATTTGGAAACTTCCTTTAATGGAGAAAGTCAACTTCTACAAAGTTGCCAAGCAGTCCAAACATGAAAAAGGTAGAGACCCAGTGATGTATATTAATGGATGAAATAAATGTATATATTATTTTAAGAATGTTGAGCTTATCCTTAGTAGATATAAAGAAATGCCAGGGCAGGTGATAGACTTTGAAGCCAAAGGGAAGCAAACCTCAAGAGATACCGGATTAATTTACATTAGATGCAGGAAGTCATTTTCAGGAAAGCACAGATCTTAAATACACTAGAATAATGAGAATTAATATAGAAATGTAATGCTTGCCATAAAGGGAAGATCTTTGACTAAATCTACACATCTACACCTTCTGTTATGTTTGATCCCCCCCCCCCCCCACAAAACACGAAACTGGTTATCTCAATATTGAAATAATCACATTTATTTGAGCTTTCATTGTTTTTGTATTCCTTTTTGGCATGACTTAATCTTATCCAATCTGATGACTACTCCAGTTCCATTTAAAATTATTTGCATACAGATATATATAGGCAGCAAATAATAAAACTAAACTTTTTGTAATATACATTTTGTAGCATCTAAAGTATTTTGAAATATTTCTTAAGAATTCTTTGAAGCTCTTTAGTTTGGTCATCGGCAAGAAACGTTTTGCTGCGTAGGTTCTGAAATCCACATGGCCAAAAACAAAACTTCATTCAGAGCAGCATACATGTGTGTATGTGCCATGCAGCTACCAGCAATAATAATATTTAATAAAATATAGTGATGTTGCGCTTAGGAATAGATATTCATGCAACTTTGATAAGTATACGCTGCAGTCTTAATTTATGAACCAATAACACAAAAACAAACAAAATACCATGTGGACCGTGCATAAATTAAGTGCATTAAATTTTACAATACATGAGTAATAATGCTTCACATATACAAAGTGAATAATTGTAACATTCAGTCCCAATTCAGAAAAATAAAGTGCCCAAGTGTTGAATACTAATTCGTGAATTTCATGCAAAAAATGCAGGTGCTCCTCTGTGCTCAATCGGTGCCCCACATGGATGTGCACTCACCGTTAGCCATGGACCACCTATCTCTAGGTTGGTCTTAAGCACCTGGTTTGGGACTAGCCCAATGCGTGATGGCAAGAATGGCACCAATATTCATCCCTGGGAATCATGTGATCTGGCTGATAGTAACCAATAGGATGATGACCAGCGTGGATATAAATGACAGTGTAGCCTGTGAATAGGAACCAAGATGGCCACAGTGTTCCAACGTGCGTACCAAAGGGCGGAAATTATGTCAGCAGAAGTTGCGTCTTCAAACCTCGACCGGTTTCGATCAATGGATCGTCATCAGAAAGTGTAAGATCTGCCATTTTGGAGATGGTATTTATACACATCAGTGATTAAATCACTTGCTGTAGCTGTGATTTAATCACTGATGTGTATAAATACCATCTCCATCATTTCTGCCCTTTGGTACGCACGCTGGAACACTGCGCCATCTTGGATCCTATTCACAGGCAGCAAGACGGAATACACTGAGTGCCAGGTTATGGGCACTTTGCTTGTGAGTTTTATTCTTATAATTTCTCCCCATCATTAAATTTTTTTATGGTTTTACACTATGGTATGTTTGCTTTTGTTTCTGTTCAAATGCTGAAACTTGGTTTACTGCCTGGGAGGAAAGGAGAAAGTTTAAAAAGGCTCTTCTGAAACTACACTGTCCTTTATATCCACGCTGGTAGTGGTTACTATGAGCCAGATCGCATAATTCCCAAGGATGAATATTGGTGTCATTCTTGCCATCACGCATTGGGCTAGTCCCAAACCAGGCACTTAAGACCAACCTAGAGATAGGTTGTCCATGGCTAACGGTGAGTGCACATCCATGTGGGGCACCGATTGAGCACAGAGGAGCACCTGTCATTTTTT
Organism: Staurois parvus; assembly: GCF_062004578.1. Classification (NCBI taxonomy): domain Eukaryota; kingdom Metazoa; phylum Chordata; class Amphibia; order Anura; family Ranidae; genus Staurois; species Staurois parvus. The sequence continues at coordinate 1,615,389 of NW_028317843.1, forward strand.
GCACGAAATTCACCAATCAGTATTCAACACTTGGGCACTTTATTTTTCCGAATTGGGACTGAATGTTACAAATATTCACTTTGTAAATGTGAAGCATTATTACTCATGTATTGTCAAATATAATGCACTTAATTTATGCATGGTCTACATGGTTTTTAGTTTGTTTTTAAATAATAATAACAAACTTGATTTTATTTAGTGCCTTTAATGGTAGCTTCTCAAAGTGCTTTACAAAGAAAATACAAGCAATACACAGTATAAAACAAAGGGAAAAAAAGGACAATTAAGTGAAAGCTTGTCTAAAGATAAAACATTTTAGATTTGATTTGAATGAGTTTAGAGAAGATGACTCTCTAATGATCCTTCAAAGTGAATTACAGAGTTTTGGAGCATAGCACGAGAAGACTCTGTCTCCCATTGAGTGTAGGCGAGTAGGGAGGACACATATAAGACCAGAATTTGAGGAGTGGAGGTTATGAGGGCGGGAGTAAGTAGATAATAGTTCTGAGAGAAAATGGTGTGCCAAGCCATGAAGAGCCTTATAAGTGAGCAAGAGGATCTTAAAGTCTATGTGAAACCTGACAGATAGCCAGTGCAAGGACTCCAAGATAGGGGTAATATGGTCACTTGTACTCAACCTAGTGAGGATTCTGGCTGCAGAATTGTGTATATATTGTAGTTGATTATTAGTGGATTTAGTGAGTAGAGCATTGCAGTAGTCAAGTTGGGAAAACACAAATGTATGGAACAGCTTTTCAGTTACAGTGTATGATAGCATAGAATGCAGCTGAGCTATGTTTCTAAAGTGGAAAAAAAGATGTTCTATCAACATTTTGTACATGTGGATCAAAAGTTAAGCTAGCATCAATTATCACCCCTAGATTTTTCAATTTTGACTGAAGCTCAGGTACAGTGCCACTGATAGACTGGCTTACACAATTGATGGGGGATGCCAATAACCATGACTTCAGTCTTGTCACAGTTTAATTGAAGGAAATTATGAGCCATCCAAGTTTTTATGTCACAAATACAGTTAGATAGGAGAGAAGCAGCCAAAGTAGAATCCAGTTTAGTGTGCATGTATATCTGAGTGTCGTCAGCATAGAAGTGATAACTAAGCCCATGTGATCTAAGCAGTTGGCCAAGTGGAAACATGTAAATGCTAAAATGTAAGGGTCCAGGATTGAGCCTTGAGGAACACTGTACTTGACTGGTCTGACTTCAGACTGAAATCCGCCAAGAGAAAAAAAGTGACAGCGATCAGTAAGATATGATTTAATTCATTTCAGAGCCAATTATGAGACTCCAATTATGGATTCAAGATGAGAGAGTAAAAGGTTTTGGACTACAGTATCAAAGGCAGAACTAACATCCAGTAGAATAAGAATAGTTAGTGAGCCAGAATCAGAAGCTAACATAAAATCATTAGTTCCTTTGACTAAGGCAGTTTCTGTACTGTGAAGTTGCAGGAAACCAGATTGGAGGAATTGAAATAAGTTATCTAAAGCCAGGTGATTATGTAACTGAGATGTCACAACTCGCTTGAGGATCTTGGCAAGGAAGAGTAAGTTAGATATGGGGGAAAGGTTGTTTAAGTTGTCCAGAGCCATATTGTTTTTTTTTTGGTACTGGGGTGATAGTGGCAGTTTTAAGGATCGTTGGTATAGAACTGGTGCTAAGGGAGCCATTTATGATATTGAGAATAATGGGGCATATAAAGTGGGGCAATAGATATTTGAGCCCATAAAAATATCTTGAATCCCCAGGCATTGTGAAAAGATGAACCCAATGTCTCCATAAGGGAATAAACATGTACATAGGCCAATGCAACTATGTGTAGTAGAATTTGTGAAAGCACTGGCTCCACTGATAATTGGAGCACTAAATGGCAACCTCCTCAGGCCAAACACACAGAGAACAAATATTCCTCATTTTACTAGGCAATACATCATAATGTGAAGGGTCATTAACCTCCCTGGCGGTATTCCCGAGTGTAGCTCAGGGTAGAGTTTTAGTACCAAAAGCGGTAACCCCGAGCTACACTCGGGCTTACCATGTGGCGCTGCATAGGGAGTCCCTGCAGGGCTTACCTTGTCCTTCGCTCCCGCGATGTGTCCCCTGCAGCATCCCCGGCCATCTCCTCCGGCCGATGCCGGCATCCGGCTTCTGTGTTCCGGTCCCTGTGACGTCGGGACGTACGGCGCCGGCGGCGGCGGGAAATTTGAAAATTTAAAAAAATGTCATTTTTTTCAAAACACATTTTTCACAGTAAAACATTGCTGTTTCAACCCATTTCACATACATATTGTCCCTAGTGCTTTGTCCTGTCCCCTGTCTACATTTTGTCTGTTCTTTCTGCCTGGAAACTGAGAAACGTCCATGGCGTCCAAAAAGTGTCCCTTTAGGTCAAAAGCGGGTTTAGACCAGCTAGAGAACAGCGATAGTAAATCAGAACCACTTGCAGAATTGAGTGATAATGATTCGTGGGGGAAATTCGTCATCAGACACTGAAAACGATTTTGCGACTTTGCTCAGCAATGTACGAACTTGGCGCTCTATTTCAAATTTCAGTGTTTTCGGTTTGATTATATTATTGAATAAATGTATTATTATTATATTATTATTTTTTATGATTATTTATATGATTTCGTGTTTCAAATTTTATCATACCCGGGATGTTTAATAGACTCTTGTTCGGACAGATTTCAGTGAGTTATTCCTACAAATTACAGCCTACAATAAAAAAACTACATATTTCCATGCAAAATAATGGTACCGCTTTCAGCACCAAAAATCTGAAATAATCATACCGCCAGGGAGGTTAATAGATGACTCCCAATGTACTAGTAATGCAATGTTTGTTGTCATGCAATGACAACATTTTATGATATTTTAGTCAGCAGAGGTAGTAGGAACACTGGACATGGATTTTCACAGGTTATCAAAATGCAGAAAAGTAATTACTTGAACCCAATTAGCTTGTATTTATAACAAACAATGTATTTTTATAGGTCACAATGACCTTCAAAACACAAACTGCGTATAATAATGTGAAAGTGAATAAAACAAATAACTTGTTGCCACATTAAACTAAAAATAAAATATATAAATCATATTCTGTGAATACAAAATATTAGTGTGGCGTTCTGTACATCATAATATAATAAACAACTGAAAAGTCCATAAATTCCACTTCTTTTATGATCAACTGGACTAATCATCTGTGTCATGTGATTAGCCGTGGCCAATCACAGCTAATCACAAAAAAAAATATAATGAATGAGTTGATAAAATGCTTGCTTATAGTTTATTGCTATAAGCAATCTTAATATTTAAAAAAATAAATAAAAACTGATCACTTCCCCAGAGTAGTGAAATGTTACTATGGTAACATTATATTGCTCTGGTCACAATGTATAAAAAACATTGAAAAAAATTGTATTGTCAACAGTCAGCATTTTTTTCTTTTCATTTCTTCATGTTCAAAAAAATTATGACAAAAAATTATAACTTCAAAAAACTCAACATGCCTCTTACTGAATACCTTGGACTGTTTACTTTCCAAAAAGGGGTAATTTGAGGGATTTATGTACTCTCCTGACATTTATGGGCCTCAAAAAAGGCTGTCAGTACATTGGATAGAATTACCAGATATTTGCCATAGTTTGTGGACTCTATAACTGTCCAACAGACTAAATGCTCTGATTTGGATTATTTTCACCAAAAAATATAGCAAAATATATTTTGGCCTAAATTTATAAAGAACAATTATTTATTAGCAAAATTTTATAACAGAAACAAGGAAAAATCTTTTTTTTGTTTTTTTTTTTAGCAAAAAATGAAAAAAAAAAAACAGTGGTGATTAAATACCACCAAAAGAAAGTTCTAGTTGTGTGAAAAAAAATTATAAAAACTTAGTTTGAGTACAGTGTTGCATTACTGCGCAATTGCCATTCAAACTGCGACAGCGTTGAAAGCTGAAAATTGGCCTAGCAAGGAAGGGGGTAAAAGTGCCTGGTACTGAAGTGGTTACAGTGTTACTAAAGTCATAAAGTGTGTTTTTTTACCTTATTGCTCTGTATGCATTACGGTAATAAAACCGTTGTGTGCCTTTTTCTCTTCCCGCCCAATACTTACCTGAGTCCTGTATCTCTGTGCTCATCTGCAGGACTTCTCTCCTCTCTCCACTGCCTCACAGGCTTTGCTGAGAGCAATAGAAGCCATTGACTTATGCTGCTGTCAGTCAAACCAGTGAGGAGGGAGCAGGGGGCCAGGCCAAGCCATGCTGTGTGTCAATGGACACAGCCTTACTCAGGAGTGAACAACAATAGGAACACATGGCACATGCAAAAAAGAAGGAGCAGAGAATGCCGATGTGGAACCTCAGAAAAGGAGTTTTGGGGCTACTCTGTCTCATACCGTTGCACAGAGCAGGTAAGTATACCATGTTTTTTGGGGGGAGAAAAAATAACTTTACAATTGATTTAAGGGTCAGACTATTGAATGTACCCAAACAAGTCCAGAATTCATAGACTGACCAGGCAAGGTAAAAAGTAACTTAGCAATTCAACTTTAGGAACACATAATACCTGCAGTTCCGCAATTAAAGCCCATGAAATGCTACCTCCAGAATCCACTGTAGACCTGAGGTAGTAATGCTCCTGAGATACTCAGGAAATAAACTAATTAAAATATGCTAAATATATTCAACTGATTAAAATGCTTAGATATCTCAGGAGTACAGCTTAGAAGTCTTTACCGTTATTTGTAGATAATGAAATGTTATCAGGAAAAAAACATGACATTAACCAAACTCTAATGCTTTCCATTACAGCTGTTATTTTTGCATACAGTATCATTATCTTGGTGCAAGTGGCGCTAACGTCGAGCAAAGATTACCTGTTGCCGATTAGGAAGAGTTGGTTTAGTGACTCTGCACAGATGGCTAAGGGCTCAGAATAACGGCCCAGGGACACATTTTGTTTTACAGGGATCCAAGCGCACAAATCGAGGAAAAGTTTCACAATATGGTTTGAAATTTAAATATTTAACAGTAACGAGTTTCTCATGTCAGAGAGCAATTGAAGACATGGCAGAAAAGATTTTTACATTTTAAATTAATTCTAAAATTGTGAGTAATCCAATAACACTTTTGCTGACTCTTGCATTGATGCTGCATAGACATAGAGCTCTCTTGACTCAGTGCCTGAACAATGTAGATAACTCAACATAAATGCATCCAGATGGAATTCTAACTCATTCGCTAGACTTGTATATATGTACAACAGGGGCTTGTAGACACAAAACCTTACGGCCTTAAAAAGGACCTGTACAGTTGAAGTGGTTCCCCAAAAAATAGCATGCAGAGGGGAAATGGAATGGTCACCAGTATTGCCTGCGGTCTTCCAGCTGCTGACCTTTTCCTCTTTATTGACTTAAAGTGGTTGTAAGCCCTTACATATACCCAGTGAAGTGACTGGCCTCAGGTGATAAACAGAGATGAAACAAATTCTCTTATTTAAGTTGTACCTGTCTATCTGCAGTATTCTCTTCTCCACAGCCAATAAAACTTAATAATTTATACAGCTTGTCTGAATGTTCAAAAAAAAGGGGGCAGAAAGTTGAAGTCGCACTCTGCACAGCCCAGTGAGGAGAGCTCTGAGAGCTGATTGGAGGGATGAGACCCCCCCTTCACGAAGCTCACAGGAACAGAGCTGAGGCTGCTGGAGGTTGCTCCCCATCACCATTTTTCTCTTGGTGTCAGGAAAACTTGTCAGAAGTGACTCATGTAGATAACAGAGTAATGAAGCAGTAGACAGAAATGGCACATACAGCGGAGTAATGCATATAGATGCTAAAGCCCACAGATTTTGCATCTATATTTATTACTCTGCTGTATTTGCCATTAAGTGCATAGAGTTTATGTATAGACTTCCAGTATTTTGGGTAGGATACTTACCTTAAATCCAGCAAAGCTTTTTGGTACTATCCTGGGGCATTTTTATGCTTGTAGTTTATGCAGAATTTTACTGTACGTGATAAAGTGTATTTTGTTTTATATATTTATGTGGTCTCCTATACTGAGCCAATAAAGTCAGGAATTTCTACATTAGGTTTACTCCTGTTTACCCATTCTGTTTCTCATATTTCAGATGTGGTTAGTAAAAGTCAAACTTTTTTTGTTCTACACAGTGTCCCTGTGTGGAGGCAGACATCTTGGTAGACAGGGCTTTGCTTCCTCATATATACCACCCGGATGTGATGACTGAAGGTGGAATAAATAAGCAGCAGCACTAATGATGGGGGAAGCACAAATCCACAGAATGAATGAAGCAGAAGCAGTTAGATTCTTGCATGGAGAGTTCCAGATGGTGGGAGAGGCTCTGCGGAAGTCCTGGAGTCAAGCATGGGAGAAAGTGACAAGGGAATTAGAGAGCAAGAGGTCCTGGGAGAATTGAAGGGAACATTTTAGCTAGTATTTTGATATGAGGTCAGTGATGTATCTGGAGGCAGAGTTATAGATGGCTTTTTAGGCTGTTGTTAGTATTTTGGATTTTATTCTTTGGATGAGTAGAAGCCAATGGATGGATTGATAGAGACTGGTAGCAGACACCAAATGATTGGAAAGGTGGGTGAGTCTCGCAGCAACAACCATGGTGAATTTAGGGGGATAGCCTATGGAAAGGTAGCGCAAGGACAAGTGAGTATAAATAGTTGAGGTGAGAGATAACAAGAAGTAGTTTTGTGGTGTTGTTTATTATCAAATGATTATTAGGGATATTTTGGAGATGTTTAGGAGGTTGAGGTAGCAAGATTTGGACAGGGATTAGATTCATGGCCAAAAGGTGAATTCAAAATCTAGGATTACACCTAGCATCCTGGCATGTGGCGAGGGACTGATAGTTGTACTTTTGATCTCAATGGAGAAGTCAGGGGAATGGACATGAGGGGAGGAAACATTATCAGCTCAGTTTTGGATAGATTGAGTTTGAGGAAGTGTTTTGACATCCAGACAGAATTGTCACTTATCAAAGAAACTGATATGTTGCATATAGTTTATTTGGAAACATTTAGAGGGTGTATCTGTCTTGTGCCATCATCCTCTTGACATACTACCACATACCTCTTTTGCACCATATATTGATGAACCATTTTCTGTATCATGATTTATTTGACATTTTGTGCAAAAAGTTATTCTTGAGTTTTTTTTATTTTTTTTTCAATTGAAACAGTAGTTGCATGTTTTATTTCAAACCCTTCAATTTGAACTATTATTGGTGCAGCCAATGAGCCAAATATTTGACGCCCTAACAATACTTTCCCTGGCTCTTTGGGTTATCCGCTCCACAAAGCAAAAGTTTCCATCTGCTATAGTGAAATGGCAGAAAAGTGGATTTTATGACATTTGCTCACCACTAGCTGTGCCAGTTGGATGATACTGGGACGTTTCCTGGTTACGTCTCGCCACTGGAGTCCTCATGGGATAAAAGAAAAAAGTGTTTGTCATTGAACTGAAAACTTCAACTGAAATATGAGTTTTTGATGGAGTTGGCCTTTAATGTTCTCCAGTTTTATGAAAGAGTTTCATTGTGCTTACCTGGAATTCTATGCTGTTAAATCACCCTCCTTGCCTCTCTATAGATCACATCACAACACTTTAAAAGTACCCAGCTGTATTGTATTCTTTAAATTTAAAGCCTTGCTGTTCAGCCATTGTCAGATCCTATTATATTCTTTACAGATTATGGGACCTAGCAATAACTGTCAAATACGACTATATATACATTTTATTTGTTTTCTATTTTTTTCTATTTTAGTGCCCTGTGGTGGAATTTTAACAAAGCGCAAGGGAACTATTTTGTCTCCTGGCTACCCTGAGCCATATGACAACAATTTGAACTGTATATGGAAAATCACTGTGCCGGAGGGAGCAGGCATTCAAGTAAGATCAGAAAATATTTTGTAACATATGTCACTTTTGCTCTTGTATGACAGGAAAACAATTTATTAACATCAGTAAAGTGATATCTATCATGCCCTACTTGGTGTTAATTTTTTTTAAATGTACTATCATGTGCACAGTGACTACATGCGAATGTACATAAATACAAATTAAGAATACACTGTGACACCAACGTTGATTCATAATCAATTGAGGTACGTGCAATCACAAACAAGCGATTTCTCATTATCAATAAAATAATCAAGCAATGCAACTATTAGCTAGAAGTGTAAACAATCTATTGAATACTATAAATTAGATCAATATGAATTATGATTGAGTCTACAAACAATTTTTTTATGAAAGATGTGTTGCACGATTGTCAGAAACATTTGTGCAAACTGAACAAAATCCCTCCTTATGCTGTCGAATAGATTAACTCCTTTATCATCAGCTCCATCTAGCGGCCAACATGTTGTATTTTCTTATTGAGGCATTTCAGAAGACTATACCTCATTTTGTTCACTAGATGGAGCTGATGATACAGAAGTTAATCTATTTGAAAACATACAGTGATCATTAGTTCAGCTTGCACAAATGTTTTTGATATTCAAACTAGTAAGTAGGGTGAGCTCAAGGTTAGTTCTGAACACAAACTTCTGAACCAAACTTTAGCTGTTCAGGTGTTCAGATGATCGCCTGAAGGTTTACTCTTCATCAGGAGACAACTGTTCGATATAGTAGCAGTAATACTACCGCTATTATACATGACAGCTGCTAAGGACGCTGGAGGATGCAGGCACCAGAGTCTTTAACAACTAATGAAATCACTGGTCTCATTCACTTCAATGACCTGGAATCCCTGAACATGTAAGTAAATGCAGCCTGTGGCCTTAATGGTTAGTAAGGATGCCGGCAGGTGCAGGCACAGCCAAGTAATTAACAGTGATGTCAATGGTCCCTCTGACTTACATGGCTGCAAATCCACGGCCATGTAAGCCAAGGGACAGGATCCCAGTGACGTAATTGACCATATGCCTCATCATTGACGTCACTGACCATATGCCCCTGCCTTGGGTACTGGCATCCCATGTCACATTACTGCACTCACCCACCAAGGCATTTTGATATTATTGTAACTCCCTCCAAGAGCCATCCCACTGCATACATCTGGGCTGAGGGCCCTTGAGAGGAGTACAAAGGCAAGGTGCTGAAACATTTTTACAGTACTTTGCTGGTCCCTCCCACTAGCTGCAATCTGCCTGCATTGCATAGAGAAGCACATAGGCTGAGTGATGAAAATACTAGATCTAAAATAAATGTGTGATGAAAACAGAAAGGTTTTATTCAAAAATATAATTATTAGCATGTTTATGAAAAGGGGGAAGGTAAAATATATGTAGATCAAAGCTTTAAATTTTGTATATGATTGCAGCCATCACATCAAAACAAATATATGTATGTAACGACATAGAGAGCAATATTTCCTAACTTGATGTTGTTTGTTTGTGTGTATGTATGTGTACATGTTTTGAGTCATTTTTCTAGCCCTCTTCTCCAAGAAGGTTCTGTCTCTCGCTCTATTCCCACAGGTGCAGGTTGTCAGTTTCGCTACAGAACATAACTGGGACTCGTTGGATTTTTATGATGGCAGTGACAACAATGCTCCAAGACTTGGCAGCTATTCAGGTGAGCAGCAACTGTGGCTTCTTGATTTTGACCTATTTTAATAACACTGATAAAAATAGTCGAATAAAATGAAAAATGAATCAAAAATAGTTTTCGTGATTTTTTTTTAATTATTATTATTTTGTGTTTGATTTACACTTTTTATGTTACCTATATAAGGGAGGGTTAAAATCATGAAGGTTATTTCTTTTATTGGATATGCATAACACTCTGTGGTCAGAAAGAGGTTCATAGAGGGTGACATCAGTAAAAATGACCTAGGGAGCACAGGACTGGGACCAGACCCCACCTACACAAATGAGAGTATGGGCACATGAAAATTAGGATGTGTTTTTTTTTTTTGTGCACCACATTGCATGGTATCCTAAACAAGAGCTATTAGTTAAATGTAGATTTTGGCTGGGTGGCATTTATCCCAAATGGATTGTATAGTTGTATACCTGTTTTTTTCCTAAGCTTCAGTTGGGTTGTGATTTCTTACTGTTACCAGTAGGTGTCACTGGTCCAACTGGCAATAGAATGAGATTTCACAGAGTTATGAAAATGTATGTTTACTTCAACCAACCCAGTAGGTGGTTCAGATCACTGGTGCATTCTGTGGGATGATATAAATATTTGGGGCAGGCCATGTGCTTGATCTTGTTGCTGGATTGAGTTCTGCTGGTAGGCCCAATAGCCTGTGTGAGACCTAATGGGTGCTGGCAGGGGTCCTGTAGCTGTCCAGCCTGGTGATGAAGGAAGCTTTGCCAAGGAGGAGACCCAGGGGAGAACCCTTGCTGGAGAGAGCAAGGAAAAATGCTGGTCTCTCAGAAGGGCCTGGTAACTCGCTTGGAGGACACACTAAGCCTAGGAAATGGAGCAGTTTGTAAACCATCTAAGTTACTGCATATAGTGTTGCTGGGTCGGCTAAAGATTCAGGTACTGTGAAGCTTGACATGGATCTGGAAAGTCTGTAAGTGATCTGCCATTGTATCTGAAACCCCTAACCTCCCCTCACTGACTGTTCTGCAATAAATCTTTAAAATACAAAATTGACTGATGCCCAATGTTCTTCTCTGTTCCCATGTTATCCATGGATGTGAAATTCTGGCCCACCCCCTGCTTCTGGAGTTGCCTCCATGCCTACGGGGTGTCAGGAGGGGATACACATGCTTGGCATGTGACCACTATGGGTTCAAACTAGCCACTGTAAGACTTCATACAACTTGGATGCTTATTAGTTTCTGTGTGCTGAGTCATAAGATCCTCAGCACTTTTGGGTACCAAATGTACAGCCGCCAATACAAATGAATGGAAGTACTTGGTTAAACAGCAATGGTTTCTGCATTGGCATTTACCAGTGAATAAGCATACAATGTTTCCCCTGGAGGCTCCATTTTTGCATTTGAGAAGAGATCCTCTGTGGGCATGAGCTGGTAGATGCTGATGCAGAAGCCATCACTGAGCATGTTCATGTACAGCCATTTGCTTATAATGGCGGCCGTACACGGCACATGTGGCTCCCAAAAGTGCCGAGGATTTTACGCCTCAGCATACAGGAACTGGTAAACATCCACATGCATGAGGCCTAAATTTAAAACTGAACTTCAGGTGAATAAGAAGTTAAAATACATATAAGGGCTGTTTTACTTGCCAAAGGATTTGTATTTCTCTCTGTCTTTCTGTGATTGCACACCTTTGTCACCCAGCACATTTAGGCAGGTTACTTAGGGATTACAAAGATGAGACCTTCCTGTCCTCAGTCTGCTGACTGGACAGTTAAAGAGCATCAGCTAACTGATGTCATCATTCTGCTCACTTTGCACTTTCCTTCTATCTTTTTCAGCAATCTCCTAAATGTTTTTTATTATTGCTTCCCCTCACCCAGTCTGAAAGCTGTTGTACAGGGGAGCCGAATACTAGATCATTTTCATGTACTTATACTGGTTGTGTTTAACCGTTTCAATACCGTGCAATTTTACACCTTCCTGCCCAGGCCATTTTTCAGGTTTCAGCGCTCTCACACTTTGAATGACAATTGCGCAGTCATACAACATTGTACCCAAACTAAAATTTTATCATTTTCTTCACACAACTAGAGCTTTCTTTTGGTGGTATTTAATCACCGCTGGGGTTTTTATTTTTTGCTAAATTAACAAAAAAAGACCAAAAATTTTGAAAAAAAAACACATTTTTCTTTGTTTCTGTTATAAAAGTTTACAAATAAATAATTGTTCTTCATAAATTTAGGCCGAGATGTATTCTGCTACATGTCTTTGGTGAAAATAACCCAAATTAGGATGTATTATTTAGTTTGTAGGAAAGTTATAGAGTTCACAAACTATGGTATAGATCTGAATATTGATCAATCCTGAAGTACTGACAGCCAATCTAATTTCTTGAGGTCCAAGAATGTCAGAATAGTACAAATATCCCCAAATGACCCCTTTTTGCTGAGTAGACAGTCCGACGTACTTCATAAGAGGCATGGCGAGTTTTTTGAAGTTGTATTTTTTTGTCATAATTTTTCCGAAAATGAAAAAATGAAAAATATTATTTTCACTATTTTTTTTTTTACATACTGTCACCAGTGCAGTACAGCGTCATCATATAACTGGCATGGCGGTGAACAGGGACACTGACTGGTGACAGTATGAAAAAAAAAAAAATTATATTTTTTTTTAATTTTTTTTTATTTTTTTATTATATTTAATTTTTTATTACATTTTTTTTTATTTTTTTAAAGATTTTTTTTCATATTTTACTATGACCAAAATAGTACAATGTTACCATAGTAACATTGTACTACTTTGGGGAAGTGATCAGTATTTTTTTTTTTTTTTTTTTTTACACAATTTGCTTATAGCAAAGAATTACTTTGCTATAAGCAAGCATTTAGCTGAATGAAATCGATTCATTCAGCTTTTTTTTTTTTTTTTTTTTTTTTTTGTGCTTAGCTGTGATTTGGTCACAGCTAATCACATGACATGTGCATGTGATTAGCTGTGACCATTCACAGCTAGGCACTAGTATACAATGGATGGCATCATGAATGAAGCCATCCATTGTATACAACTGTCATGTGACCTGCTGTGATTGGTCGCGGCAGGTCACATGGTACCGGAAACAGGAGCCGGTACTCGGATCTGTCATCGGCCGTGTCCGAGGTGCACGGGCGGTGACAGATCCCGCTGCTGCGCCGCTCTGCAATAGCGCAAACGGCGCATGTGCGGGAGCACGCCAAATGGCGTGGACCCGGAAAGCTGCAGCGCTTTTCAAGCCGCCAAACGGCTATTGGCCGGGCGGCTAATGGTTAAAAAACACATGTAATCATTTCTATCATTTTCTAAAGGATACATTCACGTTACGTAACATTTTACATGTTACACCAAATTTCAGGGCATAACATGTAACATGTAACATGGGCAGCACAGTGGCTAAATGGTTAGCACTTCTGCCTGGCAGTACTAGGGTTGTTGGTTTGAATCCCAACCACATGCTGGTAGGTGAATTGGCTCCTGTCTAAATTGGTCCTAGTATGTGTATGTATGAATGTGAGTTAGGGACCTTAGATTGTACACCCCTTGAGGGTTAGGGACTGAAGTGAATGAACAATATATATGTAAAAGCTCTGCATAAATTGATGGCTCTATATAAATACCGGAAATAATAAATAAATGTTACTGTAGGAATGGACCCTGCACCCTCTGATCCCACGTTGTCACAGCTAGCGGGGGATCTTCTTCTCCCGCTAGCTGTAACAATTTTAAAAAATGTGGCCATGCGGGGCTCTGCCCATCTGGCCACGTCACTCATTCACAGAGTTCTGTGAATGGGAAACTACAAGTGCCAGCAACCTTGGTGGCTGTCAACTTGTACAGTAGTTCTTAATTAACTACCAAGGCGCTGTTGAGTGCTGTGGTAGTTTGTTGATTATTCCTGTCGGTGTGAAACTTTCTGCTCGGATGAGGTACAAGCAGACTGATTACACTGACAGTCTGCAAGAGAACTGCATAGCACCAACGATCTGATAATCACTGGTGGAGTGCTTCTAAAACAAAAAAGAGTAAATGCGCATTTTTTACCTGCAAAAAAAATGTGCATTTATTATTTTTTGTTAAAAGGTGAACTTATCTTTTAATACAGAGATGCATGAATTTGTGCCCTTTATATCTGCCTGGAATTCAGCTTTAAAAGGTCAGTCTAGCTAAGGGCTCATTCACAAAGACTGCATACAGCATTTAGCTTTGTACACATTTGTATGCAGCTATATACTAGTCCATGGCTCCATTCACACAGATGTGTATAGAAGTGTAAATTTTCTGCTGCATATAGCAGCATAAATACAAATAGGTCACAGCTGCATCAGGGGCCATCATTTTGGACATGTACACATGTAAACGTTTGTGCTAACATTCACATGAGTACAGCGGGCAGCATACAGACCCTATTTATTGTATGCATGTAAGGCTTGTGCAGCATTTACAGTCCATGCATACAGCATCCAGTGTGCAGGAACCCAGTTGGCTGCTTCCTCCGTTTAGACCATCATGTTAATAGTAACAGCTCATAATCAGCGATTCCTGCGCTGTACGGTGCTGTTGTAAATCCAAGTACCCTCCCTCCACAACAGTTGCATAGGAATATCTGCATGAAATGATTTGAGGAATTGCTGATTACATGCTGTTGGTCTGAATGACTCATTGATGTGCTGACTGTGTCTGCACAGAATGACCTTGGGTGGGCTTTCATAAATTGACTGCCTGAGCTCATTCTACGCATGCGTTGCCGGAGTATCAACGACTCCTTTATACAGACAGTGTATATTCAGCAGTGCAGGAACTACTGATTATACAATGCTGGTATTATCACGGTGGCCTTAGTAGGGTGGCAGCCAACATTGGACATTGCATACATGTAAATGCCACATAAGCCTTACATGAAGAGGCGGACTGACCATTTGGAAACTCGGGCACTGCCCGAGGGCCAGGGGTCGGTAGGGGGCCCCATGAGATGCCCCTGGTACCTTTTTCATAGGCTTTTTTGAGTTTGGGCAAGGGCACAGGGGCCCCATGATCCCCTATTGCCTGGGGGCCCCATGAGTTGTCAGTCTGCCCCTGCTTGCATGCATACAGAAAATACACAGGATCTTACAGGAAATATACAATCTTTCTGCCAGTAACTCCATTCACACCAGCGGGTTGTACTTATGCACTTTTTTGCATGCAACAGCATAGGGCAACCCATTCATTTGAATGGGCTGCCCTATGTGCAACACACCTTTTTTGTGCAGTGAACCTCATAGCTTTTTTCTGTGTGTTTTAGTGCATTTCCATGCATTTTGTCACAAGAGAAAACACACGTTTGCTAGCCACTTTTAAGGTGCCATAATGAATTAATAACACCACAAGCAAGTTTCAAGTTCTAGTGCGTTTTTCATGGGTTCTAGGAACATACTCTGAAATGTAATTTCCTGGAATGCTCAGGTGCGAATATAAAGCCTTAAACATAATAATGCGGATGTTGGATAGTCTCGTGTGAATGAGCCCTAAAAGTGATATTTTATTTAAAAGCAAAGCCTAGTAGTCAGCAAAGGGTTTCCTGTATGTCTTGGACCCTGCAACAATGAGATCTCCATGTCATAGTTCCCCTGTTTCAATGCTTCTCAAATTTTTTCTTCAAAGGTCCCCTTTAACAGCAGTTAAACCATCAACTGCTCCCCCCCCCCCCCCTGCCCATGTTGCACTGGCATCTTCTGCTACCTGTACATTGCACACTCTTTGTTCTGTGACTTCACGGCCTACTGGCAGCTTTTCTGACTAAAAATGAGGGCTAGTGAACAGTCTTCCTAACCAACATGTACATTTAAAATGAACAAAAGGGGAAAAACTATGGTTATGCAATTTGTATTTCTGGACCCATTGGGGGAGATTTACTAAAACTGGTGAAGCTGTGCATAGTAACCAATCAGTTTTCAGTTTGTCAAAGCCTAACTGAACAAGTTGAAGTTAGAAACTGATTGGCTACCATGCACAGCTGCACCAGATTCTGAGTTTACCAGTTTTAGTAAATCTCCCCCATTGCCAAAGGACAACTACTGAGACCTTGCCTCCTTCTCTCCTACTCTGTGCCCATGGAGCTTGGAAATTACAGGAAAAGAGCCTGATGTAAGCATATAGCACTGGACATTCTGGTAAAACAAATCCTGGCTGCTGAATTTGCAAGTTGTACAATATACATAGCATGGTTGGCAGACTTTCAATGCCTGGCAGCTGAAGTGGTGCCCACCACAGCAGTACTGCAATACCCCACACCTTGAGAAACACCACCTTATTTCTTCCTGACCACCTGGAAGTTTTGATGTTCCCACACACTATTGCATGTTGAAGCCCCTCATGTTGCATTCTGTGTAAAATAAAATAAATAAAAAGCAAATCAGTGACCGTGGGATTCACTCATAGAGGTCATAGCATGTCAGACTCAGGAACTCAAAGATTTCACCTGAGAGTCCCTGGGAGATAGATGAAAGTGGGGGAACTAACTGTTTAAAGCCTATGTTCAGGTAAAACTTTTTGTAAAAAAAATCAGGACAAGGCTTATTCCAAAATGTCCCTTGCACTGCTGTCAGCCAAGTTAAAATCGTTTGGTCTCTGCCCCCCAGTCATACCCCGTAGCAGTAATCTTGTGGTGCTGTAGGGGTCATAGAGCTGAGGTATCTGTCATATGCACTCATCAAGAACTCTGACTATGCCCACCCTTTCTGCTTCCCCTTCTTAAAATTCAGAGAAGCTGTACTATAGCTTCCATAAATGAAAAACAAACCATCTATGAATGGAGGAGGTGGACCTTTCATTCATTCCACCTGTCCTCCATTCTTAGATTGCTTTTCATTTATGGAAGCTATAGTACAGCTTCTATGAATTTTAAGAAGGGGCAGCAGAGAGGGCGGACAATAGTCAGCACTCTTGATGAGTGCCTCTGACTGTTTCCTCAGCTCTTTTACTCCCTGCCACACCAGAATAATATGACTATGGGAGGGGGACAGAGGACAAAGGATTTAACTATGACAGCTAGCACCAGCACAATGCACACTTCATAAGAAATGTAAGAACTGTCCCTTGTACATAGAATAAATGAAGGTAAAAAACCTTCAGCCTCTACAACCAATTCAAGGTAGCCATACACTGTTCAAGTTTCAGACAGTTCCTAATGAACTGGCCGAAATTTGATTAGTGGGTGCCTGCTGGTCCTGGCAACTGTCAGAATACAATATCCCAGCAGGGGAATTCAACCATCTGTGTGATTTAGTATGGATGGAGGAATGTGTTAGCCTACAGACGGAATGAAGAAAAATCTAATAGTGTCTGGCCAGCTTTTACAACTGCTCCATTGAAAAGATATGTTAAAAAAGAATATTTTTAGAGGTTTTTGATTTGTTTTTGAAGCAATTTTGGTGCATTTTCATGTTGCCTGACTCCAATCGTGCACCTTTGAAACATGGACACGTGACTCAAAAAGCGTACCAAAACGCAAACGCCATTTGTTTTTAATGTATTGTGGTGCATATTTGATGCTTTTTAAAGCCATTCATTTTAACAGGATGGTGCTTTTTGGTGCACTTTTTAAACGTGTACCAAAAATGTAGCATGCAGGACTTTTAAAAATGCACTGCACTCCCTGCCCACTGATGTGACAAGTGCCATAGGATTTAAAGGGATACATTTTTCTTGCATTTTTCTTCCACTTTTTAACCTCCAAAAGTGCATCAAAAACTGATCAGTCTGAAAGAGTTGTGAAGCACCCAGACAAAAAAGGATCTCAAATTTATTGCAAATTTATATAGTTTATCTAAATTTAGTGTGTATAGTGTACATTTTGTGTAAATTTGCTTTGACACCTTGATTAAGCAGATCTTTTAAGCCATAAATAAGTTATATGGTTATCCGTGAATTATACGACCGGATATCCCTTAATTAAAGCCTGCAGCTCTTTCTGTGTGTTGATATATGGATGACATACTTCCCTTTTTCCTCCTCTTTCCAGGGACTACTATTCCTCATCTTCTAAACAGCACATCAAACAATCTGTACTTAAATTTTCAATCAGACATCAGTGTTTCTGCAGCTGGCTTCCATCTGGAATACACAGGTAATTGTCAGAGCCTTCATGCGGTCTATGTTGCCGAGCGTAGTTCAGAAATGTATTTCAACATATTTTATGTTGTTTTTTCTTATACTAGAAAAAATGCAGTCATACTGTACTTGTTATATATATTTATGTACAAGAACAATTTCTGAATAAGACAGGGGCATATAATATGCTGACGTGAGCATGACAGTATATTGAAAATAGTTGCAATCGGAGCTCTTACAATAATAAACAAGTACTCACAATAAAAAGGAGTGTTGTCAGTTTTGCATTTCATTTAAAAGGATGTTTACTTTGTACCCAATTTGTTCATATACCTTGTGGTATTTTAAAGCCGGACTCACTGGATTCATGTCTTAGACATGCTCAAGGGCCGTAATGTGGATCTACAATAAAACAAGATCCTTCATTCCTCTTCCTCTGTTCATACTCAAAACCCAACTCCACAAAACAAAAATATGAGGCCAAATGGGCACAGTTTGGCTGCAATACTTACCTTTTCTCTGGTACCACCTGCCTTCTTCAAGGTTTTATTTTATCCATTGTCATCAAACCCACTTCCTTTGAGCCCAGGATGTCACAAACACAAAAAGCAGGTGCCAACACATCATTAGGTGAACCTCACGTTGTCCAAGGATAAGGAAGAAGAGGAGAATAAGAAACACCAGTATTAGACCGGCCAGGAAAAAAGATATGTATTGAAGCACAGGCTTCAGGTAGAGGTAGGGACAAGGGTTAAAAAACTGGATTTGGGCTTTAGATTGACAGACAATAGTAGAAAGCAAGAAGTACTTAATTCAGCTGGAGAAACCATTTTTATGGAAACATATAGTCATACCAAGTCATTTGATCTTATGATCTCTGATGAAGTGAGAAAATGTAATATACATACAGTACAGCTAAAACCCAGTTAAGTGCAGAAAACAAAACAAAAAAATCTGCTTGTAAAAAAAAAAAAAAAAATATATATATATATATATATATATATATATATATATATACAGTATGTGTGTATATATATATATATATATATATATATATATATATATATATACTGTGTGTATATATATATATATATACTGTGTATATATATATATATATATATATATATATATATATTTATTTATTTTTCAAAGGGACTAAAGAATTGTTCATATTTTATCTAGAAAATGTATAATCGAGCGCTAAAAAATTATGATATATATAAATATTATATTATTTACAGATATGAGAATAGCTGCTAGCACTCAGGATATCAGCAACAGTCCCAAATTCAACCTATGAAATGAAGTGCAGTGCTATAAACTCATGAGACATAAATATCTTATATCACATTAAATCAATAAAGTGCAAAGAAGTGCGTAAAAGGTGCAACTGTGTGCATCAATATGCGTCCGTGACAACTGTAAATATCACAAAACAGGTAGTAAAAGCTGCTAATGTCCTATATGGTATGGTAGCTAATCAAAGTGCAGAAGTGCAAATGTGCAGTTATTCATGAAGGGAATCCACCACCTTGGACAGATGTACACTCACCAGACAGCAAACAAAAATGTGCATTTGTTTATATCACACATCGGGGTGCAGTGGTATACTGACAGCTCCTGATTGACTCTTGCAGCTCCATCCATCCATCCATTGGGGCAGGTCTCCTTTAATCCTGGGGGGAGTTAGTTCAGCCACAGGAGCAAGAAAGTGCTTATATAGTGTAGTATTCATTGGTAGATTTGCATAACAATATTAAAAACATCCAGGTGGAGTGAGTAGGTAAAATCAAAATTTCATATACCAAGATGGCCTTGGTAGCGGCGGCGTGATGTCAGCAATGTAGGCTCCACCCCATATTTTATTACGTACATTAATTATGTTTACTAAATAAAGTGCAGCAAAGATAGGCTGAATCTTATTTTGAATACCCGATCATGTACAAATGAAATTTAAAACCAGCAAAACAGTATTTTCACTTGCAAACAATTGGACAATTGAATAAATACCACTTTGCCTTATTCACTAAAACTGGCCATACACTATTAGAATTTTATTCAATTTTATATTTATTTGAAAGGATAAGTTCACCATTCGGAAAAAATGTTACCTGTTCCATCCGTTTTTTGGGTGGAACATGTAATGTGTTCCAACTGTCAGAGATGCTTCCCTTCTCTGATGCATAAAGTGACATCTAGGGGGCGTCTTCTCCCCTCACTCGCTTTTACTATTTAAAGAAAAAAAAATGTGGCTGTGTGAGGCTCCGCCCACTTGGCTGTATCATTCATTGAATTTTGTGAATGTAAAACTGCAAGTCCCGTCAGCCTTTGCGGCTGTTGGGTTGTGGTTCTCAATGAACTACCACGGTGCTGTTGAGCTCTGTGGTACAAGCACACAGATACACTGACAGGTCTGCAGCAGTCCTGCAGGGCACCCACAATTTGCTGATCACGAGTGCAATGCTTTATAGCCTCCAAGTAAAAAAAAAATAGTAAATGCACATATTGTTTGCCTGCAAAAAAGATATGCATTTCTTTTTTTTTTTTTAAAAAAGGTGAACTTATCCTTTAAGATGGTAGTTAAGTCCTGCATTAAAAAATTAAAAGTAAACAGCCCCCCTGCAAGTTAACGGTATATTGTGCTAGTATTGTATGTACCACATACTAGCACTTTATGAAAGACTTACCTGTAAAACAGATCCCTCCAGTGGCACGCTGTCACCGCTGTCATGGCTTCTATCTTCACCCGGTCTTCCTTTTGTGTTTGAGGGCTTCAGTCATTTGAATGGCCTAAAATATGAACATTCTTTAGTCCCTTTGAAAAATAAATATATATACACACAGCATATATATATATATATATATATATATATATGTATGTATGTATATATTCTTTTTTTTTTGCTACACATATGCACAGGAGTCACGGCACAGCACTCTGGATTGACAGCACATTCAGTGTGTCCTCCATGCAGTGTGCAGTGTGCATGTACCGTTTGCATCACCAGCCTCAATACGTGAACTTCTCCTAACCGGTGCATGTTTGGGAGATAATTCATTTTGCCTACAGGTAAGCTTTATTACAAGCTTGCCTACAGGTAAAAGTGACAAAGTGGAGTTTACTTCCAATTTAACAATGTTTGTTCAATTCTCTAATCATTAGTGGTTCAAAACAATGGTCATTTTCGACTGCAGTGATGAAAAAATTTGAAGGAGCAAGATGCTTGAGGTGATTGTAGCCGTATTAGTGCATTTGCGACAGAAACAATTGAGTACTGTCCGTGATACTTTTTTTATTTGCACTAACATACAATTTTGAGGACAAGCTTTTGGGGAGTGTCCCCTTCTTCAAGGTCCAAGCAGTACTATACTAATCAAAAAGTTTCAGCAGAATGTTAGAAGAGATGAAAAAAAAAAAAAGAGGCTAGAGATAAGACACAGCAAAAGCAAAGGGGGGGGGGGGGGAGACAACACTCACACAGAGGGAGTCATGCTTGAGCTGATAGTCATAAAACTGTTGGATAATGAGTGAGGAATCCCATGTCCAAATTCAGGCCGTCATCTCGTGTCAAATAGAATTATCATTCTTAGTTCAAATGTTTTTCTTTCCTGGATAGATTTGAAATTTCCTTTAAGAACTAAAATATTGAGGTCTCCCATAATGTGGTCCGGTTGTGCGAAATGGTGTCCCACAGGTGTGCACATTCTGCTAAAACTTTGTGATTAGTATAGTACTGCTTGGACTTTGAAGAAGGGGACATACCCCGAAAGCTTGTCCTCAAAATTGTATGTTAGTGCAAATAAAAAAAGTATTACGGACAGTACTCAATTGTCAAGGAGCAAGATGGAAATTTTTTTTTCATTCTTAACAGTGCATGTGGTTTTCATTTGGGAAAATTACATTCATTCCAATATAAAATGTTAAATGCAAACAAAATTTTAAAAACATTCATCCATTTAATTTTACAAAAGATTTTGCACAAATATTCATACGAATGTTCTTTTGAAAATCTACTAATGTATGGCCAGCTTAAGCTAAATAAAACACCATTTATTCCTAAATCCTACCTTTTGTGTTGCTTTTTATTGTCCTATTGTGAAATAACGACATGATGGACAGATAAGTTGCTAGCTTTTGATATGGGTGAAAGATAACAATGCTGTTTGAAATGTAATGTATTGTGTGCAGCTGGATTTATTTGCTCTGTTATAATGTAGGAATGCAAAGCTATTCCCTCCCCGCTCGCCCAGGGCTTCACGGTTGTGCAGTCCTTTTGCTTTTCAATCTAGGGAAAGGCACATCAGTGGCTGATCTGCATCTTGTTTGTATTCTGAGCGCTCTGCACAATCTGAGACTCTACAGCCCTTTCACCATCCACATGTCACCATGGGCCCTAGAAAGGAAGAATCATGACATAGTAAGCTTGATGTTCACATGCACAACAAAATTAGACATTTCACTTGGAATCCTCTAAGTCACATATTTTAAGGATTATCAAGTCTGCTGAGCCAGATGGTTGTTTTTTTTTTTTGTGTGTGTGAAAGAATACAACAGGCCGATACGTTCTATACTCATGCAGAAAAAGGAAGGAAAATGGTATTGTTTCATTTTTCCATCACTTTGATAATGTGCCAAGAATGAAATAGAACAAATACAGCCTGGGTCACTTCTGTCCTTCACCCTGCTGGCTCACAGCATCCCTGTCTCTCCTCTCTGGATTGCGTTAATAGGATAAGTGCGTAATATTTTTTTAAAACCGCAGTGCTCTCCTCATGCTTAGAAAATTCCGTCTTTCAGTTTTGGAGAGCAACAAAATTGTCTCTTTACTTTGACATGTTTTCTTTGTCCCTATTAAGCTGCCATATCGCTCCGCTGTGTTGTCACAGGAGCATAAGCCGCAAATGGCAAGCTGGTTTATGAACGTTATTCCCCAAATTGTTGTTTGAGCTCTACATCTCTTTCTGCATTTTTCTAAGCTTGATGCTTGAAAAAGAAACTATATTTTATTTCGGTTTGAACTTTTTTTTATTTTCCCCACACTTAAAAAAAAAATGAAATCTAAGGCATACATTAGTAGAATTGTGTTCATATCTTTCATTTTAAGGACTTTTGTCCTTTTCTAATCATTAGTGGGGGTCAAAATGACTGTAGTGGTAAGCAATTTAGACGGAGCAGAATGAAAAAACAATTGAGTGCTGCCCTTGCTACTTTTATTATTTACACTTAAGCTGCCCATAGATTATACAATTTTCTTTCCTTGCATCACGGGTGGAAGGAAAGAAAATTGTTATCCCATCAGCACAGTCAGTGTTGTTTGAGCTCTACATCTCTTTCTGCATTTTTCTAAGCTTGATGCTTGAAAAAGAAACTGTATATTTTGTTTCAGTTTGAATTTTTTTTCATTTTCCGCACACTTGAAAAAAAAGAAGAAATCTAAGGCCCGGTATACAATAGTAGAATTTAGTTCATATTTTTCATTTTTTAAATTTTCTAATCACTATTGGGGGTCAAAGTGACTGTATTGGTGAGAAATTTAGATGGAGCAGAATGCAAATTCAGTTGTGTGCTGTCCTTGATACTTCTTTTATTTACACTTAAGCTGCCCATAGATTATACAATGTCCGTTCCTTCTTGGTGGAAGGAAAGAAAATTGTTATCCCATACACACAGTCCGTGTTGATGGGGAAATCTCTCCCACAGTGCTTCTGTGTTCAGCAGGCAGGTAGCCTTCCCTGCTGGCAGAACTGTCAGGGCAGGGGCCGAGGAACGGACAGGCAGGCCTAACAATGTAACGCACTGGCTGATGACAACCACCACCCACAGACCGAAGTCCCTCGGGGCGTGGAGTCTAAGTCCCAGGCTGCCCTTCACCAGGGCCCCTGATGGTGGGGATGGACTTGACGCAGCCAGGAACCTGGTCGCGGCCCCATCGAGACACCTCAGCTGCGGTAATCCCTGCTGCCACTAAAAATGTCCATGGCTAAGCCATAGTCCTGATAGTTTTCACAATATGACCATTTGTTTGCAACTCACGACGCCCATTGACATTAATTGAAACTCCACTCTAGCCACCTCAAATTTGAAGGGCAATTTCTAAACTGCGACTGCGCCTTCACTTTTAATATTTCAGAGACATGCTATGCATCAAAATATAGGTCTGGGTCTTGTGATTCTCACAAATTTTTAGGACAAGCTTTTGGAGATGTACCCCCTTCTTCAAGGTCCAAGCAGATTAGTACTGCTTGGACCTTGAAGGAAGGGTTACACCCTAAAAGCTTGTCCTAGAAATTTGGATGTTAGTGCAAATAAAAAAATTATCATGGAGAGTGCTCAATTATATTTGTAATGAGTGCACTAATATGGCTACAATCACCTTAAGGAGCAGGATTGAAATTTGTTCTCAAAGAAATGAATTTCTAACTGTGCATGTGGTGTTTGTTCCTGAAAGTGATTCAGTTCAAAATTAAATGTTACATGCAAACAAAATTTTGATGTAGTTTCAAATGGCATTCATTAAGTTATCGAAAATAATGAGAACTTTTGTATGATTATTCATAAGAATTATCGTACGGACATTCATTCAAAAATCTACTAGTGCATAGGCAGGTTTAGTCTTTGCAATTAAATTGACCACATATCACAAACATAATGCAATTTCAGAAAAAAAGCCCTGTTCTTTAAAATTTAGAATTAGTGTTTGGCCACTAATATAAATTTTCGGATAATTATAATATTGATTATTAATATAATTTTTGTTATTATAATTCTAATATTAGTTATAGCTGTCAAAGACAGGGGGGGGGGCACATGCATATCATGGGTCGTTTGGACTTCCAATGATCTTATGGTTGGCAACACAGAAGACAAATTATTCTGGCAGTCTAATTTAAGAGTTCAGCATAATAATAATAACTAGAAAAGCTACAATTTCTGGAGAAATTGTGTGAAGTGTTCTTGCCTCCACCAGTAGTCTACAACTGGAGTGGGCAGAGTAACTGGGTGGAGTGGCTTGTCACTCTGCTGCCTGCTCACACACCTGGGTTCCTATGGCAACTCAATCTACAGCAAGGGCAGAGAAGAGCAGTTAAAAATAAACTGCTCCAACTTGCTCACTTCACTGGCGCTTGCCATCTTCAAACGGTTGTAGTTTAAAAATTATAAATCCTACACTGAAGAGCTTTATATTGTGAGAATCACAAGACCCAGACCTATATTTTGATGCATAGTATGTCTCTGAAATATTAAAAATGAAGGCACAGTCGCAGTTTAGAAATTGCCCTTCAAATCTGAGGTGGCTAGAGTGGAGTTTCAATTAATGTTAATGTGCGTCGAGAGTTGCAAAAAAATGGTCATATTGTGAAAACTATCAGGACTATTGCTTAGCCGTGGACATTTTTAGTGGCAGCAGGGATAGCTGAACATTTTGATATAAGATTTGTGTAGGTCGGCTTGAAAATGAGGGAGTGATGGCAGTTTAGAAATCATGTCCTGATTTTTCAGCTCACACTCTAGCTTTTGTCAGCTCCCACTCTAGTTTTGAACATTCCGCCATTCATTCCTATGGGACCAATTTCACCACAAAAACGCTGATATTTTGTGAACCATTTGGCAAAACATTCCACAAAGTAATAGCACACCAATCGGGAACAATCCGCACGTTTCGGTCTATTACTATCTATGTAGTGTAAAAACTGTGGGAGGAGTTAGGGTGGTAAATTTGGCTATAATAATAAGAATATATATGTGAGATAACAGTAAGGGGTCTTGCCATGCAAGGACACTTAACTAGAAAAGCTACAACTTCTTGGGAAATTGTGTGAAGTGTTCTTGCCTCCACCAGTAGTCTACAACTGGAGTGGGCAGAGTAACTCGGTGGAGTGGCTGGAGTAACTATTGTGTGGTTGGAGTGGCTGGAGTAACTGTGAAAAGGTCGGACTGGGCAGAGTAACTTTATGGAGTGGGCAGAGTAACTGTGTGGAGTGTTTGGAGTAAAGATAGTAAACATTACATTAACCAATTCATTGATCAAATTTAAAAAGTGCACATGACAAGCTTGATAGAGTGAGAAATGCATTTCAACTTTTAATTATTTATATAGCACATTTAATTGCAATGTTGTTGCCCAACGTGCTTTACAGTTATATTAAAACATACATTTATAAAAACATTAGCAGCATTATAACCTCAAATACTCTCTACTGTAGAAAACTTATTTCCAAACCTTTAACCAGAAGCCGGCCAGACTGTCATGAATTCAAAATTAGATTTCAAATAGGGCAGAAAAGAGCGGTTAAAACTGCTCCAAATTGCTCACTTCACTGGCGTCTTCAAATGGTCGTAGTTTTAAAAACTATAAATCCTACAGCGAAGAGCTTTATATTGTGAGAATCACAAGATCCAGACCTACATTTTGATGCATAGTATGTCTCTGAAATATTACAAATGAAGGCGCAGTCGCAGTTTAGATATTGCCCTTCAAATTCGAGGTGGCTAGAGTGGAGTTTCAATGAATGTCAATGGGTGTTGTGAGTTGCAAACAAATGGTCATATTGTGAAAACTATCAGGACTATGGCTTAGCCGTGGGCATTTGTAGTGGCAGCAGGGATAGCTGAACGTTTTGATATAAGATTTGTGTAGGTGGGCTTGAAAATGAGGGAGTGGTGGCAGTTTAGAAATCATGTCCTGATTTTTCAGCTCACACTCTAGCTTTTGTCAACGCCCACTCTAGTTTTGAACATTCCGCCATTCATTCCTAAGGGACCAATTTCACCACAAAAACGGTGATATTTCGTGAACCATTCGCAAAATGTTCCACAAAGTAATAGCACACCAATCGGGAACAATCCGCACATTTCGGTATATTACTGTCTATGTAGTGTAAAAACTGTGGGAGGAGTTAGGGTGGTAAATTTGGCTATAATAATAAGAATATATATGTGAGATAACAGTAAGTGGTCTTGCCATGCAAGAACACTTAATTATTATTATTATGTATATAGCGGAATGTATAGGCCTGGATTCTTTCCTGGATACACACAATATAACTGGATACTAACATCTATAGGTAAATTTGATCCAGGGAATATCCAATTGCTTCTCGGGGATAAGGAAGGATCTTTTTCCCCTGCAGGAGCAAATTTGTTCATGCTTTGCTGGGTTTTTTGCCTTCCTCTGGATCAACTGTGGGTGTAGGATTATAACTTTTTTTTTCAATGGTTGAACTGGATGGACTTTTGTCAGCCAAGCTAACTATGTAACTGTGTATATAGCGCCAACATTTACAAAGTGAGAGCAGACAGCACAGTTGTAATACAGTTCAATACAGGAAACAGAGAGCCCTGCTCATTAGAGCTTACAATCTAAGAGGGAGAGTCAGGTGATGTAAAAGGTAATGACTGTGTGGGATGTGCTAAAGGAGAGAATAAAAAAAATATTTTGTAGGTAGAGGCAGTAAATGTTAGGTATATATTTCAACCATTCCAGGATTCAAAACCAGGGCAAAATTGCAAAATAAGATAGTACTCTTAATATCACTGTAAACATACAATGAGATTCTTCAAGGTACTCTTTACAGCAGGAATATTAAAACATCTTTCAACCCAAACACACATACATACTTCCTAACATATGCCCACATATCCCTACTTTAATATAACAAAATTTGTAAAAAAAAAAAAAAAGTAAAAAAATGCTAATAGGTCTTAACACAATATATACTGTACAGTAAACTGCACTGGATATTAGAAACATCAGAATTATCAGTTAATTTATTTAAAACATATTAAAGCCCAATTGAATTTTCAATTTAAATCAACTACATATGTTACATTTGGTGTACATTCCAGGTACATTAACACATAAAATGTGCAAAGTTTTACAGTGTGAGTAGAAAAGGTTTTCCCCTGCCAGCATGCCATAGAGAAGGAACCGTAATCCCTAATTGGTTTCTAAGGTTCAGCACACCCCCTGCTGAGTCAGATTTTTGGCTCCTGAATCAGCAAAGCTCTTGCTCCCTGCTGATTGGGCAGCTCTAGCTCTGACTTAGTAGGAGGAATGTCCTACTTGTAAAAAGAAACCACTCATGGGGAGCATGGGTCTTTTTCTACAGCATGCTGGCAGATGACATGCTTTTTTTTTCAGACTGGCTGCTTATTAAAAAAAACAAACAACACCTGCAATGTATTTGGCTTATTCAACCACTTGCCCTCCAGAGGATTTACCACCCCCCCCTTCTCTCCAGTTGCGGCGCTGTGTTACTGACAATTGCGCGGTCATGCAAAGCTGTACCCAAATGAAATTACGCCCTTTTTTTCCACAAATAGAGCTTTCTTTTGGTGGTATTTGATTGCCTGTAAATGTTCAATTTTTTGTACTATAAACAAAAAAAAAAAAGATTGACAATTGTGAGAAAAAAAACCTATATTTTTAACTTTTTGCTAGTGAACGTCCAATAAAATAATTTAAAAAATCAAATTTCGTCATAAATGTACGCCAAAATGTATTCTGCTACATGTCTTTGCTAAAAAAAATCCCAATACGTGTAAATGATATGGTTTACATGTAAGTTATAGTGCTTACAAATGGCGGCATATATACTGGATTTCTTTTTTTTTTTACTAGTAATGGCGGCGATCAGCGACTTATAGCGGGACTGCAGCGGGCATTCTGACACTGGGGGGAACTGACTTGGTGTCACTGACATCCCCAGAGACACCAATACAGTGATCAGTGCTAATAAAAAAGCACTGACACTGTACTAATGGCACTGGGCAGGAAGGGGTTAACATATGGGGTGATCAAAGGGTTAAAGTGTGTGCTGTGTGTGTGCTTTCCACTGCTATGCATGGTCATACAAAGCAGTGTGCAGGAGCTGATAGGGGTGAGAACTGTATGGTTTACATACAGTTCTCTCCCCCCATCAGTAATACTCAGCAATCACCAGGTGCCGGCGAGTAATCACTGCCCAGGACCCAGTGATTGACAGCGGAGGACACGAATGGCGACGCGGGTAGGGCGCACATGCCCTCTACCCGGAACTGCAATATCACATATATATACGTGATTTTGCACACCCCTGCCACCCTGTAGCAGTATTTCTGCTATAGGGCGGAGGGGAAGCGGTTAAACTAAAAGATCAGTTTAGCTTTGACTATTTCCCGCTGGCCATATGCATATATACAACCTCTCAGTGGGTAGGCTTTAATGCAGAGCGGCTGCTCTATATAAACACTTTACTATGCTGAGAGCATGCTCCCTGTGTGCTCTCGGCACAGTAATTAGCGGGTACCAGAAAGCTTCCAAGAGGTTACATGATCAGAATGCCTGCCTCTACCTCCTGGCATTTAGAACCCCTTAAAGTGTGGTTGTGGGAATGGGTTGAAAAAAGGCCACTTTATGTAAAACTTGTTAAATATATGTCCAGAAGTTTTAAATGTAGTTGTGGTAAATGAGTTGTGAATGCAGTAATGCAACATGTCACGTGACCTATTATGTTCCCAACTGGATGTGCAACTGCTAGTAATGATGAACATTATAATGAGCAAGTGCTTATTTCATATATACAAGTTTTTTTTAATAAGGTAAAAAACAAGGAAAAAATAAAAGCCAGTAGCAATCAGAACTTAGTTCTCTGACTAACAGAATTTAGTTTCGTTGCTTCAAGTTGGCTCCTCTCTGAATAAAAATTTAAACCCTATTATATGAAAAAGTATATTTTTCACATCAGACTATATGCATGAAAGATCTTACTTTGAAGTTTTGTGACCTTATATGAACTAGTTGTAAAAATAACATGAGATTAAAAAAGTGTACTGTACAGTAGGAACTAAGTATTTCCCGTTTTCTCTGCTTGGTGGAATACTGGAAGTAATATACATAAGACCCAGCTGTGCATTTTATACATGTAGTTTGTTTAGCACATCAAATTGTAATTCCTATATGAAAGCCTTTATAAAAACAAACACTACATGTTTTCACTTTGTTTTTTGTTCTAAATATTGCAGCTTAGAAAATTGATTTCAATTTTGATTACTGCACCACTTCCATTAACATCAGCCACTCTGTCTGGAGCTTTGTTCAGTTTGGCAGTGCTCGGGTATTTTAGGATATCACAGATCCAGCCTTCCAGCACTTGTGCAGAACTCCATTATTGTCCATGCCATGACTGAAGTCATAACAGAATGGCTGATGGCATAACTGGGCAGACACTCTAACATCCAAAACTCTTAGCTTACCTTGCCAACTATAAATGGATCAGGATTAAGAGTCATTTTCACATGAATATCAAAAGGAACATTGTAGATTTTTTTTTTCCTGCAGAGAAGAAGGAAAGGGTTTAGGATGCTTTACAGTTGCTAATTGAAGTGATTAGGTATTTATAATTATGTATATATTCACCCTGCCACTTTATTAGGTACACCTTGCTAGTGCCAAGAAAATATCCCTCACACCATTACACCACCACCAGCCTGAACCATTGACACAAGGCAGGATGGATCCATTCTTTCATGTTGTTTACGCCAAATTCTGACCCTACCATCTGAATGTCACAGCAACCAGTCTGCCTATTCTCATCTGACCTCTGACATCAACAAGGTATTTTTGCCCACACAACTGCCACTCACTGGATATTTTTTCATTTTCGGACCATTCTCTGTAAACCCTAGATATGGTGGTGCGTGAAAACCCCAGTAGATCTGCAGTTTTTAAAATACTGAGACCAGCCCATCTGGCACCAACAACCATGCAACGTTCAAAGTCACTTACATCCCCTTTCTTTCCCATTCTGATGCTTGGTTTGAACTTCAGAAATTCATCTTCACCATGCCTAGATGCCAAAATGCATTCAGTTGCTGCCATGTGATTGGCTGATTAGCAATTTGTGTTACCAAGCAATTAAACAGGTGTACCTAATAAAGTGGCTGATGAGTGTATATTATCTTACCATAATTTTGAGGAGACCTTTACCATCACACTTTAAAAAGTGAGCCTAAAAGTGAGCAGAGTAGGCGATAGTCTGATAGATTGGGGTAGGGAGTTCCAGAGGATGGGAGAAGCCCTGGAGAAATCCTGGAGATGAGCATGGGAGGAGACAAGGGAGCTAGAGAGTAGGAGGTCTTGTGAGGAGCGGAGAGTACGGTTTGGGTGGTATTTAGAGAGAAGATCGGTGATGTAGTGTTATGAACGGCTTTATACATCAATGATAATGTTTTGAATTTTATCCATTAACTTGTTCAGGTATAATTGTCTTTTCCAGTTTGTTGCTTCTTGTCATATTTGTAATATATCCAAAATAAGATAGCATCACCCTAGTCACCTGAGCTTCTAGTAAAAGGCTGGATTGGTGAAGGATCAGTTTGTTTGTTATCCTTGCTCTCCTTGGTATTCATAGAATTCTTCACCAACACCTTCAGACTGTTGTCACAGGTAAACATATAGTCTGATTTACTAAAGGCAAGCAGACTGTTCACTTTGCAAGGGAAGTTCCCCAGAGCTTAGTGAATGAGGTGAACCTCTGCTGACATCCAATCTTGTACAAGCAGAAATGCTGTTTTTTTTTAATTTTCCTTGAATGTGATTCAATTTTCTTTGCAAAGTGAGACGTCACCTGATTTGTTGAGTTCTGGAGCCAATTCCCATGCGCTTCCTTTTCAAAGTGAACAGCCTATTTGCTTTTATGAAATCAGCCCCATAATGTACACGAGTGCACTAGTAGTGGTCAATTACATGCAGCTATGTTACCAAAAACTGATGAGATTCTAAAGGATCACATTGTTTCTTTTAAATAACAAACATGCTATACTTACCTGCTCTGTGCAATCCTCTTCTGGGGTCCCCCTCTGGCACCCCTAGGTCCTTCTCCCAAAGTCGCTTGCTTTGGGGTCACTTGTGCAGGCTCGCTCCCGAGCTGTACTCTGTGTGTCCATTGACACACAGAGCACAGCTCATTCCAGCCCCTTGCTTCCTCCTCGTTGCCTATAATTGGCAGCAGTGGGAGCCACTGACTTCCACTGCTGTCTCTGAGACAATGAGGATGGAGAAAGCAGAGAAAGCCACTGCTCTCATACACACTGCTGGATCATTATCAGGCTCAGGTAAGTATGGGGGGCTGGGTCGGGGGAGCTGCATGCAGAAGGTTTTTTTACCTTAATGATTAGAATTCATTAAAGGTTAAAAATAAATCAGCCTGTAGAACGTATTTAAATCAGCAATTCCTCCACATTAACTTTTTGCTAGTCTTTATGAATTAAGCTGCATGTGCCTCTTTCATCATTAACATTTGGAAGCAGATATATTAGTACTGAATTTCTAAGCAATTTACATTTTTTTTTTCAGCTTTCTTCCTTTTTTTATTAATAAACAGCCAACATGAGTAAGATTTGTCAAAATGCGATACCTCTGCAAACCTTTAAATCCAAGCTTGAAAAATAACGTGGCCTTGCAACTTTTCTTAATTTCTTTTATCTGACATAAACTTTATTAGAGAGAAAAAGAAAAACTGTTCAGATGTCCTAATGACTTTAATGCAGCTGATAGTTTTGGCTTGAATTCACCTCGAAAAAATCTTGATTATTTAATTACAGTAATTAGTTTGCAGATTTTCAAGCAGCGTCAAAAAGAAGTTAATTAGAAAACATGAATAGATAATGTTCAGTGAACTCAAAACACCTGCTGTTTAGCAAATGAAATGTTGATCTATTAATGCATCCTAGGCTTTAGAATTTGCTATTAACAATAATGACAGGTGCTTATATTATAAATCATTCAATGTATACTTAAAATAATTTTTAGAGGCCTATACATTAATAAAAATAGTCATGTGATATATTATTCTTTTCACTGTGTATACATCAAACACAACCTCTCATTTTCTTTCTTATGGCATTCTGAATTTATTTTGGTTATACAGTACTTTGTTTAAATGACACCATTTCAAAGATGCAGAACAGCTTGGATATTTTGTACCATTGACATAGAGTGTGGAATAATGCCACTCCCTGCATTATTGACAGGATTGGCTTAGGGGGGCTTTATTTAAGTCCCTGGTCACACTGGATGCAAATTGGCATGCAACTTGCATGCCATGCAACTTGCAAATCACATGCCAAGTCGCACCACATTGTCCGCTATTAGAGCGGTCATATCAGTGCGATTCCGATTTGGCCGGAGCCGCACCGATTTCTAAAGTAGTACATGTACTACTTTTGGTGCGATTTACATAGACATCTGTGTCAGATGTCTAGAAAATCACAGCTGAAATCAGCATGTCACCTAACTTTTAAATCGTGCGACTTCACTGTAAGTCGCGTGATTTCAAAGTCAGGTTTGATGTGACTGGGGTGTAAAGTGGGAAACGACACACATAATATTTGCATAGTAGTCATCAGTATCCAGGTTTTATGTAGAATCCATCTAAAGTGGACCTAGTGTCAGAAATATTTTTCTTGTTAAGTGCATCCAAGCTAAATAATGTGTTCTGGTAATCCCCTCAGGTATAGCCCTCTTTTGAAGGCTATGACAAATGGCCCTTCACAAACAGAATATGGTGCTGAACTTAGGTTACAAGTCTACACCACTCAACCGTGACCTATTTAGGAGCTTGGAATAGCCAGTGCCCAGGCTTCAGTGTCTCCACACTGGCACACCTTCAGCATACAGGATAAAATTTAGCCGCGCAACTTGAGTTGCCATCTACATTTTATCTTTCTGGTGCTAAACCTGTAGGTGTACAAGAGAACCAAAACCCTGGCTAATTGGAAGAGTGGGGTTGATAATGAGGTTGGCAATGCAACCACCCAGGACAGGACCTCTATGAACAGAGGGGATTCCCTTTCTGGAAAATTAATCCATAATCTAATCAATGTAATTAGTAGTAGAGGAACTACTGCAACCAGCATATAACATTAACCATAAGTATTTACAGTATATGCACACCAGTATGGAAATAATACAAGCTTTATATAAGAAAAGATTAATAACAGTACATACATGAAATGTACAGACGGATATTCTCAGCAAAAGGTCCATCAGGAGGCTTGGAGGAAATATGCACAAATACCCAGACATATACTGTAGTTATTATTAAAGATACCTCCATATGAGCATCACAAAAACGTCAAGCTGCTGGGGCCCATCAAGATGATTATGATGTAGTGTTCATCTTGGCATCATAGGCCTGAAGAAAAGATCAGCAGTGATACGGAGACCCTCCAGCCATTGTCCAACCAGTCTGGAACTCACATTTGCACCAGTAGAAACTGTGGTGTGACTTTGGAACGTAGAGTCAATCTATCGACCCTGCACTTTAGCCCCTTCCTAGTAGTTTCTAATCTGTTATGCAACTGGCCCTCTAACAACCAAAAATGGCTGTCAGATGCCTAAGCTCTATCTAGCCTATGCTGGTTTTTGAGCCCTGAGCTAAAACTAGCTATACAATCCCAGACCAGAAGGGACAGGGTTTGAGCACTTCCTGAAACCGTTGTCTGTCTCTGTGTAAGAAATCGATCAAAGGTTTGATTAAACCCATCCCTATCTTCCCTGGTACCGCCAAACACTGCCCCATCCCTCCCAGCCATTTCAGAATGTGCAGTTTAGCAGGGAAGCTGGTGGTGAGAGGTGAGCCTGCAAAGCTAGCACAGTCTCTCACCTCTCACCACCAGCTTCCCTGCTAAACTCTGCTATTCCAGCCCCTTACCTACCAAACTCTGCAGCCATCTATGGTCTCAGCAGATCCTTCTCTGACCATTGATGACAAGCCTCATCTTCCCTTACACCAGTGTTTCTCAACTCCAGTCCTCATGGACCCCCAACAGGTCATGTTTTCAGGATTTCCCTCAGATGAAACAGCTGTGGTAATTACTAAGGCAGTGAAACTGATCAAATCACCTGTGCAAAATAATGGAAATCCTGAAAACATGACCTGTTGGGGGTCCATGAGGACTGGAATTGAGAAACTCTGCTTTACACAGAGGGAGTTCATTTTGTTAATAACATTTTACTTCCCACTACACTTCTACACTTAGATAGTTGCACTTTTCTGGTTTGTTTTTTTTAGTTTGTGCATTAGGTGGCTCAAGACCTTTTTATGTGGAGCTGCAACCACTAAAATAGTGACTTTTTATTATCCCCCCACCCATTTTCTAGCAATAAAGGGCATCTATCTGTGTGGTCTTTTTTTTATCTTTTTATGGTAAAGCACACTGCACCTGTTTACAGCACCACAGACACACATTGGACCTATATACAGCACCACAAACACACACTGGACCTGTATACAGCACCACAAACACACACTGGACCTGTATACAGCACCACAAACACACACTGGACCTGTATACAGCAACACAGACACACACTGCACCTGTATACAGCAACACAGACACAGACTGCACCTGTATACAGCACTATGCACAGCACATACACAGTTATTTTTATATTTGTTAGTTAATGTTTTGTTGGAATTATAATGTTTGGCATTTAGGATAATTATAGTGTTCCCTTATTTATTTATCATTATATTATTTATTGCAGGTACTTATATAGCGCCATCAATTTACACAGTGCTTTACATATATATATTGTACATTCACATCAGTCCCTAACCTTCAAGGGGTGTACAATCTAAGGTCCCTAACTTACATTCATACATACACATACTAGGGCCAATTTAAACCTACCAGCCTGTCTTTGGAGTGTGGGAGGAAACCAGAGTACCCGGAGGAAACTCATGCAGGCACAGGGAGAACATGCAAACTCTGTGCAGTTAGTGCTGTGTTTATGATTCAGACCAACACCCTAGTGTTGCCAGACAGAAGTGCTAACCACTTTGCCACTGTGCTGCCCTTAAGTACTTATTTAATTTATCATAAAAAATGGTTAAGTGTCATAAAGTAATCAAAATGTAATTTGTTGATATTTTTTCTTTATTGTCTTGTGGGCATTGTACCATTTGGAAAATGATTATTAAAATGTAATAAAAAAAAAGATAGTCTCTAAACCAATGAGGAGGCAGAGAGCTGAGAGAGCCTCTGCTCTCATGCACATCGCTGGATCAAGATCAGGTCCAGGTAAGTATGGGGGGGGGGGGGGGGCCTTGGAGGTTGCTGCAAATTGAAGGTTTTTTCCTAAATGCAGAGAAAAAAATCATTTGGCCTATTTTTTACCACATTAACTTTACATTAACATGTTGCAGATAGTAGTAGTTACACTGAATTTGTTGGTGAGAACTCAGAGGCACAACTGGGAGACAGTTGCCACCCAATAAGCCCAACTATCTGTACAGGGATCTTCATGGCAGGATCAGCCAGTTATTCTTTTAATGAAAGCTGCAGGTTTGAAAAGAACTTTTACATAAACATGTTACTGCTTATGTAAGACTGTAGTGATGGGTTTAGATCTACTTTAAATTCTATATAATTATTAAATGTAGACATAAGGTATCCTGACTTCAGCACAATTGCAATGTTACCTGTACAGAATAAACAGTTCAATTTATTTGGTGCCTGGAGAAGCAGTTTAAGGATTGCAGTACGGTATAATTGTGCCAGTGTAAGTGAATAACAGCAATGGATTTAGGAAAAAGCAACATATATAAATAAACATATTTAGTGGTAAAATCAGGACATCCTTCAGCAAACTGTGACATTTCTGGATTACGCTTAAACCAGGTAGAAACGATAAAATGCTGCCATATGGAAATGTTCCCTAAATAAATCTGAGTGAATCCTATATTTTGTATTGTTGGGAGATACGGAGGTTGCAGTGTCTTGCGGGGACAATAGCCCCTCAGTGCCTTCCAAAATTATGCAGCTGGTCCTGTTACCTAAGCAGATAAGAGGGACATAAATGCTGATAGGTGGACTAGAGTAATTTGTATGAATTCAATTAGTATTACCTGAAAACACAGAAAGGAATTTGTCAATGTCAGCGTACTATACAAAATTCCATTACTTCCAAATGGAAATCTTTTTCCATAGTAAATAGGATTGTGCTTCAGTCTAACCATATCCAAGTCAACCTTTTTCAAATAAATCTTGCTGATCGTGATTTGTGACTATAGGGAAGCTTTGTCCATTATGATTGCAGTTCTAAATTATAAATTCATTGTGGCATATTGCAACCAATAGAAATAATTTAAGATTATACAACATATATGTATTTTAACCACTTCAAAATCAGACACTTTCACTCCCTTCCTGCCCAGTCCAATTTTCAAATTTGCAGCACTGTCACACTTCGAATGACAATTACTCAGCACTGTACCCAAATACGTTTTTTGTTATCATTTATTTAGGCAGATAGAACTTTTTTTTTTGTTATATTTAATCATCACTGTGTTTCTTATTCTTTTTTGCTAAAAAAACGTTTTTAATAGTTTCTGTTAAATAATTTTGCAAATAAATATTTCTTTATAAATTTAGGCCAATATTTGTTCTGCTACATTTCTTTGGTAAAATATACAGACTATGGTGTGTGTGTATATATATATATATATATATATATATATATATATATATGAAAATTGATCATGACTGATGTACTGATATTTTTTTACATTTTGTAACTTTGTTTACATTTTCTTTTACATACTGTGACCGTAGCTGTTACCACAATGGCTCTGGGGAGGTGATCAAGATTTTTTTTAACACTATGATGCTTATTACAGTGATGATAACTGTTGTAAGCAATCACTTTTATGAATGGCATCTATTCATGTGCCATTGTGTACTACTGTGATAGCTGTGATTGGCCACAGCTATCACATGGTAGAGGTCCGCTGTTATTGCCTTGGTACTATGTGATTACTATGACCAATCACAGAGGTCACAGTAGTACCCAATGAATGGATATTAATTAAATCCATTGTGTACAACTGATATGTGATTGCTGTTATTGGTCACAGCGATCACATGGTACCAGAACCAGCCTGGTACAATGATCTATCATCCGCTGTGTCCGCTGGACACAGAGAATCACAGATAGAACTGCTGTGCAGTCCCTAGGGCATGCATTATATAACTTACACCCAGTATAATGGTGCTTCTGCCCAGCCGTATTATTATATTAGGCTGGGCGAGAGGTGGTTAAAGGCTTACAGCTAACACCTCGGAAACTGATACTTCAGTTTTATGTAGCTTGAGACACATGGAGATAATCTCTACTGCTAATTCAGAGATCAAAGTGACATCAGCTACTGTATGTCTCTATGGGTGAGATATTTAGTTTTAATAATCTAATGCAACCATTCTCAACTTTTATAACACAGAGGAACCCCCCCCCCCCCCCCCGGTCATAGGAAACCCCTACTGAACATTACTATATCTACAACTCATAATAGATTAGTGTGATGGTCAGTGGGGAGAGTGCTCCTTACCCTTGTGCTCATTGGGAAGGATTACCCCTTTTCAGAAAGCAAAAAAGATCAATGGTGTCAGTGGGAACATATCTGAAGGCAGAAATTGCTCATCAATCAAGGAACCCCCTAACAACCTCTTTGGACCCCTGGTTGAGAAACCCTGATCTAAAGTTTCATTCAATGCTTAAGCCCACATGAACATCAAGAGGAGTACATGTAGCACATGGGCAATGCAAAACTCTGATGCATTTTTAAACCATTGGCCTACAGTATGACAAATATATTTTCTAAAACAGAAAAACTATGGTTTATTCCAAACAAATAATATTACATGTTATTACATACAGCCATGTATCTTTATTGGTTATTTGACTTCAAACACACATTGAGTAGTTAAATATACATATATAATATTAGTTGTATTATTTATTTTTCAGCAATAGGCCTTGATTCATGTCCGGAGCCACAAATGCCCAGCAATGGAATAAAAGTTGGTGACAGATATATGGTTGGAGATGTGGTATCATTCCACTGTGATCAAGGCTATTCTCTTCAGGTAATGACATCTTTCATCCACTTATAGCATTCTCACCTATAGCTAATAGATATGGCATTGTAATGAATATCTACAGTATATATCGGCCCTGTACTGTACCAGTAACTGCAGTACAGTTCTCAACAGCCCAACTTAAAATAGTATAAGTATTATAAATGTAATTTATTCCATACATCTAATTCTTTTTCTCATTTTAGGGTCATTCTCACATCACATGTATGCCTGGCCCTGTACGAAGATGGAATTATCCTATTCCTATTTGCATTGGTAAGGACATACTTGCTGACATACTCATTACTTTACAAAATGTATATAGCAATATATTGCTGCATTGGCATATTCTTTTTATACTAACTTTATGTAGGAGTTTGGATGTTATGAGCTATTCTCCCCTAGTTGAAATAGCAGATTGAGGTCCTAATGAATGAAAAGTCTAGATCCTGTACAAAAGGATGTTATCATGTGTGTGTGCCTAATGGTTCATTAAAATGAGCAGTGAGCTGCTTCTTTTAGACACGGCTCACTTTTTTATTTTCCGTCAGAATCTATATGAGTTTTAAAGGGAAACTCTAAAGGCCAATTGTATTTCATTTTTATTTTATACTTTTTTAAAAAGTGTTTAAACACACTTAAAATTCTTTGCTTTATAAATAAATATATAATACAGGACAAAGGATTCCCAAAGAAACATGGGTTAGTTAAAGTAACAGTACAGCAGAAGCTTTGTGACTCCCTTTTTCTGCATGAAACCTCAAATTGACCACCTGATAAGGGATGGGTTACTGTTCTGATATCTCATTAATTTCAATAAATAACAGGCTTCTTTCAATCTTAACCTTAATAAATAGGAAATATCTTTACGGCATATCGTGTATATACTGTATACATTATAGATCTTTGTGAATGAATGGAATTATCATTCAAATATGGCCTGGGTGAGCTCAGGTGTGAACTGCCAAAAAAAGGTAAATGCATGCTAGTGCATGCACTCCAGTGGTTTCTCTGTACTCACCACTGCTTCATTTGAAAGCCTGCACCATTCATCTGTTGAGAGTCTACTATCTATTTCTGGAGAGTTTTTCCAGAAGCTGATGAAGTCCAGTAAAGCCCACTGCTTATCTAAACAAGGTCAAAGGTAACACAATGTTTACATACAGCCATATTATCTTGAAAATGTTGACTATACATTGATCTCTTCCAGCACAATGTGGTGGCGCTATGTCCGATTTCAGTGGAGTGATACTCAGTCCTGGATTTCCTGGAAACTACCCAAGTAGCTTAGATTGCACATGGACAGTAAAACTTCCCATTGGATTTGGTGGGTATTTGTTACTATGAATACAGGTAATATGTGCAGAATTAGTTTTGCCTTGTGGTTCTAAAGCCTAAACATTCTTTACCTTAATGCATTCCTTGCATTAAGGTACAAAAGGTTTAGGCATCTGTATTGGACTCCCCTAATACTTACCTGAGTTCTGCTTCAATCCAGCACTGTGCACATCTGCAGCTTCTCTCTTCCCTCACTTCCTGGTCTCACAGGCTTTGTTGAGGCAGCAGAAGCCATTGCCTCTCACTGCTGTCAATCAAAGCTAGTGACATGGGAGTGGGGGGCGGGGCTGAATCTCACTGTTAGTGTCAATGTACACAGCAAAGGGGCTCAAGGGCGAGCCCACATGAGTGCCCCCATGGGAAGTGAATTCTTATTAGGGCACTAGCCAGAGAGGAGGAGCCAGGTGTATCAGTGGGGCAACAGATAAGAAGAGGTTTGGGGCCATTCTGTTCAATTCTATTGCACAGAGCAGGTATGTACTGTATAGGCATGTTATTTTTTATTTATGTTTTTAAATTCCTTTACAACCACTTTAAAGCCTAAATTTAGTTATTGAGTTTTTTTTTCAGCACAGGGGACAATACTTCTTTTCAGTGCAAAGTATTCCATGCACTGGCTGCTCTCTTAATTGAAATCCAAGGTCCTCTGCCCCCACACATACCTCCCAACCAAAATCTTCTGGTGCATCTGGATCCCCCTGCCCTATATTCCGGAAGATTCTTCCAAAGACAGGTGGGAGAAATCACACACCCAGCTTAGGAAACCTGGAACAGACAAACATAATAAGCAACTGATCCACTTACTACGGAGGAGCCAAAAACTAAATTTACCTAGCAGCCTAACTAGGAGAGCGCTACACACACATGTGAACAAAACACTAACTGTGATCAAGATTACCATGGTTTAACTAATTTGGATTATGTGTCCCCCCCCCACACCCATACAGAGTCCATGTTTGCCACCCCAATCCCCCTTTTTAGGCAATTTAAATCAGATGCACTCTAACAGAAACTAATCTTGAAATGATTAATCCAGATGGCCCCACCTGTGCTAGCAAAGAGAGACAAAACCTCTCTCTTTTTCAGCAGTCTGTTTAATCAGATTTTCTTCACAACAGTAGTAGGTTTTGCTGAGTGCAAATGGTAATTACATCATTCCACCTATAACATTTCATACGTATCTGAAGGAAATATATGTTTGTTTATATATTTATTTATTCGCGTGTTTATTTATTTTTTATTACAATATAAAAAAAGTATCCCCTTTAAAGTTGAATCCACATGAAATAAATCAAAAGGGCCACCATGCTTATAAAACAGCAGAAGTGCAATAAACAGTTTGAAGCGTACTTTGCAGCTGTTGTTTTAATTAAATGTATCGTTAAGTAATGCAGCGTACGTGATTTATCTTTTCAGGTGTGCATCTGCAGTTTGTCAATTTCTCTACGGAAACAATACACGATTACCTGGAAGTACGGAGCGGCTCTGCAGACATTGGCTCAGTAATTGGCAGGTTAAGCGGCCCTCAGGTCCCTGCTTCCCTGTTCAGCACAACCCATGAGACCAGCTTGTATTTCCATAGTGATTATTCACAGAACAAGCAGGGATTTCACATCATTTATCAAGGTGAGCAACACACTTTGCTATTCTAATGCAATCAATAAAAAGTTTTTAAAATGTGCATTTTCAAACTTTTGAGCACAGCGGTGTGTCTATTTATAAATGACTGTGAAGCTGGCAAACAAAGTACTTGGGGGAGAATTTGTGTAAAGAAGCAGGAGTATGGGAGAATGTAATAATTCTTTGATAAAACATTATATTTCAGCACCTCACTGGGTGGTCTTACTGTTATGTGCTCCCCTTTACTCTCTGACAATTTTATTTTAACGAGAAGATGTATGAAAAAATATTGACATAAAGAAATAATAAATGAAGTGAAAAGTGTAACTGATACAAAAGTAGAATAATTGAATTGTCATTCTATTTCAAGTTTCTATCCTAAAGGGAATCTATAATGCTTTTGAGCTTTATTTATGTATTTAATTTTAGTTTATAAATAAATAAGTATATATTTTTAATTTATAAAGATGTTTTTATCCCAAATAACATTTAATATTTGAAAAATAATTTCTAGACCTATTTGAGTTATTCAAAAGAGAGAACATAGTAGATTCTCCTTGCTTTAAGGTTTGCTTTGTCTAATTGAAACCTCTAGTGATTTGAGTGGTTCTTTAAATTCTTTAAAGGGGAATTTCTACTTTTCTGCCTCCTCCATCCTCTAACAATTTTGGAATTTTTTTTTTTGGGTGGGAGCTGGATCTTAAAATTAAGACCTCCAGTGGTGCGCTGTCACCACTGATAGGGCTTTCATCTTCACCCAGTCTTCCTTCCGGGTTCACGTGCTTCGGTCCTTTGAATAGCCGAGTTGCGATTATGTCACTTCTGCGAACATGCGAGGGAGTCACTATTTACGTTACAGTGCTCTGAAGGAATGGCATGAGTATGCTGTTCCTTCAGAGTGCATGAGCTAGCTGCTACACAAGTAAATATCTCCTAAAAACTGTACATTTAGGAGATATTTACAGTACCTACAGGTAAGCTTTATTTCAAGCTTAACTGTAGTTAAAACATTAACAATAGGACTTTACTATCACTTTAAGTTTGATCTATTGAGTTTTGTAAATAACAAGTTGTTTACAACAAAGTATCTAAAGAATCAGAAGAAAGCATATGAAAAACCTAGATCTCCATCTGCTGACCAGAAAAAAGGACAATCAAATGCATCATATTTATGTAACTAAAAAAGTTGATCAGGACTATTATAAATAAATAAAGATAATAAATAATTTCCACAACCGCTTAACATTCTTATTAGTGATCATAGACAGAATGATCTTTCGAATAAGACAGAACAATTATAAAAGAAAGCTAAAACACCAGAGTTTTATTGTAAGCTCTTTTACCAATGAGTTGGCAGTGAGTGGGGCTATCTAAACAATCTGTTCAAGATGAACTGAAACATGCTGAAAAAATGAATACCCGGTCATTCGATTCATACATGACATTAAATATACCAACCTCAAAACAGAGATTTATATATTTCTCCAAACAAATGGTTTCCCCGTCAATTCGACACCTGTGTCATTTTATTTTCATGGTATTTCTTTTTTCCTATGCCCATCTGCATTTGACACATGAAAGACAATTCAATTCCATCAATGCTTATCCAGTTTCAGGAAGGCTGGGTGTTTTATCAGCTCTTCAGTTGGCCCCTGAAAGTTTCTAAAGCTAGCCACACAAAGATCAACAGGGGCTGGCCGAATTTGGATCAGTGTGTGGCTTCCCCCACTTTGGCTGCTGCTGAAGGACAAGTCTGAATGCAAAAAACCTAACCATGTATGGCCAACCTAGGTTACGGAGGAATGACTTTTTAGGTTAGCTCAGTACTCAGACCTGTTCATTGAGGCATCCTAAAGATGTTGAGAATTATCTTAGCAGAATGTATAAAGGATGCCAAATGATAACTTAGACGCAAAGTGTTGATGTGCTTTTTTAGAAGAATGAGATTTATGTCCATAGTCTGATCCAATAAACAATTTAACATATGAGTGAGTTTGGACTAAAGTTTCACTTTAAAATGATTACCAATAAGATTGGCACATGTACTATATAGTTGCTGGTACACTTTGCTGATCCAGCTAATCAGGTCTAATGAAAATCTAACTGGTTTGTGTCCAGTTTTACATGAAAAAGATTCAGAATGTATTTTAAACATCTTCGAGATAATTGGCCTGTTTAATCACATTACATAGGGTGGCCGCTGTGTAGATACTGATATTGGACTAGTGAGAATAATCCAAAGGATATAGGGTTAATGCCAGTGTATACTCTGTAATTGGTAATCATTCAGCATTGCCAAATTCTCCAGATTTTACACTTTTCAGATGATGTTAATAGACCAAGGTCATCTGTTACAATTGCTTGTGCATCATAAATATTCAGATGCTCAAATAATTGTATATACATTCCATGTATTTCACAACAGCCATTTCCTGTCTGTTTGTCTATCTATTTATGTATTCTGGATAAGTGGGACTATGATGAGGGTATGGAATGACACATGGGAGGAGGCTGATCAAGATGAAATACTACTTTCCTTTTCATTGTGAAGATACTGGGATCTATCTATCTATCTATCTATCTATCTATCTTATCTATTTCTTTGTTTAAAAAGTTGCACACATTCCATTTTCTGCTGGATATGTTATGGTTTCTGGTTGGAAGGGACTAAAGGAATTAAAAAGCCCTTCAATCAAGTCAGTGTGTAACACAGTAAAACCTTCTTAGAAACGAAGATATTCAAATCTCCCATTTCATCACATATCTCAAAAATAAAATGATTATTCCTCATTTCACAGTTTGTGGAGGTATCCAAATCATTCCTTTATGCTCTAACAGCTAGATGCACTTCAAGTAGGGCTGATGTCTAGTGTAAAAATAACTTAATGGTATAGAGCCAATTATTCCAAACTGCAAAAAGGTTTTACTGTGCAATGCACTGGTTCAGTTTAAGAGCTTTTTGATTCCTTAAGTCCCTTCTCACCATAACCTGTATGGTCCATAGAAGCCATGGTTTCTGTACATTGCATTGATGATTGCCCTAAAGAGCCCGAAACAGATGTATGCAGTGTGGAAAAAT
This sequence comes from Staurois parvus, assembly GCF_062004578.1. Classification (NCBI taxonomy): domain Eukaryota; kingdom Metazoa; phylum Chordata; class Amphibia; order Anura; family Ranidae; genus Staurois; species Staurois parvus. The sequence continues at coordinate 1,660,070 of NW_028317843.1, forward strand.
GTCTCTATAACATTAGACTATATTTGCCCTGTACATAAGTTGTTCTGGATGTGCATTTGGCCATTGAAATGTAACGGAATGATTTGCATGACAATATGTATCCCAAAATGAAGAATAATCCTCTTATTTTAGGGATATGTGATGGAACGAGACGTGATTATTTTCTGTTTTATTATAAAAGTCAGTATAGATATTTTATCAAGAAAACAAACATTAGGATGGCATTAGTCAGATCATGTATAATGCATCCTAGAGTAGCACAAGTCCTATAACTATATAAATTGTTGACTGCTGACATATCTGCAAGTGAAGTGATACCTAATTTGAAAAAAGGAACTTTTTTCATTTCAATAGTCTTAGCAAGAAAACCCATACCTTCCAAAGTCATAGATATGGTCATAATTTCAAATTATTTTTCTAAATTGATGGCTAGTTTATGAGCACATTTAAATGTACATTTGATGTGTTTCTTACTAGTTGTGGTATATTTAACTGCAATTAGTAAGATTCATTAATATAGGGATGGATTCAGGGAACTAGTCTAGTTGCCATTAACAAAGACATTTTCCCTACTGTGAGGATAAATTAACTTTATCTTCAATAGGGTTTTTCAAACCCTTTCTGATAAACAATATTACAAAAGTACAACAATTAGACTAATTGGATTATGTAGAACAAGAAAAAATTTGAGTGTGTGCATTCTAATAAACTGTCTTGCTATTTAAATATTTGCGTAATTTCAAGTGTGTGTGTTTGTGTATATATTTATATTTTTTTTTTAAGTCGGGAAAGGTTAGAACCTCCATTACATTTGCAGAAAGTGATCAGTAGTCCAAATTGTTTTGTGTTTGTCATAGGAATAAGAGGAAAGGCAAAACTTTCTAATTTGGAAACAGCTTGTGGTTAACAGATCCTAAGGTGTTTTAGAGAGGATATCCCTTTTACTTCCCTCTGTGTCTCTGGGAAAGGAAAAATCCCATATGGGACATATATAGTGATGGAAAATCTCCCATATGGGACAAAGATAACAATTTTTTCACCTGGTGATCCTTCCAGTAACGCTCTTCCTGTTCTGGGGGGACAAATCTTACCCACTGTACTGCATCTATGGGGGAGCAGTGCTGGCCCTTGACTGCTCTCCTAAATTGGTCTACAACCTCCCTCATAACATTTTTGTTCTTGGTGTTAGATACACTTTTACTACTCCTTACTCTTTTCAAAACCATAAAAAACCTCAATTAAAAATATAACCCCAGTGAAAATATAACCATGCTTATACCAAATTTGTATGTATCTAGACCTAGTTTACGAAAGGGTTTCTTCAGAGGCTATGGTGCTGTCACCTTCCCAATATTTACATTTAGGAATAGAGATGGATTAAAAGAGAATTCAAGAATAAAAAAAAACAATCATAGTCACCTAGATTGCTGCAGCACCAATCCCAGATTTAAGACCAAGTACTGATCACTCAGTTCCCGGTCTTCAGTTAACAGAGAGCCAGTGGATGTCAGTCACAGGCTCTCTCCTCTGTCCTACTGGAGTGTTGAGCTGTGGATGGGGTGGAAGCGGCTGGTTAAGCCTCTCAGTAGCTCACTGAGAGGCTGAGACAGCTGCCTGTTCAGGCATCTGGGTTGATCTTGACATTAAAATGAGGATCTTTCAGGACCTTGACTGGCATTAGCCCACTTTCAGCTGATAATGGGTCACGGGAGTGCAGAACGAACTGTGCTCCTGTGATCCTCAATATAGCTTTGGTCATATTTCTTCCTTAAGGAAGAGCGGAAGCCTAGGAAAAGTAACAACTTAGATCCCCTTATTCCTCCAATTGACATTTATAAAGATTGCAAGAGGTACAGAGAAGCCACCTCATTTGCAATGTTTGACCTGGGACAGCCCCATTGGACAGCAGCTACCTACAAGTATCATTTTTTGTGAAGTGTCAGGCAGGGGCACAACTTTTGTGCTGCCCCACCCAGATTACTGCAAGTGTGTGAAGGTTGTAGCTGGGCTTTCTGGGCATCCACCAGGCCTTAGGTTCCTGGTTGCTTTGCAGATGATCTTGCTCTGTTTAGGAAGTACATTAGGCAAATGTGGTGACCATATGTTATAACGGCCCTGAATAAGCATTATTCCTTCAGTTACGCAGACTAAAATATTTTCATTGCATAGAATGTTGACATTATCATGTACATTTATCTACAGCTAAAACATAAATGTCACATTTTGTGCTCCATATGTCAGGTCATCTTGATCTATATAGGACACTAGGCATATGATCTTCCAGTATCTGTGGTGACAAGTATTTTTCTGTATCTGTGAAAACAGCACCGAGCTGTGAAAAGCGTTAAGTCATAAATATGTTCTGTCGTAGGAAACTTACTCTTGAACATTTGCACATATATTACGGGCATGCTAGTGAAGATGTTCTGCTGCAACATGAAGATGTACATTGTTTTCGACAGCTTGACACTTCTCCAAACATACTACAGAGAGTTGGAGAATGCCGCTTAGGCTCACAGTCACTCTGTTTGAATAAAACACAGAAAAAAGGCCTTCGCAGATCGGCAGTTAGCCACATGCTTGTAAGGGTAAACAACACTGACTTCCGTGAAAATAAAATATTTTTTTTGCCTTATTTGTGAATGCCATTTTATTTTAAATAAAAATAATAGTAAAAACAACAACATACAAAGGGGATTTTTTAGTAAAACTATATGGTGCAAAATTTGGTGCAGCTCTGCATAGAAAACCAACCAGCTTCCAGGTTTTATTGTCAAAGCTTAATTGAACAAGATGCAGGTATAAGCTGATTGGCTGCCATGCACAGCTACACCAGATTCTCAGTGCTTCAGTTTTAGTAAATCTCCCCAAAAAAGATGCTTAAAATATGACTTTATTGGGTAAAATACATGAATACTCAAAAATATAATGACAATTTTTCTGGTACTTCCAATTGGCAATTAAAACTTTGCAACTCTCTTGCAATCCTCATTCTATACCAATGGTTCTGGGCAGTCAGGCTAACAGAAGGTATCTCCCTATCATTTCCCCTTTTATCTTCTTTTTCCTCTTTTATTCTTTTTTTTCATCTTCTGTTCCTTCTCCCCTTCCTCATCTCATTCAAAGAGTTAAAAATAAAAGTGTACAATGCTTATCAAACATTTTCTAACCTATTCATTAGCATTGCTTGCAAATCTGAAACAGGTATAAAGCTACTTATGAGTCTTGCAGCAGAGATAAATCAAAGCAACAGTGTTTTATTGTTAATGGTTTAATGGAGTTCAGTCCATTTTAACATATGCTTATGTTAAAAGTGATTGTAAAGGTACAAAAAAAATAAAAATATTAACAATAATAGCAACCATGTCATACCTGATCTGTGCAATGATTTTTGCAAATTGTAGCCCTTCTTGGATCCCCCACTGGTGTTCCTGGCTCCTACTCCTGCCAAGTGCCCCCCATAGCATGCCGCTTGCCCTTACTCTGCTCTCTCCTGAGCTGCACTTTGTGTGTACATAGGGCACACAGAGTGAGGCTTGGTCCCACCCCCCACTGACAGCAGAGGGAGCCAATGGCTCTTGCTGCTGTGTTTGAGCCAGTGTGGAGGGAAAGAGCCAGGATTGAGATCAGGCTCAGGTAAGTATTGTGTGTGTGTATTTTTTTTTTGGGGGGGGGGGGGTGTTGAACCACTTTAAGGTCATCATTCACATTTTGCTTTTGGCAAAATAAATTAAGTTATGGCAGTGTCAGTACTTGAAGCCAAGATTTTTTTGCTCCTGGCTGCTTTAATAGTAGAAGTTACCAATTCTACACTATAGGAAAGGTGGTGTCCACTCCCTTCCTCTGCCATGTGTCTGGGCTTATCTGTCCCTGCGCACCCCCAAGACACCAGGAGACTTCCAAACATGTTATGAACCTGGAAGCACTCAGCTGAGGCCCTAGAGTTCTGCAATCAGCAAAACACATTCTCTCTGCTGAAGGAAGAGCTCACCTTTGAAATGTTTAAATAAATTAAGGGCAGTTCACATTGGTGCGCTTAAAAATGTGGTATGCATTTTTCAAAAAACTTGGTTTTTTTGCTCTTTCTTGTTTACTCGTTCATATTTGCCAGCACACAACAGCTCACCAATATTGTCCAAAAGGCTATTTTTATTAAAGAAAGATCACATCATAAAGAAAAGCTATATATATATACTTTCTTGTTTCCTGACTCCCAGCATGCACCTTTGAAACATGGACATGTGACGTTTTTGATGCATTCCCATTGACTTACAATGGAAGGTGCATTTTTTGGGGCACTTTTGAAAAACTACATTAAAGATTCAGTAAGGTGAACAGTTATAGAGTAGTTTAAGTGGAATAGTTTTCATGCACTTTTGTCACACTGGCAAAGTGCATTTTGCACAGCAAGAGTGCACCAGTATGAACAAGGCCTAAGGGTGTGAATAAGGTTCAGGAGGGCAGTTTTTCCAATATAATGCAGACATCAAGAATATGGGGAAATGGCCTCAAACTAGAAGAAGGAAAGTTCAAAACTAATTTTAGAAAGTACTATTTATCAACAGTAGTTGATGCTTGGAATAGACTTTCAGCTGTGGTAGTGAGTTAATGAACAGTCAGTGGATATATATACACTGTATACTGTCTATATATACTGTATGTTGTGTATCTATCTATCTATCTATCTATATATATATATATATATATATATAAAAATAAATAAACAAGGCAGGCCCAAAGGACCACTTGCTCATTTTCTGCTGTGACTCTTTTATGTCACTCTTCAAAGAGTTCAAAAAGCTCTTCTCTACAGCATGCTGCCAGGACGCAGATTTTTCCATTTGGGCTGGGGTTGCTTTCTGAAGAAAAACTGTAAAACTGGAAATATCTTTTGTTTTGATGGCACTGAAATATATTTAACATATTTAAACTGAATAAAAGAGCAATGTACACAATTGATTTAATGTAATTGACAATACTTGCTAAGTTTTAAATATGATATGTCTACTGTAAAAATGATAAGTCATTTTAAGCAATGGCATATCTAATGTTCTCCAAGAGATGGTCTGGGATTAGGGGACAGTGAATGAGCTAACATGAAAGAAACATGCTTCAGTATTTGCACAAAGTAATTTATTTGGCAGAATGAAATCATTAATTCTTGACAAAACAATTTAATACTATAATTGGAAGAAATTGCTAACTTTCGGCCTTTTTCAGAGAGCTCTTTTTGCAAGGACAGCTTGCTAATATATCAAGAAATCAACATAAAAAGTTTAATTGTGCTGAAAAGAAGAAGTTCATTTTATGTCATTCAAAAAATATTCACTATAATAATTTGAAAGATTTAAACAGGTTATTTTAACCAAACTACTTGCACTGTAGAAAAGGAGGCCATTAATATAAAGCATCAAGCTGCTTTATATTAATGGCTTTTCCAATGATGCTTACTAATATACTATATATGAGTGAGAACATTATATTGCACACTTTCCTTTAGATTTATTGTACTAACCATTATATAGTATGAATTCTTAGTTGAATGGATATAACTTAAATGGATGGCTTAGGCCCCTGTACTGTATATTTGTTGGCAAATCTAAATAAGGTCATACAGGAACTATAATATTACATTGTAATATGTAGAGCCAGCTAAAGTTATATATGTTGCTAGCTATAGATCAAGTATCTTTGAAATTGCCTAATGGTGTAGCAGGATAAGCAAAGCCATGGAGAGTGTAAAATCTTTCCACTTCTGTGCTTTGCTAATTTTCATTATTGAAAAATGTAATATGTTTATGACCTGTTGGTCTGTAGTTTGCCTTAAACAAGTATGCAAGATATGACATAGACCTGACATAGAACCCTAGAGGAGTCAATGGAAATCTAACCTTGATCAGTTAAGGGAATGCTTTGTCAAATTGTCATTTAATTGCAAAAACTTATATATACTTGTTTTTCATTATATGATTCATTCTATTACCTCTAGCATACCAGTTACAGAGCTGCCCCGACCCCCGTCCATTTCGCAATGGGTTTGTAATTGGAAGTGATTTTACAGTGGGACACACCATTTCCTTTGAGTGTTATCCTGGTTACTCACTAATTGGAGAATCTGCGCTCACCTGTCTGCATGGAATTAGCCGAAACTGGAACCATCCAATACCTCGTTGTGATGGTAGGTACTTCCATCAGTCATTTTGTTCTTAACAACATGGGCAGCCATATATACTATCAGTTGTATTCTGCACACCCAAAAGATAATGTTCCTATCTATTTATTTTGAGAAAGAAAATAAGTTAAAACTGTAGTGACTTGGAGATTAAAAGGAGAAACCAGTGAAAGTTACAAGGGACTGTGGGAGGGATAATCCTCTGATACAATGCAGCCAGCTACTTGGTAACATCCATCGGAACAATTCTTCATTGGCTACATAGTAGGATACAGCAGTAACAAGCTAACAAGTTTTGGTCAAAGCCTTACTCAGTACTGTATCCTGCTATGTAGCCAATAATGAATTGTTCTAATGGATGTTACTGTGTAGCTGGCTTCATTGTATTAGAGGAATATTGATGCAATCCAAAGGCATTTGAGCCAGAGCACTGGTTTCCAGTCTCCCAGGTGATTTGCAGCTGAGCATGCTTTCCTTGTAGACTGTGGGAGAAGATTTCTCAGAGTGGTGTTCAGTGGCATAGGAGGCAGGCTGGGTCATTTTAAAGATATTTAGGTTTAAATTTTGGTCTAGTTGAGTTTAGTGAAATTCCCCCCCTGCCTGTTTGGTCACAGTTTTGTTTGAGATTAGTACATTGCCGATGTTTATATTGTTGTTTATGGTGTATCCCCTTATGTTGATTATCTCATTAGTCAAATGCCCATCACAGACCCATGACAAGGACAGACAACTGTAAATTGTTTAGGTGCTTATAGTATACCTGTAACTGGAATGGAAATTTATATTGTAAATGACAATTTGGCTTAAGTTTATAGAGGTCGTTAAGGTATATCTCAGGATAAATTTTCTTTTTTTTTAGCTTTGAATGGAGTGGTAAAGGTTTAAAAACACTATAATTGTTTTACTGATATCTGTCTGTGTTTCTGCTGGAGGGGCTCACTAATCAGTTTGTTCTGGTTCACTGGTTTCAGACAATGGGACTGAAAGACAAAATATTACATTTTAAGTTGTTGCAGGAACATGACTAGAGGGGTAATCTTCCATCAGGGATGTCTGTTCTCGTGGCAACTGTATAAATGGGGATTCACCATACTCTTCCTTTCACTTCCTATTGTGTTCCTGGAACAGAAAGTGAAGGGGAATCCCTCTATGGAACAAATGGTAAAAATCCAGACAGGTATTTAAGCATTCCATGCAAAATGTTTTTAAATATACTTTAATAAAGTTCTGGCTTTGAATATGTTTCCTTACCATTGTATGTCCAAGGCTAAAGATATTATTGTATGCTTAATACATATGCTTCTCAGCAGGTAAGCTGTTGCTTATCTATCAGAACATGTCCTTGCCATTGACTAACCAAAGCCACAAATCCTAGCTGACAATATTAACAATGCTTTTGGCAAGCAGCACACTCTATCAATGTGGGTGGGCGTTAAGTATTTGCTAATCAAATGTCATTCACTAGAATATACTTTTGACACAAAATGAGAGCCAATTTATATTTGCAATAATGCACATTTGAAAGAACTTAACATTCCTAGAGAAAAAGTATTTAACATTCTCCGTGGCTTCTGTTGTTTAGCCTAGAAAATGGTAGCAAAAAAACTGTAAACTAATCCAGTACATGGAGAGGTCTATTTTAAAGAGTGGTACAAGGAGTTGTGTGTATTCGTGACAACCAACCAAATATTATCTTACTGTATTTAGACTAATAGGACATACATTCTTAATTGGATGCTCTTGGATATTCCATTGGTATATTTCACTTTGGCTTTAATGAAAAAAAAAAAACACACAAAATATACTTTGTGCAAATTGATAAATGTTTGTGTGATAAGCAACTATTTTCATACTTCTTATGTAGTCTTTAAGCTTAGCCAAACTAGAATCTAGTTCACCTGTGTTTTGAGTCCTCTGCATATCATATTACTTTTTTCCTGCATAAGCCACAGCATTTAGGTTCCAAATTTTTTTCCATGTATAAAACACACAGAGAAACAAAAATCCATAGCTCTAGTGCTTGTTTTTGCCTGCAGCTTAGCAGCCTTGAAGTTTCGAGTATCTACACTTGACAGGCTCTTCAGCTTGTCTTTTATGCAATCCCACAGACTTAAGTATTTACAGCAGGTCCTCTTACCATCCGTATTTGTTGAACTATGTTGCAGCTCTCTGCGGAGGAAATATAACAGCAATGAATGGCACTATTTACTCCCCTGGATATCCTGATGAGTACCCAAACTTCCAAGACTGCCTATGGCTGGTCAGAGTCCCTCCCGGAAATGGAATATACATCAACTTCACAGTCCTTCAAACTGAACCGATTTACGACTTTATAACTGTATGGTAAGATCATTTATTCATTGATGATTTATTGCAGCACTGGCTTAATGATCCAGGTATTTTATTTTCCCTTTTGTTCGCTATTAGCCTGCATGCATTCCGCAGGTGCATTAATCAATGACAGTTGAAGAGTTTGAAAATTCATTGTTCAAATGCAGAATATGTTTTCTGTTTTTATATAATATTTAAAGAATTTAGAACTGAAATTATCAAATTAGATTTTGATTTGGTTTCAAGAGTAGTTCCTTTATTAGCTATTTGATTATTTGTATCTAATTATTTATTTTATTTCTTTATAAAGCATAGAATGATATGATTTATTCATGCAGTGCACTAAAAACAGGAAATCTTCATATCAGGTCAAGTTCTGCAATCCAATTTGGCTAACTCCTTCACAGAGAAATACAGATGCATACAAGGGTGTATTTAGGTAAAGACAAAAACCTAATAATATATTTTTGAAAAGAAACCAAAGCATCCCAGGATCAAATTAGTGGGTCCTAACACCTATAATTTCAGTGGAGGGTGTATTTCATTGCAGAATATTATACCTATGTGGCACTCTTTATTAGAGAAAACCAAAGAATCCCCAGGATGAAATTGATCCTACCACCTAGACCTTTATAATAGAGTTTTTCCAATGTAGGCTAATGTAACTCTACCCCCAAAGGAGCCACTGTAGTTTAAGGTATTTTCTTTCCCACAACACTGCAAAGGCAGCCAGGCACATATTAACAGTCCATACACTCCTGCTCCATAAACAGTCTAGAGGATGGGGTTTTTTTCGTATTTATTGCTGAACTTAAGGATATAGAGTGGTATGGGATAGTGACATGACACTACACTTTGCTAAGGTTTTTGAACAGTCTTTACGCTAGGAGCAAAGTAAGATAGACAGAAGTGAGACCTTGCAAGGGCTGTCTCAGCCAGAGTCACCACTGGAACTGTCACCCAAAAGACACCAGCACACAATCATTAGGGCTTAGGTCCATGCTCACAATGTCACAGCATAGCCGTAGGCATTCCTTCCAGTATCCACTGGACACTCTTTCGAGGGAGGAGTTAATGCTCACAATGTCACAGGACAGTTAGACCCTTTCCAACCTCCACAGGGCACTCTTTAGTCAGCTCTCCAGACCAGATCCTTAGCTGCAGGAAAATTTAAGAATAGTCCTCTCAGCTATGCCACAGCTGGGAACTTGATGATCCTTGGCATTGGGGTAGCCACCCCCACACAGCCAGGTGTAATCCCTTCAACAGGAAGACACTGCTGTTTTAAAGCTCAGACTACTTATATGCCTCTCCAGCCTTCTGCTGGGTATACCTTCCAAGGGATTGGCCAAAGCACAATAAATATTGAGGCTCCTGATTTGACTTCCCAATCCACTATGTTCTAGAAATGGGAGGTGGGGAATCAAACCTGCAGCCTGTAAAATTCACAACAGCCTAAAGCAATCAATAGCTGATCCAATGATTATAGATTACAGCCAAAAGAGCTAAATTTACCTAACATCCCAGCAACCTATCTAGAAGGGTGCTACACTAACATAACTGAGGTTTGGCAGGTCCTGTCACCTGAATGTTTAGTGGAGGACAGTTCTGTTGGAGGCAAACATAACTGAAGTGTTACACTCTTCATTAGAACAAACCAAAGCACCCCCTGAGTGAACATAGCAGTTCCTACCAAATTTACTTTTGCTGGAGGGCAGCTCTATTGGAGGCAAGCATACATTAAATATGGCACTCTTCAATAAAGCAAACCAAAGCACCCCCCTGGGTGAAACTGGAACGTCCCACTACCTAGACCTTTGAAAGAGGGCAATTCTATTGCATGCTAACATGAATAAAGTAGGACACTTTATGTTCACTGGAGGAAACCAAAGCCTCCCCGACACATGTTCTTAAAGACAGTGAACCACTCTCCTATTATTCACAAATTCAGGGAAATATATATAAATATATATATAACAGCTGGCAGAGCAGCTTTTCTCACAAAACAAATGGTGCGTTGTCAATTTATATGCAGCATCTTCATGTTAGTATTTACCTTTAATATAGATAAAAATGTAATTTATCAAACAGACTGCTTTATGGTCAGCTTTTCACTCTTTTTCAACTTTCATCTCCACATTCCACCTATCACTTTCAGTCTTCAACTAAACAAATTCTTCTGCCGTTATTCTTTCCTTAGGCAGTTCCCTTGCTTGTACAATTTTCCACTTATGGACTCTTGAAATCTTTAAAAGCGCTCTTAAAATGTAACTGTTCAGATAAGTATATAATCTGAAGAAAACATACTTTATTCAGAAGAGGAGAATCTAAATTTAACTGCACAATGCTCAAAAGTGGCCTCCTAATGCAATCTGCATGTATTTAGAACAGGCAAGCTGTAAGTTTACCACCGATGCAAAGTGTCATTGTCTCTTGTGAGAACTTTAAGCAAAGCAGAGATGAAATGGTGCTATTTGACCACCCAAGTATTAGAATAACAAGTGTACTGATGAAGTTTCCTTCTGAAAGTAAACATTTCCCAGCTGTCATGCAAATTAGTATACGTATGTTCTGATTTCACTCCATCTTTTCGGACCTTCGAACATGTAGTGCACTGCTGGTCCATCATTAACTACTGTACTTGAGCATTGGGGTGACTTTCCAAATCAATGGCACATTGATGTAAATTACGTTGCTATGCATTGCAGTAATACACAGTGGAATGCCCATTTTACTGAGAGTTACTTTAATGCATAGATGTGAAGCAAGACTTAAAGTGATTGTAAAGGCTCAAGGTTTTTTACCTTCATGCATTCTAATTTTGTATTTATTAAAACTGGAGAGTGAAAAATTTGCAAGAAAATCTGCAAGATCAGCTTCTAACCTCAGATTATTCATTTAAGCTTTAGCAATAAAACCTAGAAGCTGATTGGTTTCTATGCAGAAGTGCATGAGATTCTAAATGAACTAGCTTTAATAAATAAATCCCATTGTGTTTCTCTTGTCAATATTGTCTTGAAAAAAAATATTTTCTTTTCAATGCAGTTTAAAAAAAAAGTGTGCATTTTTTCTAATCGGTCATGGAAAAAGTGCACATTTCATTTTGCTTTTGTGTATATAGACAAGTCCCAAAATTGCCATGAGCTGGGGAGAGGAGGAGGAAGAGCTTAGTGTACTACACTCACCCAGCAAGTTCTTTTGTGCGTGTGTAGCATGCCCAATGTCCATAACTGGTAAAATATATTCCTTAGTAGCTACAAAGGATATCAGGATACAAAATATATAAAAAAAATCTGTTCATTCAATGCCTTTGAAAATCCATATATTACCTTCTAAAAGTAATGATGACATCATTACTGTCTGTCACTCCTGATAGAAACAGGCACTGTCATCTGCAAAAAAATAAAATAAAATTAGTGGAGGGCAGACATGACTGGGTGAAGAGGGGAGACAATCGGTTAAGGGTTAATGGAGGTGGTGTTATTTAAGAAGAGAGCTTACCAGATTGGGAGGTTGCATGTGGCTGGGTGGGGTCTTGGGTGGCGTAACCCCTTGCCCTCCAGAGGATTTACTCCTCTCCCTGACCAGGCCATTTTTTGCGTTACAGCGTGGCGTTATTTTAACTGGCAATTGTGCTGTCATGCAACGCTGCACCCAAATGAAATTTACATCCTTTTTTCCCCCCACAAATAGGACTTTCTTTTGGTGGTATTTGATCACCTGTGCATTTGTTATTTTTGGTGCTATAAAAATAGGACTGTTAATTTTGAGAAAAAAAATAAATTTTTTACTTTTTGCTATTAAATATGTCCAGTAAAAAAATTTAAAAGAACAAATTTTGTCATAAATTTAGGTCAAAATGTATTCTGCTACTTGTCTTTGCTAAATAAAAACCCAATACATGTTAATTAATTGGTTTACGTAAAAGTTATAGCGTTTACAAATGGCGATATAGATACTGGATTTTTTTTTACTAGTAATGACGGTGATCAGCAACTTATAGTGGGCCTGCGGTGGGCATTCTGACACTGTACTAATGGCACTGGGCAGAAAGGGGTTAACATCTGGGGCGATCAAAGGGTTAACTGTGTGCTGTTTCACAGTAAGATGTGTGTGTGCTTTAAACTGTAAGCACACTGCTTTTGTATGGCTCTACCTATGCAGTTCTCTCCCCTGTCAGTAATACTCGGTGATCTCCGGGTGCAGGCATGTAATCAGTGGCTGGGACCCGGTGACTGACAGCCGAGGCTGCAAATAGTGGCGCAGGTAGGGCTCGCGCGCTCCCCCTACCCAGAAATGCAAAATCATGTATATATACGTGATTGTGCACACCCCTGACGCCTTGTAGCAGTTTTTCTGCAATAGGGTGCCGGGAAAGCAGTTAAGGAGGGGTGGTTTAACCCTGGCATCCATTAGAGCTCTACAGACGCAGAAGACAGCTTTCTTCCCACCCTCCCTGTTTTCGTTTCCATGGGTTGGTGGATGTCATGGCAGCTGGACAGCTGTTGGTCTTTGCAAGCAGTAAAAATTTAGGCTAAGAGAATGGTTCGGGACCCATCGGTGGTATTTGTCCCTGTGGTGCATTCCAGTTAATGACAGTATAACTGGAACATGGAGATTGTTGAACCGCGAATAGTGGGTTGTCTCCAAGCCGGAGGGCACTGGGCAAACGTTCCGCAGAGTATAATAGAAACTAGTTTTGGGGCCTTCAAAGACCAACAGGCTTAGAGGTGACCTGTTTCTGTTTTAAGGAATGTTTATTTTTTTATGTTAATTTAAGTTGAATTATTATTTTTAAAAAAAAAGGCTGCGATGGCCATTTTCACTCCAGTCATTGTGTTGTCTTCTTTATTTTATAAGTAAGGGGCTGGGGCCTAGAAGCCAGTAGTTAGAATCAGGGACATCTGTTCTACACTAGTCATGGTTCAGTTCAACCTTTTAATAGACATTAAGCACTTGGTTACTATAAGTGGGGAATCAGACTGTCGGCACGTACTGCTGCTTGCCTTCCACTAAGAAAACCTGCACACAACATACTGTATATATCTATAATACGTATATTATTATTTTTTGTAACACATTTTTATCATTTGTTTCAGGGATGGGCCAGACCAGAGTTCTCCCCAGATCGGGCAGTTTAGCGGCAACACAGCTCTGGAATCTGTTTACAGCACATCAAACCAGGTCCTTATAAAGTTTCATAGTGACTTCACAACCAGTGGGTTCTTCGTACTCAGCTATCACGGTGAGTGTGTTTGTGAGTTATTTAAGTAATTTTACATATTTCAAAATAAGTATTGCAAAACAGTGTTCTGCCTTCTCCACTATCTGCCCTGTACTGCACCATGAATGAACACCCCTGAAAATGTAATTGCACCCATGTTTAAACATTTTGTTTGTCTTCTAGAATTGCTTTTTTTTAACTGTTATCACACCCTTAAAATGGAATGTCTCAATAGAATGCTTCTGAAAATGGAAAGCAGTGATTGAGTTTGTCTTTTAATGCAAATCTGGTTTTGGCAACTGGTTCATTCATTAGCAGCCCAACAAAAAAACATGCCCACCTTCATCTTTGTTCTGTTTACCCACCATGCTTAAGGAAAAAAAAGAAAAAAAACTCTTCTGGGAATAGAGATCATATAATGAATTGTCCTCCCTCTAACCTGAGAGTGTTGTGCTGGTGCTTAGACACCCAGTGCTGTCACATGGGGCTGGGGAGGAAGTCTTCACCCCTGTAATTGCTCACAACTTCTATGGTTGCGCCCAGTGGTCAAACATGGTGGCAGATGAGCTATTAGAAGGTAAATTTGTGCAGCTGGTGTAGCCAATCTGTATGACCATACCACAGGTTTGGGGGATTAATTAGTTCGTTTTCATGTGTTCAGGGCTTTTTTCAGCGGGAGAGTGGCGGAATGCAATGTATGTAATGTCAAGGAATGCTGGGGTGTACTGGAGGGTCTATTGATGGTGGCTGCCGAGGGATCTATTGTTGCTGGAGGGGTATCTATTCTATTTTTTCTGGGAGGAGTATTGATTCTGGGGAGGTCTATTGTTATTGGTGGGGGATCTATTGGTGCTGTGGGTGGGTCTTATATTGCTGGGGGGCCAATTGTTACTGAGAGGGATGTACTTTTGAGGGTGGGGTCTATGTTTGCTAAATGCCAGGGGATCTGCTAATGCTGGCTGCTGGGAGATCGTTTGCTTCAGCCGGGGGTCTATTGTTGCTGGGGGGTATTTTGTTGCAGGTGATTGATTGCTGCTGGTGAGATCTATTGTCACTGTGGGGTCTTTTGTTGCTGGCTGTAGTAGATCTATTTTACTGCTTTCCAAACAAATTACATAGCACCACAAAATGATACTTGGTTCTATATTATCTAAAAGGGGCAGTACTGGGAGATGGTCAGGGTTGAAACCAAGGGACGGTGCTTGGAGGTGGGTTGGGGCAAAGCCAAGAGGTGACTCAAAAAGGGTGAATTCCACCACCTATTTTCTGAGAAAAAAGCCCTGCATGTGCTAGTAGCCCACCTGACCCAAACTGAAGACAAACAATTTGTCAGAAAGGGACAGATTTGTCCAATTCATTTTGAGTATATACTATTTGTGGATCCCTGCCTATTACACCTAAAGTATATGAGCTTGTTGGGCATCCAATCCTAAAATCTTAGGACTTTGCAAATGCTTTCCACAAGATTTCAGAGTGGGTCTGTGTACCCATTCAGCTCAAAGAGCATTTGACAGTAGGTATAACCAAACAAACCTGGGTTCAGTTCGAGGCAGGTTTGGTGAACATTACTAAAATCTGGGTGCTGAATCTAAACACCATTGAACCCAATGAAAACCAAATGTAAAAAAAAAAAAGACAATTTTCTAGGCTAATGGGAAAAGGCTGAACACTGCTCTGGGGACCATGTCCCAAAGCAAAATATCCTGTTTGGCAGGGAGCAATGATTTTAACCGCTTGCCGCCCACCCTCCTGCCCGTAATGTACTGTGGATGGGCAACAGCTACAGGCTAAGCGACATATGGGTACATCACTTTGGCTATACTAACACAGGGGGCGCTGCACACCTGAGCGGGCGCACATTGTTCCCAACCTGCTGGGACACAGTGGAATGAAGATCCTGGTGAATGGGACCATGTGATCACTATGCGATCACATGATCACAATGTTAGCAAAGTTGTTATGAATCAATCTGATTCATAACAGCTCTGCTTCTCTTCCTAGTGAGCTGTGATTGGCTCACAGCTCTCACATGACAACATGGGGCATATCACAGCACCCTGTACCATGTGACTAGCTCTAGCCAATCACAGATCACTATTATATTGAACTGTCATGAACCTAATTCATTCATGACAATTCAAAGCAAGCTTTGCATTGCAGAGTAATGGCTCTGGGCAAAGCGACATAACCTTACGTCACTTTCTATTTTGGATTGTGAATGCTCCTGCGCCCCCTGCTCCCCCCCCCCCCGTTGTTGCAGGGAGAGAAGAGAGAACACCACACTGAGTAAAAGCACTACATTTTACACGCATATGTTAAATAGCAGATTTAACCCTTTTATGGCCCTTATTAACCCTTTGATCATGCTGTCCCCCAGCCAGTGCCATTAGAACAGTGTCAGTATATAGAATTTTTCACTGATCATTGCATGACTGCCACTAGCGACATCAGATAACGTCATGGTCTATAAGCAGGATGATGCCAGCAGCTACAGGCATCATCCCGGTATAATTTTTGTAGCTGGTGATCTACTTTCATTTAAGAGCAATCCTAGTGGCTAATTATCTGCTGGATTGTTTTTTCAACCATGGGAAGGAATGCCCCCTTCCCGTCACCTTCCACGGCTTTCTTGGGCTCTCCCTTCCCACAGGGGAATCCAAGAATGCAGCCAGCAATGCTGGATGAACATAGAGCTGATTGGAGGCCAGAATGGCTCCAATCATCTCTATAGTGTAAGAAACCGGAAGCTAAGAGCATTTCATTATTTCTGTTTAGCCAGATACTAACAGAGACATTTTTAAATTGGGAAAGCATCTGATCACACTGATCTTGGTGTGATCAGATACTTTAAGTGCAAAGGAGAGATCTAGAGTCTATTAGACCCCAGATTTCTCAGAATAGAATACCTGTCATTGCCTATTGCTTTCACATGGGATTTTTACATTCCCTGTGATAACAATAAAAGTGAACAAAATAAAAAAAAAGAAAGGGAGAGTGTAAAAAAAAAAATCAAAATTAAAAATTAAAAAAAAAAAGCCTTGATCCCGTGTTTGGTATGTAAACAGAGCTTGCACCATTCATGTAAGGTATCACTGCGAATGTCAGATCAAGGGCTGTAATTATAGCACTAGACCTCCTGTGTATATAAAAAGTGGTGAGCTGTAAAGGCTTTTAAAGCATCGCCTATCAATATTAAAAATGTATGTAGTTTTGTTGCCGTTGCACGGGCATGTGCAGTTTTAAAGCATGTCATGTTTGGTATCTATTTATTTGGTGTAACATCATCTTTTATACTTTATCAAACAATTGGCCAATATATTGTTTTTTGTGCATTTAGATTCCAAAAAGTGTATTTTGGACAAAAAAAGGTGTTATTAGGGAGGTCTTTGTGCTGCCCTGGCATTTTAGCACCTCAAGAAATGTGATAGGAAGTCAGTGAAAGTAAAAGCTGCATGAATTCCAGTATATATACCATAGTTTTAGACACTATAACATTCACACAAACCAATTAATATGCATGTCTTGGGATTTTGTTAGCACAGACATGTAGTAGAATACGTTTTGGCCTAAATTTATGACTAACTTTAAGTTTATTGGATATTTTTTGCAACTGAAAGTAGAAAATATCTTTTTTTTTCAAAATGTTTGGTATTTTTTCAATCATATCACTAGAAATTAAAAACCCAGTAGTGATCAAATACCACAAAAAGAAAGCTCTATTTATATTAAAAAAGGACATACATTTCATTTGGGTACAGCGTCGCATGACTGCGCAATTACCAGTTGAAATAGCGCAGTAGTGAATAGCAAAAAAATGGCCTAGTCAGGAAGGGGAGTAAACTTTACGAAGGGCAAGTGGTTAATAAAGCTAATGAAACATGTCTGGAGGATTCCCCTATAACCTGACTGTGAAGTGGCGCATCTGTACAATGTTCACAACATACTACAGCAAAACTGACATTTAAAAATCCATTTAAAATGCACTGTAATGACAGCTCTTGCCCACTGCACTCTGAAGGTTTGGTATAGGTGTTAATGGGCACCCTATACACAAAAAAAAAGTTTGAAAGATTGTTGTTCCTCCTAAAAATACATACAGTACCATACCCTTATTCTTGACGAGGGTCTGAATGGATGTCAAGGGTGGCCCCAAAAATAAATATGTGGTCCTCCAATATTTATTCCAGACCTTTTGGATCTGGTATAGATTTTGAGGGTTAACCCAATGCAAAAAAGCAAAATAAGAAAAAAAAAAGGGTGGGTCCCCAAAAAATTTCAAACAAGATTCTTATTCAGGCATGCAGCCTGGCAGGTCAGGAAAGTGGAATATGAGCATGCACACTCCCTGCTGAACCATACCAGGCCACATTACCTCATCAGGGGCCTTGCTAGGAGGTTCAAGTGGTTTGAGGGAAGGGGGGGGGCTTCAGGCAGGGGGCTTATTGGAATCTGGAATTCCATTTTAACAATAATACTGTCCCATGTTAATGAGTAAGGGTTACCCTTATTTATTGACACAAAACAGTAAAAGTAACTACAGTAAACACAGTCCTTTATTAAAATTAAATTAAGTACAATTTATATTTAAAATAAAACAAACAAAAAAAGAAGAAGTACCCTGACGTACAGCAAGTCCATTGTCAATCACATTGCCCAGCAATGCAGATTCACATCAATCATGATGAATGACATCTGCCAATGCGCCAAAAGGAATAAATCTCATTGACTGCAGACATGATCCACTTCCACTGCTCTCTTGCCACCGAATGACAATTTCCATTTCCTGCAGCTAAGTGTAAACAAAGTGGTGGGGTCTCCCGAGTAAGATCATTGACCAAGCATGGACATGGCTATTCTTGGCCATTGATATCCATACCATCCCTGTCCCTTTGTTTACATGACTGGGGATTCTCAGCCAGGAAATGAATGGACTTCTCTGGTTGCCAAGGCTGTGGTGGGTGCCGACACCCACTGCTTCCTTAACATCAATTGAAAGGAAGCTGTCATATATAGTAGAGGAAGAAAAAATGTTACTAAATATCATGCCTGGACTCCACCAAATAAACAGAAGAACACATTGACAGCCAAAGTTTGGTCTGAACTTGTGTTTGGACCAAACTGAAAGCTCATCCCTATTTGTGAGGTCAGGTGCTAATGTTGGATTAGAATACATGGCTAGCAGCAGGTGCTTTTATTCATCACAAAGGCATTTGATTAGGGTTGAGGTCAGAGCTCTGTGCAAGCCACATGAGTTCTTCTACACCAAATTTGTCAAACTATGTCTATGGACCTGGCTTTGTATACAGAGGCACAGCCACACTGGAACAGAAAAGAGCCTTCCTCAAACTGTTGCCAGAATACTGGAAGTGTAAAATTGTCTAAAATGGCTTTGCATGCTTAAACATTACCAATATCCATCACTGCAAATGCCTGAACCCAATGCTCTGTAATGGTATCAAAATACTTTTGATTATACTATAGGTATAGTGTTCAGAAGTCCACATAATTCAGTCATATAGTCTATTTGATCCATTCTGGTCAATTGTTTTTCTCTGATTTTTTTTATGTTCATATATATGGAGATTTATCCAATCTTCAGACAATGATATAGGATGAAATAACATGAGCATATTTAGGAGAACATGAGTCACCATAAAGGCCCAATCCTCAAGATATGCTCAATTTAGAGATCAGCCCAATCATTTCTATGCCAACACACCTTAACATCATTGCACATGACAGAAATTCTGTTTGATCTTTCCAGTCCTTATAAACTATTATTTATTAAAGACATGGATCAGTTATATATGCGCATTTAATTTGAGGCTGTATGCTATTCTTTAAGTTATGTTAGAGTCTTTTATTTAACCTTGGCTATCTTCATGTCCTGTATTGAAGTTCTATTCCCCATGCTGCTCAAAGCCTCAGGTTCACTGAAACATCTTCATGACGATAACCCATCTTGACCTTGGTAGAATTGTAATTTTTAGCGATGTCTGCTTCCTATTACTTGCGGGTTTACAGATAAGTTGCTAATAGCTCCCACTAATTCCCAGAGCACAAACACTACATCTGCTGTATACAGATTGGGGGGAGGTGAAAAGGAGGTTGGAATGGTACTTGTCAAAGCTGAGGTTATGTTATAGTCCACTATAAATGAGAAATAGAAAATCAGATGTAAAAGCGTGTTATGACTATTTAATGTCAACATATCTAGCTGATTTGCAGAAAGAATATGATAACACATGACCTCTTCAACCACAACACACCCTCTCACTGCTTCTTTATTTATTCCACGTTTAGAAGTTTGGCAAAATAAATGACCCAACCAAAGAAGGGTCAACTTCCTTAAAGCAAGACTCCTTCAAAAAAATCAGAGATTACTCACAACTATTTTCTATATTTAAGTTCTGTTATTTTGTCAGTAGATATATTTGAAGGATATTCAATGCTCTTGTGTGTGTGTGTGTGTGTATATATATATATATATATATATATTTTTTTTTTTTTTTTAACAGCTGAGCATAAGCACCCCCAGGCCACATGAGTCATTGTTGTTACATTTTACAGGTGAAATGTTTGGTTGTTGCCTCTACACAGCCACAACCACAATCACAAGACTTAGGCTGTAGTTTTTGGAAAAAGTTACCCAATTCCCCCATCCACACATTCAATCTTCAAGTCAGTGGGGAGATTTCCCTGCTGTCAGAATACGCTGATCAGCTCTGCCAGCAATAGCCAGCAGGGCTGATTGTGCGGAATGTTTTCAACAGGCTGGTCCCTGCTGAGCTAGCCGAACTTCCATCCATGTGTGGCGGGCTTTAGTTCAGTAATTGAGAGTTGTCCCTATTATTTTATAAATGTCAGTAGTAGATGTCTATTTGACCTCAACAATAATAAAAAACAACCCACCTTATTTTGCCTTCTGAGGCCATACTTTAGGCAGAGGAATGTTGGTGGAGTGCCAGGATGGAATGTCCACTGGGCAACACTAATTTTAATAAACCAGAGCATCTACTAAGACTCTGAGGCACTTCTTCAAGTAGTATGCCTAGGTTACATAAAAACAGAGGATCACTGTACAGTGCACTTGTATAGCAGTTTCATTATTCTACAGGCTTGTGAAATGGTTGATATTCTTATGTGCTTTTCGTACTACTTCAGGGTAGTAATTAGAAAACCTGATAAGGTATAATATTAAGTTGCTATAATATAATAAGCTCTGACTGTTTTAAGATCCCAAAATTCAGTGTCATTTTTATTATGGGTCTGCTTCTGGATACTCTTGACTTACAAACCGGGTGCCACCCAGATCCAAATACTCCAGTCACTTTAGGTGCCTATCCCAACTTACCTGTGCTTAGTCCTGTCCCATGGCATGCTTACAAAGGGGTCTTTGAATAAAAATTTTGCTGAACAATTGTCGTATTCTATATTATATAACTATCACATGTGATTGAAGTACCATCTAGTTACCAAAATTCCTTTTTTTCCCTGATTGAGGTATTTTAAAAAAATACCAAATTATGGCCACTAGAGGACAATCATACAAGATAGTTATATAACACAGAATACGGCAAGTTTCACTGGAGCTGTGCGAATGTGTGTCACATTCGTTCAGCAAACTTTTGAAATATAGTCCTTCACATGTGCTTTTGAATTGACAACATTAGCAATTTTCCTATAAATGGGCCAAACACCTCCCTGTTCGGTTCGTGGTTGAACATTCAAACCTAATGAAAGCTCAACAGCAAACTTCGAACAGGGACAATTCACTAAGTGGTATCTTACCACATCTGAGTAAGCGGTAAGATACTGCACAGCTACTAAAATACCGCATTATTTTATTTGCGCTAGTATGAATTATTATTAAACTATTACGTCATGCAGTATTTTAGTAGTGAAAACATTATTTAATGTTTCAGCTGTCAGCTAACAGCTGACTGTAAATCAATTGCTGCCAATTAAAAATATTTTTCAAAAAATGGCTTGGACCCCCCCATCCATACTAAGCCCTTCGGGTCTGGTATGGATTTTGAGGGAAACCCCACGCCAAAATTAAAAAAAAATGGCATGGGGGTCCCTCCAAAATCCATACCAGACCCTTATTCGAGCATGTAGCCTGGCAGGTCAGGAAAGGGGGGGGCGCGCAAGCGTCCCCCTCCCTGAACCATACCAGGCCACATGCCTTCAACATGTTGATGAGGACAAGGGCCTTTTCCCCATAACTGTGGCTGGTGGTTGTGGGGGTCTGCAGGTGGGGGTTATCAGAATCTGGAAGCCCCCTTTAACAAGGGGGCCATCAGATCTCGGCTGGTGTTTCCTACTGTATTTTTTATACTACACTATTTTTTGGTGCATAAGTAGAGGTGCCATGTACCCCATACTCATAGCCCTCAGATCCTACGCCCCCATGTGAATGAGTATGGGGTACATAGTACAGTTACTTATTCACAAAGAAAAAAGTGTAGTGTAAAAAATGACAGAAGACAGTCTTTGACAAGTACTTTATTAAAAACATTTTAGAAAATGTCCCCCGAAGTAGATCCAATGTCAATCACAAAGACCACCACCACCACAAACCAGCAAAAAATGCTCCATTCTAGACTCTGGCTCCCACCATCTGACAGCTGTGCCAGCTTGACAGTTCATAAATATCTAAGGGACGGGAGCCACTTGGTGACTTCAACTGGGTGACCCCACCCCCTTGTGACATCATCATGTGTTGCGATTGGCCAAAGCATTGCACCTGACCTGTCAGGGCACAGTGCATTGTGGGGTGTGGCGGGCAAACAGCCTGCCAAAGCCCTCACTGTTTGTCTTTTTTCGCCAAATACACAAATGGACAATGTTCGAGTCAAACTTATGTTTGACTCGAACATCAAGCCCAACTCTAAAGCTGGGGTCCAGGAGGTGATCTGAAACTTATCTTGAGCTGCCCACAAAGGTCACCATGAGATACAATTTTCATACTACTGATGGCTCTGCAATGGATATCCTAAATTTAAAGTGTAACTCTGGCCAGAATTTAATGTTATTGATTTGGTGGAGGTTTGAACCCAGTTCATTTTTATTTTTGATATCTGTGTTCTACTGGGAGATTTTCCTCTACTTTTTTTTTCCAATAGCCACATCCGGAAGTAAATGGAACCATCTCCAAACTTAAGAGAAATAATATTGCAGACAGTTGACAATGACACAGGTGCCTCATTGAATGATTTTTCATCACCTTCTCTTCTGGTGATAACTCTCACCCACAAAGTCAAAAAACAGCAATAAAAAGCTAACAGGGTTTCCAACTGTTGTGTATACTATACAAAACTACAAAGTTTGTTTACACTAAGTTTTTTTCATTGAACTTTTGGGTCTGTTATACATAATAATAAGTAAGCCTACAATAAGAATCAGATAAATGTCAGTTACAGCTGTCAGTTTACAGTTTCTCTTGGCATGATCATGAACCATGGTAATAAACGAACTGACGGTTCCTCTAATCACAGTGCTTAAAGTGCACCTGTGACCAGACAATGGGCAATAAAGCATTTACATATTACTAATAACCAGTAAAAGAGCTTGCCTCTCTAGTTGCTTTCATTGTGAAGTAATTCATTCTCATAGGTTCTCAAAGATCACAACAAAGTCTCTAAACTTACCAACATGTCTTTGGAGTGGGATTCATATCGGATACCCTAGTGCTGCTAGGTTGATGTGCTAACCACTTAGCCACTGTGCTTTTGAAAAATAAGGAAAAAATAAAACAAAAAATGTGTCCAATTATTAGTATATAATCACTATAAGGTTAGTCACCAAAGAAATGTCTCTATGAGTATGACACTCCTCCTATACCAACATCATTGCGCCAATATAACAGAGAGTGGATATAATTAATAGGTGCTGCTATTAATAAAAAACTGTAAATAATAATAAGTTATGATAAACAAAATAACCACAAATAATAGCACAATCCTAAATTGAATCAATAAATTAATTTGCACAAATATATATAACCACCACCAAATATGTGCAAATTAATAGTGCAATAACATAAATAAGGGATCTCAATATAGTCCATTCAAAAAAGTCCATATATCAATGATCCTCAATCAATGAAGTACTGAGATCCTCCTTCATCAAATGTGATATTCAGTGCTCAGAACACCCCATCAAAATGCACACTCACCATGTGCTAGTGATTAACCAGCATATTAGTATATATCCAGCATTCACCAAACAGACTCCAAGAGAAGATCCTCATGTGTTGGTAATCAATCAGCATATCAATATATATCCGGTATTCCACCAAACAAACTCCAAAGGAAGATCCTCTCATACCCAAATTAGCACATGTGGGTAAAGAAAGAACTCTCCATAGTGTAATATTATCCAACAGATTTATTGTAAAAAAAAACCTTAAAATCACACTTATTGTGAGTGTGATTTTAAGGGGTTTTTTTTATAATAAATCTCCATTTGTTTGTTTACTTATAGCAGTGAGGCTCCAGGAGATGTAATTCAGTGCGAGTCAGTGACAGGATAGGATATGTACAGTATCTGCAAGGTTTTTTTTGTTTGGGCATTAGATGGGCATCTTTTATTGGGATTGGATCTGCACAGCTGGGCAATGCCATTGACAATAGATGTACATCATGTCCATAAAAAGCAGTGCAAAACTTATTTAGGTAATTCAATGAGTCATAAAGTTATTGTCAATTTAACTGATGGATTCAGACACTGCTAAATTTTGTCTAGTCACCTAGGTATCCGTGACCATTGGTAATGAAGATTTAAACAGTGTTGTGAATGAATGCAAAACATGAACAGAGATTTGAAGATAAAATCATCACTCTATTGGTATTAGTCCAGAAAAAATGTTACTTGAACTCCGCTAGGTGAGCCAGAATTTTTCAGGGGCTGCATGGGTCTCTCTTTATCAGGGTTGGAGAAATAGAGAGTTAGGGTGTGGATTGGATTGAGTAATTAGTGAAAAGAATAGTTGCTGAGGACTATTGTATTGCCTGGTCCAGTTTGCAGCACCAGCCCTGATGAAAGGGGAGCCTTGCATCTCCCAAAAGGCTTTAGCTCACCTCGTTGAATGCAAATAAAACTCATTCTAGACTTTTAGCAGTGGAGTGGTGCTTTTAAATTACAATCCCCTTTCTTACACCGAGACTGCCCAAAAGGGTTCCTAGGACTGGAGAGGTAACTATCAATCTTCATGTACTGTACCTACCATCACAAATTACATTGCACCAAATAGCCCAGCGATTTCTTATCTCCACCATTAGCAATACAGAACAGACTTTCTTGGTCTGCTCTGCATGTACACAGGTTGTATTAATGCACTCAGCGTTTTGCTGGTAAGCAATCAGTAATTTTTATAGAAATACACTATTAGTGTAAACTCTTAATTAAGTCATAAGTAATTAGTTACAAGCGATGCTGATCTCTAAACTGCATTATATAACAAATTGTACCGTTTCGCTGTTTCAATTAAACAGCCGATAACCTTTTTCTTACACAGTCCAACTTGCACATTTGTTACATAATTGTCAAGGACCTTTGTTCTGTCACAGTGAGATCCTATGTGATTAGCAAGACAAATGGACAAGCGAGCTGTCACTACTCAGTGACAGGTCAGCATTCTTGAGCCAGCACTAAACTCTTTCTTAGTCCCAGAGCTTAATGGAAAAGAGCAATGGCTGCTGTTCCTAAATAGTTCTCCACGTAAATGGTAGTATAAAGGTAATGCAGTATAATATGTATGAAATGCAGCCATCCTGAAAGATTAAGATATTTCAAAGCTGGTGATATGACACTTTCATCTGTGAGAATAGAATAATAGGAAGCACTTACTATACCTCCTACAGAAAAACCACTCTAAGCTCAGATTGGTGGTGATGAATATACAATATTAAAGGTGCATTCCAGGTCTTTGAAAATATACCATGAAAAATATACTGTATATGGGAAAATCAATTTAGTTTTTTAGTTAGAAATTGCCTGATTACACCATCTTACTTTCTAAGGCCACTCACAGACCTGTAAAGGCAGGTGAACATATATGCTCAACCCAACCACCGCCAGGCAGCTGGATTGGCTGGCTGGACAACAAACAGGAACGTTTTACCTGATATAGAGCAGGAGGGAGGGGATAAATGCTGACTTTCTGAGGGGGGATCAATGGTGATTTGGGCAGGTGGCCAGCTGGGAGGGGCCTGCGGCTGACTTCAGACAGGATATTGGGCAACTGTAATCTTATGTTTGAAATCCTCTGTTGACAAATATATAAACCAATGACTTGGTCCCTAAAAAGTCTCTCTAGAAATAATGATGTTTGTCCCTGGTCACACAGACGTTTTTTACAACCTGATCTACCTTGTGCAACTTCAAGAAATTAGTATATGCAAAGAGGTGGAACCCTAGGAAACTTGGGATGCAACTCTATACAATCATCCTTCATCTCCAGTGACTCCTACTCAAGGGTGCAGGAGGGTAAGGAGACCATCCATTGGCCCTTTAGCAAACACTAAAAAGGGAGAAACACAGCCACACACCAGCCTGGCTCAAAAAGTGAGCCATGGCTACCGTCCTGTTGATTCAACTTTTTGGACAGGTTGGTGTGCAGCAGTATTTCCCCCTTTCCAGTGTTTGCAAATAGGAGGAATTGTGAGGGAAGAGCCTTGTTAGGGGCTACCATCCTTTCCATGAACACCATGAAAGCAAAGAGTCAAAGAAGATGTAAACCAAATCACTAAAATCAAAATCTTCAATATCCTGTCTTAAAGTTTTGGCTTTCATTAATAATAATACTTTGTAATCCTGTGATGAAGGTTCTTATTCAAACATTTTCTGTATAGGGTGACACCACACTGTTTAACAACTGCTCTCCTGCATTGTTGACCCATGAACATGAAGACTATTGCACTTTACTTCAGTTGGCTGTTTGTTCAACAACTATAGCCAATGGGGCAGAACTGAGGCTTGGAAGTTTCTTGGAGTAGATGGGAGGATGGGTACTCTGGTAGCACAGAAGTTCTAAAGAACTTCCTTCAGATCTCATGGGGGTGAAACTAAACATCCCCATGAAAGTAGTTTACCACGCCTGGCTGACTCTTTTCCCTGGCTTTCTTTGCCTAGCTGCTTCTTTCCAAGTCTTCACCAACCTTGCACCTTTGATTTCTTTTCAGCCACTGCCATCCCCTTCACTTTGCAGTTGCTCACATTACGTCTAGACAAGTCATCTTTATGGTGCAGCTGGAGCTAGAGTAATTGGAGACCACACAACTTCTGTTTGTTCAACAATATACATTTTTTACTGGAATGTTTCTTCTAAATGTTACATAAATTATGATATATCAATTTCACAATTAAGATAGAAACCTTGTTTTTCTAGTGGCAACAACAGAAACACTTTTTATTTAGGCAGCTTACTCTGCAAAGATAACCAGAGACTCACCATCCTCATCTCAACTCCTTGAGGAGAAACTTTGGAAACACCCAGTGCCATATTCCCACAAGATAGGGGACTCTGAATACCTGCTACATGGAATTTCTCATGTGCAGACTCTTCCAAGAGATCAACTAAACTAGAACCCCCTAAAAGACGTGAAATTTTATTAATAGCAAATTTGTCTAAAAAAGAAGTTCTATTCATTAATTCCTTGGGATAATGTAGAATAATGCAGATATTAAAGTGATAAGATATTGAAGTGATACTTAGATGTCAAAGACAAAGGGTTGGATATATTTTAATACCCCAATAACAGAGGTGTGAACATTTTGGAGTCCCACTGATGGCCATTGATAGATGTCTGTCTCTTGAAATCCTCACAGAACCTGCAATGGCTAACATTTATATTGCCCCTCTAAATTTTTTTTTAACATTTATGTATTAATACTATACATTTATTCATGCAACTTTATTATTATTTGTCCCCAGTATGCATTACTATGTGAGCTTATACATTATCTTCTTGCTTATGAAACATTTAGAGGAGACTTGAGTCAATAACTTGGTTGAAAACATGGATGCAATCATTTACTAAGCATTGTTTCTAGCAAATATAGTGTGCTAACCTTTGTTCTAGGCACCATCTGTTGCTTTGAACTGCAAGTTATTACTCATGTATGTGTGGGCATGGTTAATGAGAATGTGCTGAAAATAAAATGTTTGGAAATTGCGGTGACATTAAAAGAAAATGATGTAGTACATTCCATCATATGGAATGATACTAATATTGGTCAGAGGAAAATTCATGTTCACATTTTTGTCTCTCATTTTTTTATATATATCTATAACTATCTATCTATCTTGCACATTTGTTGCCCCAGAGTATACAAATTTTACTACAAATTTATTACCATATATTTACAATTTTAACTTTTACTGGATAGCACCATCTCCTATTGTCCCACAATGCAATGCAATGCTGAATGACATTGGTATTGCATCAGGAGATGTGGGCAAGGGGAAAGGATTGTCATGCTGCAGATATCAGCACATTGGTACATATAGACACCTCAGGGTGGCTAAAGGAGCACTGTACAAGTAAAGCCTAAATACTGCCAAAATGTTTTATGTGGTCACCATGGGGTGGGAGGATCCTTCCTTTTCCTGTCCTTCTAACAGCAGAAGATGATAAGAAGAATAAGCATTTATGCTTGAGTTAGGCTTTAAAGTGAATCTGTTTAAATAAAGCCTGCAAAGAAAGGAAATAACATTTACCTGTTCTGGTATCTAAACTGTAGAACTTCTCATCCTTGAAGATCTAAGAATGTTAAAGATCGTCTACAACCAACACTTGTATTGAATGGAATGCCCGCTATGGTTTCATCCACCAGTTCCTATGTCACTACTCTCTGAGGACCAAGCACCTTACACTTTAAAGTAGAATGGTAATCTGATATGCAATGGTTATTTCAACAAGCATAGCTCTTTACCAGTGATGGGCCGAACACCCCCCTGTTTGGTTCGCGGTCGAACATTCAAGCCTAACAAAAATTTTGACCGCGACCTTAGAACAAAATGCAAATCTATGGGACTTGAACTTGTAAATTCAAAAGTGCCCATTTTGAAGGCTTATATGCAAGTTAATATATAAAAGGGGTATAAGGACTCGGTATTGCCCTGAGGGATATGAATATGTGAACAAAAAATTCAAAATGGTACCATTTTTAAAGGGGCAGTCATTTTTTCATTGCTTAACCACTTGCCCACCGCCCTATAATAGAAATACTGGTGCAGGGCTGCGCAAAATAATGTATATATACATGATTTTCATTCCCGTGTAGGGGGCACGCACGCATGCTGCCTTACCCATGCCGCTATAGTGGCTAGAAATGTCAATCACTGGGTCCTCAGTGATTGTTGGGTAAAGCTGACAGGGGAGACATCCTCTCTCCTGTTAGCAAGAATATGCTGCTTTGTATTTCTCTGCATAGCAGAAAAATACAAAGCAGCATGTCTCTGTAGTAAAACACAACACAGCACATAATGTAAAACACACACAGCACAGAGTTAACCCTTTCATCTCCTTCAATGTTAACCCCTTCCTATCCAGTGTCATTAGTACAGTGTCAGTGCTTTTATTAGCACTGATCACTGTATTAGTGTCACTAGGGATGTCAATGGCAGTTAGTCAGTTCCCAAGTGTCAAAATGCCTGTCACAGTACTGCGGTCCCCCTACAAGTTGTTGATTGCCACCATAACTAGTATAAAAAATGACGTTATAACTTTCACGTAAACCAATTAATTTACACGTATTGGGATTTTTTTTAGCAAAGACATGTAGCAGAATAAATTTTGGCCTAAAAAAAGAAATTTGATTTTACAAATTTTTTTACTGCATATGTTTTATAGCAAAAAGTGAAAAATATTGTTTTTTTTCCCCAAAATTGTCGTTTTTTTTTGTTTATAGAAAAAAAAACGCAGAGGTGATCAAATAACACCAAAAGAAAGCTCTATTTGTGGGAAAAAATTACATAAATTTTATTTATGTACAGCTTTTTATGACCGTGCAACTGTCAGTTGCACTGTTAGACCTAAAGGGTAAGAGGGACCCCACAGTAAAAAATAAAAAAAATTGCATGGGGTTTCCCCTAAAAGCCATACCAGGCCGTTTAGGCCTGGTAGGATGTTTAAGGGACACCCCACCCCCAAAATATAGGGGAGAGCATGGTGTCCCCCCTAAATTCCTACCAGACCCTTGATCCAAACACAGGCCTGGCAGGCCAGGAAAAGGGAGGACGAACAAGTGCCCCCCCTCCTGAACTTTACCAGGCCACATGCCTTCAGCATGGGGGGTTGCTTTGGGGTAGTGGGACTCCCCCTCAAAGCACCTTGTTCTCATGTTGATAGGGACAAGGGCCTCTTCCCCACAACCCTGGGCTGTGGTTCTGGTTCTCTGTGGGAAGTGACTTATCAGAATCTGGAATCTTTAAAAGCCTTTACAGCTCATCAGTTTACAGTTAACTGTGAGATATTGATGCTAGAATTATGTCTTTCACTCTGATGTTTATGGAGATATTTTGCCTACGTGGTGTGATCATGGTTTACATACATGTGCGCACCCTGGGCTACGTTTGCATTTGCAGGTGTGTGCAGGGCATCAAGGGATACTTTCAATTTTGCTTTTTTTTTACATTTTATTATAGTTTTTTTAACTGTATTTATTTATGGGGATGTTGAGGAGGAGAAGGGGCTCTTCCCCACAATCCTGGCCCTGTGACCAAGACTTACCAGAATCCAGACGACCACATTAACAATAAGGGTTCCCCCTCATGAATAAGGGGTACATAATATTCCTACTTAATCACACACAAAAATTAAACAGTAAAAAAGGCACTTACACAGTTTCTTAAAAGTCCTTTATTAAGCAAAAAAAGTACCATGATGTACATCTATTGTCAATGGCATTGCCCAGCTGTGCAGATCTAATCCCAATAAAAGATGCCCATCTAATGCCCAAACAAAAAAAACCTTGCAGATACTGTACATATCCTATCCTGTCACTGACTCGCACTGAATTACATCTCCTGGAGCCTCACTGCTATAAGTAAACAAACAAATGGAGTCTCCTGGATGATATCATTAACCAAATATGGACACAGGCATATGTAGTCAATGTTATTTGGTCAGTGTTGTTCACCTATGGTACTTTTTGGTTAGTAATGTCATGCTATTCCTGCCCCTTTGTTTACACGACCTGGAGTTTCCAACTAGAAATTAAGGGGACCAGGTGATATCACTGGATGCTAAGGATGAGTGCTAGCACCTGCTGTTTCCTTAGCAACCATTGACAGATAGGAAGCTGGTGTATATAGTAGCAGCAGGAATATCAATGCTATATATGATGCTCAGCTCCTGTCCAACGGGCTAAAAGTCCTATATTTGGACAAACACCTGAGCAGCCATAGTTCTGAACTTTCTAAACACAAGTTATAACTGAACTTTGTGCTTATCCCAATACAAGAGCTGAAGTGGTTAACAAACACGCTATTTGGAGGTTACCCATTCAGGCTATGTAATGAATTACCGGTACTTCTAAAATTTTATTACACAGTTATACTATGAGGCCCACCCGCTGTGCATAGGTAAATAATGCCTGCAAGTACAAAAGTTTCAATCTCTAAAACAATATAAAAAAAGTGACCATGACATTTCTGTCTAACATTGATTTAAATCTCTGCCCTATAACTCAAACAGAGTTTAACTAACAGGAACGGAAAAAATTTAGAGTGACAGTTAGTCAAAAACAATCAATCAGTTCCACTGACATTTATTGGCACGTTCTTCAAATACTGTTAAGACACAAGTTCATATAATACAGTGAAGAACAAAACCGCTGGGAAATCATATTTTGATTACTATACAACCTAAAGGGCAAAATATCAGCAAACTGATATTTAATTGTTGTTTGAGGGCTGAATTACCTGGTGGTTACTTATAACTCATGAAGACTGAGATTTCCATGTTGTTTTTTTCTCTTTCTCAATACGGTTGACAACTGTTGCTACTCTCTGGTGGATTTTTGATGATTATTCTATGTTAGGAAAAATCTATCGGTAATGGCCAATGATGTTGATGTGAAACTAGAAAGTCTAATGGAGCTTTCTTATCACTTGAGTCTGAACAATATTTAACTACATATAAATCATGCTGTAGACAGTATTTTATCCTACCTCTTCTCTCCTTATCTCCATTGAGATCAATGTCTACCACTATTGGATCTGAGGCCAGTGAAATTTTGTCACATCTAGACGAATGCTTGTGGCATTCATCCAAATAAAATGTTTTATGCATAGACCCCATATGTTTCTATTCTTTTAACCATCTTGTGTATCAGGAGGTGGCCACAAGAGTCTTTGGGGTTTTAATGTACAGGCATGGATAAAGGATGAAGGTTTTATCTGGAGGGGCTGAAGATTCGACTTCCAAAGCAAATATATGGTCTATGTCTATGAGGTGGAAGATGAATAGGCCAAAAGGATAGCTGTACTTTCCCTGAAAGTATAATTATTATTTAAAGTAGCATATTTCTGGATGTTTTGTTGCATCATTGCAGGCAAGGCCAAATTTACCATTACACATGATCTGCATGTGCCCATGGATAGCATACACAAAGGCAAAGGCTTTTACTTGCAAAATTATTGGTCACATAGTTTTTTTTTAACATCACTAAAAATAACCATCTCCTATAAAGTTATTTATCCAAAATAGCAATATTTTAATCCAGGGTAAGCCTACAAACAACAAAAGGTCCAGGTTTTATGGAGATGATCATAAGAGAGTGGTGTTACTTGGAGTCCCAAATGTTGTGTGCTTACATGATGCAGTGATAAACTACTTGACCTCCAGAAGGTTTTACCCTCTTTATGACCAGGGCATTTTTTGCAGCACTGTGCTATTTAACTGCAAGTTGCTCAGTCATGCAACACTGTACACAAATTAAATGTATATACTTTTTTCACACAAATAGGGTATTCTTTTGGTGGTATTTTATCACCACTGAGTTGTTTGTTATTTTTTATGTAAGTGAAAATAGACTAATAATTTTGTAAAAGAAAAATATTTTACTTACAGATCTGGCTGTTTTTTCCCCTGCTTTGAAGGGATTGGAAATGGCCAGATTGCTGATCTGTGTACAGAGAAATTTGAGACCCATATAGGCAGGGTTATATTACAGACACAGCTAAGGATGAGCAAATGGATTTGTGTGAACTAGAACTTGCAGATAATGCATCCAGTTTACCCATTTTGATGCTGCTCCTGCTTCTTTATAAGAGTAGCACCTAATTTGGAAGTATTATTTTGCAAATGATGTCACTGAGTCTGGGGAGTTTAGCCCCCTAAGTAGTTGCAGTGTTAAAAGCAGGAGCAATGTGCATTCACCAAAGGCTTGCTCCTTGGTATCTGGCAGAAATAATGGGAACACCCTTTTACATATAACATCAAATATCATTGTAGGCTTCTTTTGTAGATCCCCTATTCCCTATTGCTCGTTTTGTACATATTTGCAAACACTTTATCAAAGAAGAGTGTTTTAAGTTAATTTAGTCAATTAAACAGGGGAATCAATTTGACTGTTATTATTAATTTATCACAAAGGCTCAAGACTTATCTTAAAGCACTGAGTTAGATATAGAAAAAATATAAAATTTACTCAACATACATATTATAAAAGTCAAATTGCAGGTAAACACAAAAGCTGTATTAAATGAGATCCTTCATCTACAGTATATCAGAACAATAAAACAAGTTATGTATAGAATGTACTTGAATACGATGTCCTTCTGTTACCTTTACTGCTCGCAACTGTTTGTAAGCTTGTGCATTTTGTTGTTTTCATACTTTGAATTGAATAAAATACTTGAACAAGAAAAATAAAACAAATCAACACCTTAGAGCCCTGGTGCCCAACCCAAGACATAAGGGCCACATGTGACCTTTTAGTACTTGGTTTATGGCCCTTGAATTCCAGAACTCTGTAGAACAATGTTTTTGTGAACATAAGAGTAATCTCTACTTACCCCATGTTCTCATTCATTTCGACATCATGTCTTCAGTTTTAAACCACACCTTTAGCATGCCCATGGTGTCTGACCACAATTTCCGCTAGTATACCTGCAGTTTCTAATGCCAGGTACACACGGGCCGAATATTGGCAGGTTCAGCAGAAACCAACCAACGTTCACCCCATGTTTACAGGTGACTGTCCGAAAAAAGCCAGTTGTGAGAAGAAGACCACCATCTGATCAGTGCTTGCCAATAGGTGCAAGCGCTGATCAGTATTTTCTGGAGGGGGGTGGTGGTGTCAGAATACAATAGCACAGCAGGGGATAATGCCACACACTAATATCGCTTGTGTTAGAGCACTAATCTCTCAGGTTTTTTTTCCGTTCAACCTGCTGAGTTGAACGAAAAATGGGGAAAAAAAAAACCAGCTTATACTGTAGTGTGTACCAGGCTTAACAGTCCTCTCTGGCATTTCATATACTGAACTTTATGAGCTGCCCTTTGGTAATGTCAGGTTGAGAACTGAAATGCATTGGAATTGTATACAGTTATCTTTGCCTTCACCAGAAATACTGACAACTGTGAAAATTTCATTTGAAAATAAAATCATCTTGGGGTATATTTATAAAGCAGTTAACTTGATGTTCACTGCAGTGCAATCTTTCTAGTGCATGTGTTTTAAATGAAAGTGATTGATTCACTACTAATAAATGTTTGGTAAAAGTTAACATCACTGCTTTATAAATGTATTCCTTTGTGTATTAACGGAATTCCTACATAAGCTGCACATTTTTCTTCATATGGTATGGCTTCTTTGTTTGATTTTATTGACACTTTTCAGAAACACTTGCTGGCTCGGCATGGTGTTTCATACATTTTAATGAGTGTGTAGACAATTTTCAACAACCTCTCATCCCTTGGATGTGAAATGTGTGTCTGCACAAAACATATGTTCTATTTAAAAGGGTCACGGTGTCCAAAAAATTATAGAAATTGGATTCTTTTCAAATGGAGAAAATGCTTTGTGAAATTAATGTGAACAGTGTCCAAATTTCAAATTAGATATTCAAAGTTTATCAAAGCCAAAACATTTCTTAGCTCACCAACAACATAATCAGTTTGAAGATTTCACATTAGACATAAAGTTATAGTCAGGCTACTGGTGCAAGGTTTCTTCTGAGTTTTTCGTGTACCTGACACAAGTTCTCCAAGCCTCAGTAACAATATTCAGAGTGTTAAGGTGTTAGATTAGCATAAAAAGTCTAGCGTTTCATTGGCTTCCTTATTTTTTATATAATGTACTTAATATTATTTTTATTTTTAATTTTATTTTTAACCACTTGCCTACCAGGCACTTATACCCCCTTCCTTACCAGGCCAATTTTCAGCTTTCAGCGCTGCCGCACTTTGATTGACAATTGCGCAGTCATGCAACATTGTACCCATATGAAATTTTGATAATTTCTTCCTCACAAATAGAGCTTTCTTTTGGTGGTATTTACTCCCCGCTGGGAGCTTTACTTTTTGCGCTATAAATAAAAAAGTGCAAAAAATTGGAAAAAAAAAAAGTTTCTTTGTTTCTATTATAAAATTTTTCAAACAGGCATTTTTTCTCCTTCACTGATGTGCGTTGATGAGGCAGCACTGATGGGCACTGATAGGCGGCACTGATGGGCACTGATAGGCAGCACTAAAGGGCACTGATAGGCAGTACTAATGAGGTGTCACGGATAGGCGGCACTGATAGACAGCACTAATGAGGTGTCACGGATAGGCGGCACTAATATGCAGCACTGATAGGCGGCACTGATAGGTGACACTGATGATGGGTACTGATAGACGGCACTGACTGGCGGCACTGACT
The DNA here is from genome assembly GCF_062004578.1 of Staurois parvus. NCBI lineage: Eukaryota > Metazoa > Chordata > Amphibia > Anura > Ranidae > Staurois > Staurois parvus. The sequence continues at coordinate 1,695,676 of NW_028317843.1, forward strand.
GGCACAACCCCTGGGCACTGACTGGCGGCACTGACTGGCACAACCCCTGGGCACTGACTGGTGGCACTGACTGGCAGCACTGCTGGGCTGCACTGGTGGGTGGCACTGGTGGGCAGCACTGGTGGGTGGGCACAGGTGGGTGGCACTGGTGGGCACAGGTGGGTGGGCACAGGTGTGTGGCACTGCTGGGTACATGCAGGTGGCACTTCTGGGCACAGGTAGGTGGCACTGCAGAGTGGCACAGGTGGGTGCACTGCTGGGCACGGGTGGGTGCACTGCTGGGCATGGGTGGGCGGGGCTAGTGGGCGCACTGCTAGGCGGAACTTGCGGGTGGCACTGCTGGGCACCGATCATCAGGGCACTGATCATCAGTGCCCTGATGATCGGTGCCGATCCCCGCTCTGACAACTGCCGGTTCTCGGCAGTACTTTCCTCACGATCTGACAGTGTGAGGAAAGTGCAGCCGAGAACCGGCACTTGCATTTCCCTCTGATCAGCGTGTCATTGGACACCGCTGATCAGGTGGTAAAAGGCCGCTGTGATTGGCCTTTTACCACATCACGTGATCAGCTGTGTCCGTAGGGGCGCGCAGGAGAGCACGTTCTGGGAGGACGTCATATGACGTCCACCCAGAACTGGCCGGCCGCGGTGAAGCCGTCATTCGGCTATGCGCGGTCGGCAAGAGGTTAATTATAATTTATTTTATTTTATGTAATGTACTTTACAGTGATGACGTTGTCCCTTTTTAAGGAAAAATGTCCTTCTTTTTAAAGAGTAACTCCACCTTTGTTGAGAAAAAAACAATCCCCTTTGGTTGATCAGTGTACATTGCAGAGATTTTAACCACTTCAGTACTTAGCGCTTCCACCCCCTTCCTGCCAATTGTCAGCTTTCAGTGTTGCCACACATTGAATGACAATTGCACAGTCAGTCAACACTGTATCCCTATGAAATTTTTATCTTTTTTTCCACACAAATAGAGCTTTCTTTTGGTGGTATTTGATCACTGCTGGTTTTTTTTTGCTAAACAAACAAAAAAAGTCTAAACATTTGGGGGGAAAACACTTTATTTGTTTCTGCTATAAAATTTTGCAAATAAGGAATGTTTTTCTTCACTGATGTGTGCTGATGAGGCTACATTGATGGGTGCTGAGAGGTTGCCCTTATGGGCACTGATAGGCTGCACTGATGGGCACTTCAGATGTGCTTTTTAGGACTTTTTCTGCCCACTTTTATTTAAAACAGAAACAAATTTCACAAACAAATAGCTTCCCACTCAAGGGGTTTCCACCATCAAATTAATAAAATAGTATTCAGCCTCCTGGATCTCTTTGCAGATCTACTGTTCAGCCCTATATCTGCAGATCATCAACACACTTTCCAGTGCTCATATTCCAAATGCTGTACCTCTCTCAGTTCTGTATCTTTCCTGCAGCTCCCTGATACTCCATCTTTCACAGGTCTCAGCCTTGGTTTGTCCTGCCCTGGACAATGTGGTGCAGACATGCAGTTCTCTGCTCCCTAGCATACACACAATCAGGGGCGGACAGACAACTCATGGGGCCCCCGGGCAATAGGGGATCATGGGGCCCCTGTGTCCTTGCCCACACTCAAACCACACCCAAAAAAGTCTATAAAAGATACCAGGGGCATCTCATGGGGCCCCCTACTGACCCCGGGCCCTCGGGCAGTGCCGATTAGTCAGTCCGCCCCTGCACCAATAACTCCCGGGAGCAGGGGCGGACTGACCGTTCGAGCACTCGGGCACTGCCCAAGGGCCAGGGGTCAGTAGGGGGCCCCATAAAATGTCCCTGGTACCTTTTATAGGCTTTTTTGGGTGTGTTTTGAGTGTGGGCAAGGACACAGGGGCCCCATGATCCCCAATTGCCCAGGGGGCCCATGAGTTGTCAGTCCGCCCCTGACCGGGTGGGTGAAGTGTGTGAACCTGTTTTCTGCAAAACCTGGCTTAGATTGTCATGTTATACAGTGGTATGGCCTCGCCATGCCACAAACCCCCCATCACACATCATTAGCCAATCCCATGCACCTAACTCCTGACCTACCTGACCGCAAGTGTTAGCCAGAGAGCTCAAGTGTATTGCGTCCAACACAAGGGGCTGAAACAGCTGGGAGGAGAACAGAATACTGAACCATTAAAGGTCCTGCATAGTTGTCTAGTGGGTGAGCTAGGCCATGCATGAGTCTCTTGGGACATGGGGCCCAACAGGAGAAGAGTAGAATAGTATGGGAGGAAGGAAAAAAAGGAAGGGGAGAAAAAAAAGGAATGCAGGGAAGGTATAGTGAAGCTTAAACAGCAAAATTTACTTTTAAATATGCCACCTAATGACAGTATTGTATGCAGTACTCCACAGTCTCCGCGGCAGTAATCTATGGTTTATTTTTTAATTTTTGTATAAGCCACAGTATACTTTGCAGTCAAACTGAACCAAGAATACATAACACTACACTGCATAATTTTGTTTGCACAGAGCTTTCTGTCTTATAGGTGACTTCAAAGAATACATATTTAAGTGCATATTAAAAATAATCATTTTCTTTTTTCTACAGCTTACCAGTTGAGAATATGCCAGTCACCTGCTCCAGTGCCAAATGCTGAAATACTGGCAGAAGATGATGAATTTGAAATAGGTAAAACTGTGGCTGTGTGAAGTGTTTTATAGAGTGGAGTATAAATGTATAATAATAGTGGGTCTAGGTTCATATGGATACTCAAAGCAGACGTGCATCTAATGCTTATGTTGTGGAGTTGATATTCTACCTCAGGAAGAAATGGCAAGCCATGCATATCCACATGTCTACTGAGACATTCAGTTTGGTGCTCTCTATCAGAACAGGCACTTGTAAGAGCTTTGCAAAAGCCTTGAGTGCCTGTCAAGTTCCATATTTAAATTCCTATAATAATGAGGTTGAATGCATGTAGTAGAAGTTCTGTATACTAGTGATAAATGAAATAGTAAGTCAAGATTTATAAAGAAGCCACTTTTGGGAGCAATGCAATGAAAATTAACAAAATCTAGTCTAGATGAATGCTGCATACACTTTTTTCTATCACTGCAAACCAGGGGCGGACTGACAACTCATGGGGCCCCCCAGGCAATAAGGGATCATGGGGCCCCTGATTCCTTGTCCACACTCAAACCACACCCAAAAAAGCCTATGAAAGGTACCAGGGGCTTCTCATGGGGCCCCATACTGACCCCGGGCCCTCGGGCAGTGCCCGAGTTCCCAAATGGTCAGTCCGCCCCTGCAGCAAACTTTCCAAAAATCTCAAGTTTCACAGCATAGTTCAGTTTTTGGTTAATATATATATATATATATAGTTAGTTTTCATAGGCTTCATATAGGCTTCCTATAGGGTTACATACAGGAAATCTTGACTGCTAACACTGCAGTTCAAAGTTTATGTATTTATTTATCTTTTATTGTTAGGTTTACAGTAATTAAGGTACGTTATGAACTTGCATTGATGTGATATTGGGTTGAGGCATTGTATTCTGCTTCTGCAGAGATGATAACATTTATCAGTTAATCACAGTGACTTTCCAAGTGATCAAACCTAAATCAAATAATCCTCTATGGATTGCAGATCAATTTTATCAATTCTTGAAGCTACTCTTTGCAATACTCTAATCTCTATAATGAAATGGGTTTGGAAGGAAAACTTTGTAATTATACCACAATTATGGCAGCACAGTTTTTTTTCTCTGCACCGTAATACTATCATTTTTTGTTTACAATAAATTATATGAAAGCATTATGTTTAAATATGCTTTTTTATTTTATAGGGGACATAATACGATATCAGTGTGTTCCTGGCTTCACCTTAGTTGGCAATGAAATTTTGACTTGTAGACTGGGCGAGCGCCTTCAAATGGATGGGTCCCCACCCTCATGTCAAGGTTATTATTACTTTATATGTATCAAGTTTTCTTAACATGTATACATTATACGTATATCAAAATGAAAGCTAAAATCTAGGTTTAATTTACATTGCACAGCAGGGCTTTTTATCAGAAAATAAGTGCAGGTACTCCTCCCTTCTGAGTTATTCCTTGTCTCTGAACCCTACCTACCACTGCGCACTGTGCCATGGTTCAGCTCCTACCCACATCAAATGAGAAAGGCAGTAAAATCGATCCCCTGAAGCCACCAACAATAAAATCCCCTCCCCAAGCACCATCCTCAAAAACAATAGACCCCTCCCAACAACAATATTGCCCCCCCAGCAATAATAGACCCCTGCAACACAAATGTTCCCAACAACAATATATCCACTCCAGGAACAATAGCCCCCTGCCAGCAACGATAAATCTCCCAGCAGACAGAATTAATAGAGCCTGTAACAGCCATTAACAATAAACCACTGCCTCAGCAGCAGATCCATCCCAGCAACAACTGACCCCACAGCAACAAGAGATCCGACATTAAACAATACACCCCATTTCTAAACAACAATATATTCTCTATCAATGGACCTTCTAGCACATCACAGCACCCCATGCCATTACATACATACTGTGTTGGAGATGCCAGAACTGCTTTCCCATGTGTTTCTGCTGAAAAAAGCCCTCTTGCACAGTTACATTGGTCTAGCTTGGACCAATGTAAATAAGCATAGCTCATACCTGAACAATTCCTGTGGAAACTTAAAAACACAAAACTAGCCACCACTGCAAGAGTGACCACTGTTATCTTCTGAATCTTTTGACACATCTGCCTCCCCCCTCTGCCAATCCCTTCACTGGCTCCCAATTACCCAATGCATCAAATTCAAACTGCTAACCCTGACCTACAAAGCCATTCACAATGCCGCCCCAAACTACATAACTGACCTGATACCCAAATACTACCCTACCCGTGCCCTCCGCTCCTCACAGGACCTCCTACTCTCTAGCTCCCTGGTCTCCTCCTCCCACGCCAGATTGCAGGACTTCTCTAGGACTTCCCCCATCCTCTGGAACTCCCTACCCCAATCCATCAGACTGTCACCCACCCTCCTCACCTCCAGGCGCACCCTGAAAACCCTCCTCTTCAGGGAAGCCTACCCCAACCTCACCTAACAGCTGACCTCACCTAACAACCTCCTCCACTCCTCCCACCACTCCATCCCCCACAGCCATCTCCTCCTGTATCACCTTCCCCTCCCTCCTAGATTGTAAGCTCGAAAGAGCAGGGCCCTCGAACCCCTCGTGTACTGTTTTGTTACTGTCTTGTCTCATGTTGTGTCCCCCTTGCTACTGTACAGCACTGAGCATACCCTTTGGCACTATATAAATACTGTATAATAATAATATCACTGCCCCACCTCTCTGCCTCATCAGATTGCCTTCCTTAAAAAAAATACAAGAGGTTTTGTGAATGGCGGCAGTACCAAATAAGCGAGGCCATGGTTAATATGCAGAAGGGAATCTGCTCGGCACAGGTCCCCAATGATTGCTGCTATCACTGTAGTAGTGGTGGGTGGTGACTACTACAGTGTTTTGCAGCTTCCACAGCCATCACTCAGATATGAGATATGTATACTTATATTGGTCTAAGCTGGATCAATGTAACTCAGCAAAAATAAAAAAAATAAAAAAATCATACCTAGACTTTAAAAGCTTAAAGGAGTTCTTTAGAGAAAATATGAAATAATTCAACTAGTTTATTAACAAGGCCTACTATCACAGGATTATTAACCTAGAACAAAACTTATAGTTACCTACTTTTGCCTGCATTGTGCTTTTGAGTGATCTGCCTTGTGGTAATGTTTTACGAATTAGCCTTTGGCCAATGATTATCCTAAAAGCATAAACGTTATGAAAGACATTTATCAATTCTTTCACACAATGGCAAACAGAAGCAGTGAGATGGATTTTGAGACAGATTTACTATTGTTCGATTCCTCCCTGTGCTGCTTTAAACCAGCACTACAACAATATAAAACCTGCCCCAGATCATTTTTTTATATTGAATGTGTTATGAATGCAGATCTGTCTCTTCTACAGTGCTAAATCTTTTGCAGACTTAGTAAAACTGTCTCACTTTACTGCCCAGGGTTGTAGAGATTACAAATACACAGAAAATCGTTGCTTGCATTTTCCAAAATGAGAGGTATCGGATTCATAGAAATTTGCATCTAATTTGGTTGCTAATTTGTTTGATAACTATCCTGATCTGTGCTTATATGGCTGGTTGATATCCATTACAGATTCCTTTTTTTTTTGGTTAAATCAAACATTGAGCACACCTAAATATTGTGTATTGAGTCACTATATTTCACCTGTGTTTGTTGTTTTATTCTGAGTTTAAAGCTTACTAAATGTTTAAAGCTAAATTTAAGTTTTAGTTCAAATCAGAGAAACACTCTACATTCCAAGTGCACAAAATCAAAAGGTATGTAAAGTCCTACAGTTTTTTTTTTTTTTTTTTTTTTTATGCAGCAAGCTGTAGAGAAGGAGTTGGCTTTCTGCAAGGGTCAGATACACCTCATTCTATGTCAGAGGTCTCCAATAAACAATGCTTCTGTTGTTAGATGTTGAAGATTAACTTCTCCACAATGTTGAAGTGCTTTTATAGTTTACTTATATGTAAGTGCTTTAAATTTGGGACTGCAGGACTTCTGAACTGAATGACACGAAGAGGGGAAATTACTTAAACTGGTGCACACAGAACCTGGTGCAGCTGTACATAGTAACTAATCAGCTTCTAACTTCAGCTTGGTCAATTAAGCAATGACAATAATGCCTAGAAGCTGATTGGTAACTATGTAAAGCTGCACCAGATTCTGCATGCACCAGCTTTAATAAATCCCCCCCAAGCATCATTCATTCCATTCGTTTTGAGCTCAGGATGTCGAGATTTCATCCCCAATCCTGGACTCACAGGAGAATGCTGCAGAGTAATGACATAGTGATGCCATCTGCAGCATTTAAGAAGGTGGTGACTTCTGATGTCACTAGACCTATAACTGTTGGAAAAAAAAGCCATGTATGTTTTTTTTTTAATAAGGCTGTAGCTGTGCTCCAGTTGGGAGAAGGGAGGCCCAAACCCGAAGTTTGATGTGCATTTTATAATGACTTAACTTTATATCATGTATATAATTGTACACATTCAATTTTAATTATTTCTATTCTCCTATTAATCTGAATAATCTTGAAGTTTGTAAACTTTGTGAAGATCCCCTCACACTTACCTCTTGGAATTCTGTGACACATTCTCACTACGTCCTGTGATTGGATGCCGCTGTTCACACATTTCACATAGCCTGCCTTCTGACCTACAGAGGTGCTGAGAGGGGGAGTTTCAGGAGGTGGATTTAGTATAGTACTTAGAAATGGAAATAAAACAGCAGGGGAGATGCTGCAAAGCATGCAGGGAATCCAGGAAGCTGTGGAAAGAGATGGCCAGTAGACAGGCAGAACTCACATGAAACATGAAAGGAGATTTTTTAAGAACTCTTATACTGGATTTTCAAAAACCTATTGCTTGAATTGCTATTACAATGTTGTGCAAAAAAATCTGAAAGTGTATGCTGTGACCATAGAACTCTCTTAGCCCTATAACTTGACTTTGAATCCTTAACTCACTAAATCCTAATGTTTAAATAACTCTTAACCCTTAACCCTATCCTCAAATTCCATTTCAACTCCTAACTGTAACTGTTACCTTGCCTAAACATAACCCTCACACTAAAGCCAGCCATAGATGGTTTGAATCTTGACCAGATCAGAAGGAACTGGCTGATCAATCTATGGGCATGCTGGTTGTACTGAAGTCAAGCCATCAATCGACTTTAGTACAACCAGTCTGTTGGATTTATTGCAAACAATCAATGCCAGTGGCTATAGAAGTCAGCAGTGATTACTGTGTTCTGCTGATAGGGAAGACTCATCTCTGGCAGAAAACAACAGCACTGGGGGAAGGATTCCTCCATCACCACTGACTGGGTTGGCAGGGGAATCAGGTGCCTTTTTTTCCTTCCACTGCAGGTGGAAGGAAAGAAAATTGTCTAATCTATGGCTTGCTTAACTGTACCATCTCCAATTCATACTTGTCTTGAAAACAGTTTCATGCCAACATTTGCACTGAAATGTCCTACCACTGGACCAAGATCAAGGTGTGCCATATTAATAGAACCAAGATCAACTGATCCTTGAATTCCCTTTAACTTGTAATATTTAAGTCTCTGTCAGAAACACAACATGGGGAAAATCCTACATCCATTATAATCTAGGACAGGGGTCTTCAAATGATGGCCCTCCAGCTGTTGAAGTACTACAAGTCCCATCATGCCTCTGCCTCTGGGAGTCTTTCCTATGGCTGTCAGTCTTGCAAGGTCTCATGGGACTTGCAATTCCTCAACACATGGAGGGCCATAGTTTGGAGACCCCTAATCAAGGATGAGGACATTGGCTATTAAAGATGACTGTACTTTCCACAGTTGTTTATAAAGAAGTCCACATCATCCAATTTACCAATTCAATTACAAAGCTTTCTGTTTCATAAATTAGAGTTCATAGATTTAGTAGACTTTGCTTTGGAAATGTGGTGCCTAACTCAGATGAAAGCAAATGTCAACTTAAATAAACATATGGCTGCATTACTTTTTAGCAAACGCCACCTTGAAGTTGTAATAATTATTCTGACATGTCCAAAGAAATTCACAATGAACAGTAATATTTATGCCTAATTAAACCATAACAGATCTGAGCACATTTGCAGTATATTATTTATTAAACTTAGCTGATTAAAAAATGCCTTAAGTAGCTTGTACTCTCACATAACATAGGCCTGTCAAATGCAATTAAAGCAGTTTAACCCATAACAAGATAATGAACTGGCAGGTTGACCCTGTGCGGAAGACTCTTTCTGCCTGTGCTTACAGCTTGGTGCTGTGATAAAGGTAGACTCGAATTATACTGTATATGGATAATATCCTCACTGCTGAACTAATTCTATGGAAGTACCCAAAATCAGAGAAAGGCTGCATATCAATGTATAGGATTCTTAAGACTGCACGAGCTCTCACCTGTCTCCTAGATGGAGCCCTCCTGACTTTTGTGAAGAGACCACCACTGTCTATTGGGGTAGAGCCCTGAACAATAGTCACCTCTCTAACAAAATTCCTGCACACACTTGTAAAATCAATGTACTGATTGTCACAAAGCCTGGACCCAGGATGGGCAATTTCCTCCCTCACAAGTGTCTATGAAGTCTCTGTGCTCTAGAACCAAAGCCAGGTTTTACCAACCTCTAAAAAACTGACAATCCAATTTACTCTGTATGACACAAGCACAAAGGTAAGAGGTAAACTGTGCGAGATGAAAAATAGATTTAGGCTAACAAAAACTGAAAAAATAATGTATACTTCAGAGTTATACAAAATGCCTTTTTCAGGGAAGAAGTAATGGGTTAACAACTCACAGTTGTTCTTTATCAATGTAAGTAAATTAAGCCTTAAAGTTTATGCTATCAATCCTTATAGGTTCCCCACCTTTTGCTGATTACTTACAAGCTCTCTGTCTGTATAAAAGCAGTGTTGAAATAGGCTACACTGATCAGCCAAAACATTGTGACCACTCACCACAACCACCTATTATTGAGTAGGTCCCCCTTTTGCCACCAAAACAGCCTTCACCTTTGGTGGCATGGACTCTGCTGCTGTATGCTGTGGTATCTGCTATCAAGCCATCAGTAGCAGATCCTTGAAGTCCTGTAAGTTGTGAGGTGGGGCCCCCGTGTATCAGACTTGCTTTTCCAGCACATCCCACAGATGCTCGATTGGATTGAGATATGGAGAATTTGGGGAACAAGTTGACACCTAAAAGACACGTTCTTCCATTGCTTCATGGCCCAGTTCTGATGCTACATTACCCATCATAGGTGCTTTTGCTTGTGGATATGGGTCAGCATAGGCACTCACGCTGGTTTGTGGCTGTGCAACCTCCTACACAAAAAACTGGCATGCATTGTGTGTTCTAACACCTTTCTATCAGAACCTGCATTAACTATTTTTGCAGTTTGAGCTATAGTAGATCTTCTATTGGATCAGACTACACAGGCCAGCCCTCACTCTCCCCATGAATCATTAAGCCTTGGTTGCCCATGACCCTGTCACCTGTTTGTCAGTTTTCCTTCCTTAGACAACTTTTGGTAGCTTCTGACCACTGTAGACTGGGAACATTCCATAAAAGCTGCAGTTTTGCTCTGATCAAGTTGTCTAGCCATCATAAATTGGCCCTTGTTATAGTTGCTCAAATCCTTTTGCGTGCCCTTTTTTTTTGTCACACATCAACTTCAGGGACAACATGTTAACTTGCTATCTAATATATCCCACCCACTTTCATGTGCCATTGGAACAAGATAATCAATGTTATTCATTTTATACCTGTCAGTGGTCATAACTGATTGACCATATGTCTTTTATACATGCCTAGAGTTCAGAATCTTAGAGCTGCTACATTAGTTATTGAAAATAGAGATGTGTTAACAGCATTACCCATTGCTGAGACATATGTATAAATAAAACAGCAGAGAAAAACACACTGTGATCACATTATATAATTGCAGTATAACTTTTCAGGACAAGATGCAGCTATTATTATGTCTGAGGCTACATTTGTTTTGTTTGAGAGTTTCACATGAAAGTATAATTACATATTGTTCTTGAAAGAGACCTCATACCAAGACCAATTATTTTCTGCAGGCAATTAGCCCTAAATTAATAAATAAAACTGGCAGCGCAAACCAATTACCGCATTTTGTTTATCTCATAATCTTTGGGGGTTGTTTACGGTTTTTTTTTAATTTATGCTTTTTTTCAAAGAGGTTCAACATATAATTTTGAACAGAGGCCAAGATAGCTAATTTTCTCAGTAATGGGGGACATAATGAAAACCAAACATACTATAAACTGTATATAGTTAGTTGTTTTTTTCCTGGATTTTGTTTGTTTTATAGGTAAAAATATAAATACAAAGTGCTGCAGCCAATTCAAAATCAATCAATCAATTTGGCTGTTCAGAAGAAATTCTAAAGTGAAACTCTAGAGAAAAAGACATGAACACAGTTGGCATGCATACATGTGAACAATTTTACATAGCAAAAAAATAAAGTTTTTTTAAGCCTGTCTTGTCCTGCTACTCCACATAGCCGTATGGATGCCTTCACTTTTTTGGGTAAACAGTTGAGCTTGGTTATCAACCCATCCCCAGCCTTCATTAGGTATCATTATCTATCAGCAAAATGATGAGATTGTTTCTGTGCTTTCTCTACTCTAAATAAGTTTCCAGTATAAGACTGACAGCATTATCTATTGCTCTGACTGGCTAACATTGCTTCTTATTCAGCCTGGGTCTGGTGTGCTAGGAAATATGGTAAGCTAGTATAAAGACAAATTGCCCCTTGAACTATTCAAAAGCTGGTGCAATCTCTATTATTTTGTGGACATCCCAGATGCCACCTCATTTTTTCCACCCCATTCCTTGGCCACTAGGACACTGGAAGAGCAACCAACGATGCTGTGGCCTGTCCACTAACATTTCAGCAAGTGATGATGCTGTGGCCCAGCTGCCAGCATCCTAGCAACCAAGAATGCAGTGATCCAAACACCAAAATCCTAGCATTCAATGGCATTGTGGCCCAGCCACCAGTATTCTAGCAATTATCCATGCTGTAGCTCAGCTTCCAGCATCCTAATAAACAATGACTCTCTGGCCCAGTTGCTAGAATCCTATCAACCAATGAAGCTTTGGCCCAGCTACCAGCATATGGTCAACCGATGAAGCTATGTGACTGTGCTTTGTTAGTTTCTAGGGCACTGGTGACTGACTGGACTACACATCATCATTGGTTGTTATGGTGTAGCATTCCCAAGCTGCAATGAGGACAGACTATTCAGTATGAACACTCTGGCTTAGTGCTATCTGCCACCAAGTTCTGCTTGAGAAGAGTAGGTAGCCAGACTTTGCCTTATTGACCATATACCTCATATGCATTGAATATATATATATATATATATATATATATATATATATATATTTAGATTTATTTATACACTGCTCAAAAAAATTAAAGGAGCACTTTGAAAATACATCAGAATCTCAATGGGGAAAAATATAATGATGGATATTTATACTGATATGGACTGGGTAATGTGTTAGGAACGTAAGGATGTCCCATCGTTTGATGAAAATGAACACTCTCAACCTACAGAGGACTGGATTCAAACACACTCAGAAAATCAAAGGGAAAAAATGATTCAGCAGGGTAGTCCATTTTGCTGAAATTTTATTGCAGCAATTCTGAATGGTACTCAGTAGTTTCTATGGCCCCCACGTGCTTGTAGTCATATCTGGCAATATCGGGGCATGCTCCTAATGAGATGAAAATGGTGTCCTGGGGTATTTCTTCCCATATCTGAACCAGGGCATCACTGAGCTCCTGGAAAGTATGAGGTGCAACCTGGCAGCGTTGGATGGGACGAATCATGATATCCCAGAGGTGTTTTATTGGATTTAGGTCAGGCGAGTGCGGGGGCCATTCAATGGTATAAATTCCTTCATGCTCCAGGAACTGCCTGCATACTCTTGCCACATGAGGCCAAGCATTGTCATGCACCAGCGTAGGGTCTGACAATGGGTCCAAGGATTTCATTGCAATGCCTAATGGCAGTCAGGGTGCCATTGTGTAGCTTGTAGAGGACTGTGCATTCCTCCATGGGTATGTCTCCCCTGACCATCACTGACCCACCACCAAAGTGGTCATGCTGAACGATGTTATAGGCAGCATAATGTTCTCCATGACTTCTCCAGACCCTTTCACGTCTGTAACATGTGCTCAGGGTGAATTTGCTCTCATCTGTGAAAAACACAGGGTGCCAGTGGCAGCCGTGTCAATTCTGGTGTTCAACGACAAATGCTAATCGAGCTCTATGGTGCCGGGCAGTGAGCATGGGGCCCACTAGAGGACATCAGGCCCTTAGGCCACCCTCATGCAGTCTGAGTCTGATTGTTTGGTCAGAGATATTCCCACCAGTGGCCTGCTGGATGTCATTTTGTAGGGCTCTGGCAGTGCTCATTCTGTTCCTCCTTGCACAAAAGAGCAGATACTGGTCCTGCTGATGGGTTAAGGACCTTCTACTGCCCTGCCCAGCTCTCCTAGAGTAACTGCCTGTCTCCTGGAATCTTCTCCATGCTCTTGAGACTGTGCTGGGATGCACAGAAAACCTTCTGGCAATGGCACGTATTGATGTGCCATCCTGGAGGAGTTGGACTGCCTGTGCAACCTCTGTTGGGTCCAGGTATCGCCTCATGCTACCAGTAGTGACACTGACCCTAGCCAAATGCAAAACTAGTGAAAAACAGTAAAAAAGGTGAGTAGGGAAAAAAATGGCACTGGCCTCCACCTGTAACCCCATTCCTGTTTTGGGGGCCATCTCATTGTTGCCTATCCAGCGCATCTGCTGTTAATTTAATTAACACCAAAGCAGCTGAAACTGATTAGCAACTCCCACTTCTACTTAACTAACAAGATCAATATCCCAGGAGTTTAATTGATGTGATGCTATACTCTGATTAAAAAGTGTCCCTTTAATTTTGTATATATTATTTTATTTTATTATTTTAATACTCTTTATTTTTTCATGGAGGATCTGAATCTAATCAGTGGAGCTCAGATCCAGACCCCTTCCCAGGCAATTGTGCAGCAGAAGCTATATTCTTGTAGAGATCTATTGCTGGCTGCAATCAGCCTGCAATAGATCACTATAGCAGTGATCTATTGTTGCAGGGAAAGCAGGGCTAGCACAGCTTTGTCCCAGCTTCTTTATTGAATGGGAATCACCTGACATCACTTATGAAATCATTACACTCCCAATGAGCGCAGAAATCAGAAGCATAGTTGTCACATACTGTACCTTGGTTGGAGGCTGAGTTGAAGTGAGAGCTTTCCTTGTGGCTCTGGCCTGAGCACCCCTGAAGTAGTGACAAACTTACAAGGCTCAAAGAAGCATGGTTGCAGGCAGGGGCGGACTGACCACTTGGAAACTCAGGCACTGCCCGAGGGCCCGGGGTCAGTAGGGGGCCCCATAAGATGCCCTGGTACCTTCTTCATAGGCTTTTTTGAGTTTGGGCAAGGACACAGGGGCCTCATGATCCCCTATTGCCCGGGGGCCCCATGAGTTGTCAGTCCGCCCCTGGTTGCAGGTAGCTTGGTAGCATTTAACTGCCAGGGTCAGAGACGTAGTCAGGATGAACCAGAAGCTTGGTCAGGTAGCAGTCCAGGGTCAATACCAGAGATGTAAGCAGAGCAAGATCCAGCAACAGACCAAGGTCAGAAAAAGGGACGCAGACAGAGAATAGTCAGGGGCAAGCCAAGGTGGGTACCCAATCCACAGGGTAATGTTAGGAACTAGCAATGGGAGATCAGTCAGCATAAGCAAGAACACAGGTCACAGGGAAGCTGAAGAACATCCAGTAATTAGCACACACCAGGGTCTTCTTTAAACAGGCAGCTTAGTGCCAATGTACATGGATGTGTGTGCTATTCCACGCTGGTGTATAGAGATGCGCCTAGGTGTCAGTATGCGCTAGATATTAGCCTGGGATTATCTGTATTCTGATACATGTGCAGGAGCATTAGCTGCTACGGGAATGAGCATTAGTTGCACAAGAATGAGCATTAGCTGTACTAGTTTTAGTATTCTGATTATAGTGTTGACTTTTGCTATTAAAGGATAAGTCCGCCTTTTGGGAAAAAAGAATAAATGCACACATTTTTTGCAGGAAAAGGGTATATTTATTATTTTTTTCACCCAAGAGCCTCCAGAGCACTGTACTTATGATCAGTGGATCACGGCTGCAATGTCAGGCTCTTGCAGACAAGTTTTACAGCTTTCAGACCATATCTCTGTATAGACTTTCTATTTGAAAGCTGTAGGGCTCACCAGCGCCCTCTTTGAGAACTACATGCTGTCTGCCACAGTGGCAGATGGGACATATAGTTCATTCATTCACATATCACTGTGAACAATTGACTAGACTGTGTGGGCTGAGTCCAGCACAGCCACACTGCTTTTGCTGAGTGGTTGTGGGGAGAGGAACCCCTGACTGCTGTCATGGGGGGGAGGGGTTTAGGGTGTATGGGGTACTGCTGGAGCATATTACATGTTATACCCTACATATGGGTGTAACCAGGGCCGGTACTAGATTATTTAGCCCCCTAGAGGCAAGACCAGCTATTTGCTCCCTCCCTGCGCATCATTAGCCGGTTGTGCTCGCTATCTTGCCCCCTGCACGAAGGACGTGCCTGCCATTGGCCGCCGGCAGCTGTCAATCTCCCAGAGCCAGTGCTGGCATGTGGCTATCAATCAGTAAGAGAAGAGGAGACGAGGCCAAAGCCTCCTCCTTTGAGTGGCGGTACTGTAGGCAGGAGGAGGAAAGAAGCTTGATTGGCCAGTCACATGACAGTAAGGGAAGTAAGAGGAAAAAAACTGTTGCAGGACAAAATTAACCTAGTGCAGAAATTTCTAAATGCCCATAGAGGCCATGCAAGGGGCACACCCTTCAGGCTCCTTGTCTTTAGAGGCAGAAAAAAATATGCAAGTGGGATCTGAGTGTAGCAGTAAATAAACAAAATGTATTGTGCTAAGTAAGCAACTCACAGGATAAAAGTAATAAAAGACTCATTAATGTTCCACTGTGAAGTACACCTGGTGTGTAGACTCGCACTGCAGGTGGTGACACAAACATCAGAGGTTCCTATGAAGTGGCCCCATCTGGGAATCAAAGCCTTCTGAGGACAGCAGAGGAGGAGGATGTGATGTCACTGACGCTGCGTCATCAGTGACGTCACGTCCTGATCCTCCGCTGTCCCCGAGAGGCTTTGATTCCCAGCTAGGGCTGCTTCATAGGAACCTCTGATGTTTGTGTCACTGCCTGTGGTGGGAGTCTGCACACCAGATGCCCTTCACACCAGAACATTGTTGAGTTTTTTATCACCTTTATATTAGGAGAGCAAAGAGGACCGTCATCAGCAGAATATGGAATCCAGTGGCCGTGGCTGAGGTGGCAGTGCTCCCCAGGCAGCTGCCTTGTTCTCCTAGCGATAACGCCGGTCCAGAGTGTAACATGCAGCATGCTCCAAAAGGAGAACTTATCCTTTAAGGTGCACTTTTTTAGGAGGGATCTATAAAAGCATCAAAAAGCCCAGGGACTGAATGTTTCAGCTTCGGGACTTACAGTAGTGCTGGATTCTGGCTGTCGCAAACAACTGGTGGTTCCAGCCTGCACCCCCATTGGTAACCACAGGATCCACTAAGACTGGGTGCTATTTTATAATGGCACTGTGACAAACAACTGCAACCCAGTAATATTTAAAATGTCATTTTAGACTCAAATGGTTAAGGCCCTTTCATGTGGAAATGAACTTTATGTATTTTCCATTTTAACACATCCTAGCAAGTGATAGTATGCCTTTGGCGTTTTAATGTGGCAATTAGTTCCATATCACAGGTATTCCTATCTGAATGTACCTGGGGATTATCCACGTGCAGAAAATGTTTTCTCCTACAGCACTGGGGTATTTTTTGTGAGATATAATCTTTTGAAAAGTATTTATCAGTAATAAAAAGTATTGTTGCAATTGTCCTTAACACCATGTATACAAATTTGTGTTCTTCTTTTTTATTTTCTTTGTATATTATTCATTTTAAGGCTCTCTAGTTGAGAGCGAAGACTATGGTTAAAAGCTGGTGGCTCTTTTACTAGTTTTTTAAATAGTTGAAAATATCTGAATTTTACCTGGGATCAGCTTCTTGCAGTCCCTGTACAGCAAACTCAAAGAAGGAGAGGGTGAAGCAGCACATGGACAATGTGTTCTTGTTCTGACAAGATAGGTGATGATAGGGTGAGAGAAGAACTCAAGATGATAAGAGGAAAGATAAGCTCATCACTGGGTTGCTTTCACTGTTCAGTAACATCCTGGGGAAAGTCCAGGATGACCTGGGCTTAGAGCTAATAGGTAGAATGATGCTGATCATCAGACAGAGGACATCTATTGGTAGAAAAAGAGGACTGCAGAGGAAATCTCATATTTGAAGGTGAATATTTCAGGAAATGCTTGAAATATTGCTTTAAGGGCTTTTCATTTTTATTTTGTTGTTTTTGGCTGTTTTTTGAAGTGACACTAAGCAATGTCTTTTTCCCCTAAAATAATCCTTCACTACTTAATGGCCCTGTAATCCGTTATTCATTAAATAGTTTCTCACTTTATGTTTCTACTCTTTTGTAATATCCTATGTGATTTCCCAAACCTCTCATTTTCCCTCTTCGCTTCTTTTTGTTTAGAACAAGCAGTGCATGTTAGTTGCTGTCATGTGCAGTGTTGCACACTAGAAATCCTATAGCCCAAAGTCCATCTCAGGAGCAAGTAAGAGAGGGTGGCTACATTCCTAGATTCAGTGGTACCATGGAGAATGAGCATAGCCACCCTGTAACAGCAAGTCAAATCACAGCAGCTAAAAAGAAAAAAAAAGGAATTTTGAAGGAGCTTAGTGTCACTAAGGGTACATGTGCATGGCTGTATGAAGGTTTAGTTACTACAAAGGATCTCACCAACAGAAACTGGCAGCAAGATCCTGCATAAAAAGTTCTCTGTATATTGTATGTATATAAACTCAGTAGCCTTGACCAAAGTTTAATAATGCCCTTATGAATGTAGGCCATTTACATACCTCATGAAGCCTGATTGGAATACTCCCAGGATGTTGCTGGAATGTTGCTAAGCAAGGCCCAGCTATTACTGTTCACCATCACAGGAGTGAGCTCTTTTTCTGATTCAAATCTCCTCACATGCCCTTTCTCTCCCCTGACACAGTAGCTCTGAGCTCAGTGTTTGAGAACTTGCTCCTTTGATTGTGGAGATGAGCAGTAATAGCTGGATCTCTCCTAGCAACATCCTAGGAGTTTTCAGGTCAGGCTTCATGAGGTACGGAAATGGTCTACATCTATAGCAACGGCATTGTTCAAAGCTGTCCAGTTTGTGTTTATCTACAGATGCCTCTTACCTGCATAGGCGTTTTTTTTTTTTTACTTTGTACAATGTTACAACACAAATGACCCTGTTGCTAGGCCACAGGAGGCTTCTCAAGGAAGCTGCCTAGTGTCCTCCATTGCTAGGACGCAGGTGATTATTGCCTCCTAATGATCTATGTTGCTAGGATACAGGAACCTCTTGTACTCCAATAGAATTACAATCCATAGAATAGATAGAATTTTGTTTTCTTTACGGACCTGAGCACAGCACAGGTGTACTTATCTTTACCCAACTGTGTGCATGGGTACAATAATTGTGGACATCAGTCCTCTCAATATAAGCCGGTTTCAAATTAAAACAAAGAAAATAAATGATTAATATACGTACATGCAGTGCACTTGTGTACAAATATAAAGTCCCAGTATACCACTTTCACATTCAAATATAGAAAGACCCAATGTAAAACACTTTCCACATTCACATCCCATGTGATACTAAGTGATTCAGTGATCAATCTTCTTCTCCGTAAAGGTCTTTGTGTTGCGTGCTCCACTTAGTGCTCCCACTCCGGAGCCCCACTCACCACAAAATGATGACTACCTGCATAGATAGGTCAAACTGCGCGTTTGGTGCTTCAGCAAGCCCCTATAACTATCAGCTTCCTGTGGCCTCTATCCACTGGTTATGGACTCCATATATGAAAACACTCCAGACCATCCACAATACTCCTAAATAATATGTATTGATTGCATGTATCATAAAGGGGCTTACAGGTCCTTCAGTGTGATCCTCCCACCTCCATCGACATAGCGGAGCACAACATTTTGTGGTGAGTGGGGCTCTGGAGGGGGAGCACTAAGTGGATCACTCAAATGCAAAGACCTTTACGGATAAGAAGATTGATCACTGAATCACTTAGTATCACATGGGATGTGAATGTGGAAAGTGTTTTACATTTGGTCTTTATATATTTGAATGTGAAAGTGGTGCACTGGGGCTTTATATTTGTACAAAAGGGCACTGCTATATATATATATATTAATCATTTATTTTCTTATTGTTTTGATTTGAAACCAGTTTATATTGGGAGAACTGATGTCCACGATTATTGTACTATTTACACACCTATTTGCACAGTATTGCATTAATATAACAAGTTTGTTAGTATTGGTTTATGTACACACGGTACATAGATATGCAGGAAAAATGACTAACAGCATAAATAATCTTTATATAAAAGTAATAGTGATAAACGGCCATTGTGATATTGTGATATAAACTAAAGAAAGTGATCAAAAACATCCTCTATTGATGAAAGTGACAAATCCAAAAGCGACAAATCGCAATTCCCAGTGACTTCTTATTGTGTTCTCAATATGCGCTCACCTCATTTAATGCCTACTGAAAGGCTTAACCAGCTTTTGTACACCAAATGGAACTTTAGATCATATATTGCATCATGGCAGTAGTGGTGAGTATCTCCCAATTGCTGCTGGAACGTGGCTCTCCTCTCCTGTCCCTATCACTGCAGGGATCTCTTGCTTAATCACCTCCTTAGAATATTCCTTAAAGATACAGTGGGGTTATAATCTTCCACAGCATGTGTAGTGTTGGCTTGGAATTAAGTGGATCTCACTAATAAATGTTTGAAAAAGTTGTAATCATGGTATTCAGCATGGAGGTTGGTGAGTTCTTTCCACTGAGTAGGACATGCACACGTGGCAATCAGTCCCTAACACATAGGGGAGGGGGTTGCAGGGACATAATCAGCATATTACATATCACTCTTTAGTTTATATCACAATATCACAATGGACGTTTATCACTATTACTTTTATATAAAGATTATTTATACTGTTAGTCATTTTTCCTGTGAGTTATGAAATCATTTTTCACAAAATGTTTTATTATTAATTAGGAGTGCGGCACTATTGTTCAAATTGGTTTATATTTTATACGCATTGTTTGAGTATGTGTTTTGGTGCTGACGAACCTTGTCTAATTTAGGTAGTGGCTCACAAGTATCTTTAATTATTTTACATAGATATGCAAACTTCCCCTTAATCACAGGGATGCACTTAGACCCCGGGGAAGACACACAAGACCTAGCATGCTCTATTTGGTATACAGTCACTTATTTTCTTTGTCTATTCATTTTTGGCCCCAATCAGGACTATAGAGTGGCACAGTTAATCACTAGTGGCAGTGCAGCATTAATTTGCATTCATATTCACACATCTGTGGTATTGCTAGCAGCAGCCAGCTTCATCTACACATTATCTCTAGTCCACTATGCAGGTTCCATTTACACACAAATAAGCTTTGTTAGCTTTTAAATTCTTTGTTGCAATAGTTTTACAGCCTTCAATGTCCCTTGTTCTTCTCATTAAACCAGCTGGGTTATTTAAGGATAATATAGAACAATATGCCCCATTAATGGCATTTTTGAAAGCTAAGAATGAAGCTGAATGCATTACTAATTGTTTCAAGTTAAAATCAATTTACTTTGTTAACTGGTAGCAAAATTGTGAATAAAATGATCTGACAAATAATGAAGAGAGAGTTCTGATTGTGAAGCTGGTCAGGGTAATTGTGAAATGTTAATGTTTTCAAGGGGTCATTTACACTTACAGTTGGAGACCATGTTTTTACCCCCCCCCCAACTGCTCCCCATTAAATTGAAAAGGCATTGAGGATTGGGGTGTAAACATGCTGTGGTCACAATGATTTGCTTTGTGGCCACAGCAGGACTCAAACCCCTGTCGGAACGTGTCTGCTGAATGTTGCTCATTCAAGTAAATGGGGCTGCATTGCAACCATCTTGCAACTGCGTGCAATGCACTTGGTTGTGGCATGGTGGTGTTGCATTTATGGGATTAAAACAGGAAGTGAGGGAACAACATATTAAGTTTACTTTTTCAGAAATAAAAAAATAAAAAAGACGAACTAACAACCTACAACCTCATCTCCACTTCCATCCCAGCTATACTTACCTCTGTGGGAATGCAAAACTCATAAAATTCCATCCAGGTCCCAAAATCTCCCAGCTTCATCAGAGTGTGGGCTATCATGAACTTAGCTCTGTGGGTGATGAGTTATCAGGGGCAAATCAGCAAGTGCAGCAGTCTGGGGATTTAAACTCCCAGCTCTTCTCCCTCTTTTTTTTCAGAGCTGAAACAGAGCATTGCTCTGATCCATCCCTAAAGCCCTACAGAAAGAAGAAGGAGAAAAGCTGTGTTGTATAATTTCAATATAGAAATGTCAGGACTCTGGCTCTGTATAAAAAAAGCAGGAATACGGTCAGAACCCAGGAGTTAGCAGTCATTGCTGGACCAATGAGCTGTGGATGGGAGCTTCCTCACCCTACAGCTGCACATATAGAAAGGGGAAGGCATGCTCATGTCATCATTGACCTAAAATATGGCCACATGACCATAGTAGGTCAATGACATTAACCTAATAATGACATGTGTCCATAATAGGCCAATGATGTCTGCAGTATTCATGCCTCTTTGTGTACATCAGCTGAAGGGTGGCGAACCTATTGCTAGCAGCTCATTGGCCCAGCAACGGCAGCTAATGCAGTCACCTCATCTAAGTATTTGTAAGCTGCAATACTTTACATTTTTTTGGGTGGAGGGAATCAGATATGATTTAAAATGGAAATTCACCCAAAAGAGGAAGCTCCACTGGTCTGCCTCCTCCCCACTCCTCTTTAGGTTTTGACACATGTTTTTTTTAGGGGGGGGGGCAGGTACCCACTTCCACTTCTTGCTGGCTCCTCTTTGCCCACAACTTTCTGGGATGTCAGAGGTCCCAAAAAGCTGCAAACATGCCTGGACCTGAAGACAGCTGAAAACCAGCACAAGTGAGGACAGCGCTGGACCCCTGGACTGGTAAGGGTCCTATTATTAAATAAATTACTATAGCTGCTGACTGTACACTGTAATACTGTAGCTGCTGACTTTTAATGTTATATTTCTAAGCTGAAGAATTGCCCTAACATTTAATAAATCTGTGTATCATTACCGCTAAAATCTAGAACAATTGAGTATTGTCTGTGATACTTTTTTAATTAGTACTAATATTCAAATTTTTTTGGACAAGCTTTTGGGATGTGTCCCCTTTTCCAAGATCCAAGCAGTACTGCTTAGATCTCAAAGAAGGGGATACACCCCAAAAAGCTTGTCCTGAAAATTTGGATGTTAATACAAATTAAACAAAGTGTCAAAGACAATACTCAAATGTTCTTGTTGAAAATGCACTAATACAGCTGCAATCATCTCAAGCCTTCTTGGATCTAAAAAGGGGATAGATCACCAAAAGCTGGTCCTGAAAAATGTACTGTTTGTGCAACCTTATAGGCAGCTCAAACACTTCATATGATAGACAGTGAGGGATCTGTCCTCTACTTGAATCCAGGACCACTGAAAGTACCGGTAATTTGTCCTTGTTAGCTGTATAAATGTACAGACCATTTCCAATGACTGTGGAGGACACAAGGTAACTATCGTTAACTGGCCATGAAGAACCACTGATGCATGGGAAAATCTTTTCTTCCTACAACAAACAATTGCAACTCTTGTTTCTTCTCCATAGGTAACCTTACACGAGCCAAGCATCTAAAATAATGCCTGAAGCATTTTCCCTGCCTGTACATTTCCTGCAGTGTTTTTCATGCTCATTCTTATTTTTAGCCCAACGATACTGAGAATCACAGTGTTCAAACACAACCTCAAAGATCAAATCTCACTCGCAATTTAATTTGATTTAAATGGGACAGCTTCTTTCAAAGGAGATTTGTAAACATTTGTTTAATGTATGTTTCCATGTAAACTGTCAGTACACATATAACTTCCACCGCTTATAGCGTCTTGTAGATCTATACATCGCAGTTGCTTCGAGGAATTATGCCAACCTTGATAATTTATTACTCATTTCTCATATTAGTCTGTTACCAGAAAATTACACCACCTCAGGCAAGAAGCAGAAAATTTTGATCTGTCACATAAGAGAAATGACAAAAATTATTATTCACTGACATTTGATATTATATATTACAGTTGGCTTAAATATAGTTATGATGTTTCATTATATTCACCATGTACTATTAGACTTTGCACAGATATCTAGTGTATAGGAGGTGTAGGAGGATGAAAAATTATATGTGCTTTATACTTGATATGATAAGGTTTTGTACACATGAACACTGAATGCAGAAGGGCATTAATGCAGAAATTAAAATCTGATGCTTGGTGGCGGCATTATGCCATAATATTCAGGTACACACTGCATGCCTGCAAACTATGGCACACTTATCTGCTTGTGTGACCTTCTCCAGCAATAACAGGTCCATGCTTACAGTCCCCCACCACCACCATCTTTCTCGTTGCTTCCTTGGTATCATGCATTGTTCCTTTTCGCCATTGGGTGCACATGGATAATATAACTCCTTTACATGCACACATACATTACATCATCCCTGGATCCCAGATCTATTTTTGTTACCAAAAATAATTTGGGATGTACACTGCATTACACATGCGCCATGCATTGTACATAGAAAATAAAACATGCTGGGAGCATGGTGGTGAAAACATTTATATTTGGCAAAAAAAAAATACTTTTACATTCCTCTACTGTCAAACTGAAACTTTTAAAATGTTTTTATTGCAGGAGTTAGGTTTAGCTCTCAGCGCTAGCAAGGTTCTAGCAATGAAAATAAAATGGGCCTACAGAATCGGCATGGCCAGGAAATGTGCCTTGGTACTTTTTTTTTAGTTCTTTGGGATCTAGTCAACTGATATTTTTTTTAGCCATGAAGAGATGCTGTTTTTCTTTTTAAATTACATCACAAACAAAAATTTTCCAGCACACATACCAGCTAGTCTGCAAAAACCCAAACTGGCCCCATATAATAACTCAAACAATTCAAGTTAAAGACAAAGGGTTTAGTTGCACAGATTTGCAAATATATGTGTAAGTCACAGTATCCACACCAAGGTCTTAACTCTTAGTTTTGAGAGTCTCCAAATTGACGCACATATACAAATACAACTGAGCCTACAGCACTGGGCATGGCCAAGGAAATGTACCATGGTGCTTTATTCTTTTTTTTTTTTAGTTCTGTGGGATCTAACCAGCTGATATTTTTAGCCTTTAATAAATGCTGTTTTTTTTAAATCACTTTGGATGCTTTTATTTAATAAGGTGTCCTAGAGTATGGTAAACCAATTGGCAGGGTATTTCTTCTATTGCAGCATTGATATCTTTGTGTATAGCCCAGGGCAGTGAGCAAAGATGGGAACTCTGGTAAAAATAAGTTTCTCTTACAAATAATATAGTTGGCTGAGTGATTCCAACTCACTGAAATCTATTAAAAGCCGACATATCAATCTAGATGAAGCAAACCTTTAAAATATATGAAAAACCAAACAGTAAAATCTCGGTCATGCTTTAACATGTTAATATATTTCAAAAGTCATTTTCAATCATTTAAAATATGAATCAGTCATTAAAATAATATCTGATGATATTGCCATTGTTTGGGCCCTTGCTGTTACTGGGCAACAACACTCCTGTCTCCCAGTTGTTATCCTGTGTTGATACCCTGTTGTATAGGCTTCCTAAGAAGTCTACAGGTGGCTATACTAACGGTATACAGTCATGGTCCACTGTTGCCATTATCAGAAAATCCGCTATGAATAATGACATGCTGAAGTGCACGTAGATAAGAAGTTGCTGTCAGGGATCATCAACACTGAGATGCAAAAAAAGTGAAAGAAAAAAGGAAAACAACTTAAAAAAACTGTTAATGATATACAAATTACATTAAATGTCATTCTTCCAAATGGATGCCCATTTAACACAAATTCTGTTATTCCCCCACCATGGAAAGCCCAGGTGCTGTGTACAGCCTTACATAGACATAAATATTGTATGCTATACTCATGTTTAGGATATACCCTGCATATACCCAGAGTACGGTGGTATATCGGTAGTATATCTATGAGTGGCTGTATGCAGCACCTAGGCTTTCCAGCTGTGGTAAAAATCACTGAAATTTACATTGAATGGGCTCAGGCTCCCATACGCAAGAGCCCTTAAGCCTTCCATAGATGCTCGATTCCCCTATGAACACAGTTAGTGTTGATATCCTTCCTGTGGAGCTATTTTGTTCTCCCGGCAATAAGGAGCAGGTGCGAGTGGGGGGTAGCTATACCCATTGGAAGAACACAGTGATTATTGCTAGTGGCCATAGCTGCTGGCAATAACCACATGAAAAATCTGACAGGCTGGTTGTAGTCAAGTCGTACAAAAGACAAATTGGGTACAACAATCAGCCCCTATAGATGGTTCAAATCTCGGCCGGTCTGCTGAACCAACAGGGATTCAAACCATCTATGGCTGGCTTTAGGGTTTACTTCTACTTTAGGCTAATAAGACTGCAATTGATAATAAAAGTATTAAAGCAATCTTAGACATATTACCAATACCTAAAAAAACAAAAACAAATACAGATTGGTATACATATATAACCGGATTTAAGATTCAAGCTATATTTCAAACATTTTCAAGAGCTTATCTGAACTTCAGGTACTCAAGCTAAGTTTGTGAAGGAAAAGGGATATAAGAGAGAGAGAGAATTTGCTATGCACAGCTCATACCATTGAAGGACATCTATCCAGCCTTCCTTTAGACTCCCATGACTGATAATGTTGAAGCATTAAACAGATTACATCAATTTCATGTCAAATATCTGAAGCTATAAAAAGGTACCTGTCACATATATCAATTATTACACCTGAGCTTAGTGACATTGAAAAGCCAATAAAAACTCATACCAATCAGCAGATTGTGGCACTGATATCTTTGGTTACAGAAAAAGTTGGTCTTTTGTGTAGAGATCCTAGGGAGGAAAAGGTGAGTATGTTAGAGCCCATGGTAGTCTCATAGGAGCATATTAGCAGAGCTAGATTCTAAGTCAATATGCAGTTGTGATTGTGAAAATATTATAATTGTATGCTATCAATAAAATCTTAAAACCCACTAGTTATAGCCTCTGATTGAAGTTACTGTGCAAGATTTTTGTACATCCTATTCCAAAACCATGGGAATTAATGTGCCCCCTCCCCACCACCACCACCGCCATGACTATCTTGTAACTTTTTTTGGAAGGGGTTGTTTTCAACAAGAGTTCTGAGTGTGTCTGTGGGAATTTTTCCCCTTCAGCCAAAAGAGCATTTGTAAGGTCAGGTACTGATGTTGGACAAGAAGATCTGGCCTGAAATTGGTGCTCCAGTTCATCCCAAAGGTGTTCAGTAGGTGTTAGGTTGAGAATATGTAAGACAAGTCAAGTTCCTCCACACCAAACTGGTCAAACCATGTCTTTAACAAGCTGGTTTTCTGCACAGGCCACAGTCGCATTGTTACCACATGGTTGGAAGTGTACAGTTGACTAAATTGTCTTTGTATGTTGCATCATTAACGGCATCCTTCACTGGAAACACATAAACTCAGTCATTTGGAGGGGTGTCCACATTTATCAATATAGGTTTTAATGTTAAAAAACACTAAAGCTAAAATGAATAAGTTACTAAAAGATATGGTGCAATTCATACAATTTAATGTGGTTCATTTCTTACTTTTTAGAACACAATATCAACTAGCTGCTGCACATTATTATCAATAGATACTTGAAATAATTACCTATTGTATTAGTTACCAAAAGTTACACAAGATGACATTTATGTAACTTTGCTGGGCAAATTATTACTTGATAGCTGCTTTATTCTGCAAAAGAAGTGAGTGACAGTGTAATCACCTCTTTGATTGGATTAATGAAGAAGATTTTATTTTTATATATCACTCCACATTAAAATGTCATGAATTTAACATTTTAAAGTGGAAAAAAGGCCTAACTACAGTATATCTATTCTTAAAGTACCAGACCACAGCAGATTAAAAATAGGTAAGTGTAAGGGATCTTTTTTTATATAGGTTAGGCAAGATAGGCAGGAGGGAACTTTAGGTTCTTTAGATCATTTAAAATATTCATATATGAATATTGATAAAATATCTTTAACAAAACCAGTATATGAAAAAATATGGGGGGGGGTACTAAAACTGGAACACACAGAATCTGGTGCAGCTGTGCATAGTAATCAGTAATTCCAGGTTTCATTGTCAAAGCTTAATTGAACAAGCTGAAGTTAGAAAGTGATTGGTTGATTGGCACAGCTGCACCAGATTCTGTGTGCTCCTCCAGTCTTAGTAAATCTCCCTCTATAGTGTTCATTTTTTGTAGTCCTTGAACTTGCAACCACTTGGACTGATTAGAGAGCATGTGGGCATGAATGTATGACTCTGACATGAATATTATTTATACATTGTGCTGGAGCAAGGACCAATATGATTGTTTAGTAAAGAGACTTTGTTACCATATTTAAACAGACATTAGATGAAAGCACAGAAAAATCATATTTTTTAAAATGCTTACTTGCAGTCTTTTCTATCCATAAATATTTTTTTATTCACTTGGTATGTGCTTTTGAGCTTGTTAGAAAATTCAAATAACCTAGGTTAGTCAGAATAAGGTCTGATGTGGCCATAGATAGACAAAAATTCAGCCAGTTTAGCAGGTACCTGCAAAAGTTTGATCCATATGTGGCCACTGCAGTTGAACAGAAGTGGATCTATCGATTGACTACTGTTCAACCACCTTGGATAAAAGCCACTCGAAAAGCAACTGCAGCACTGATCTTTGTTT
Organism: Staurois parvus; assembly: GCF_062004578.1. Lineage (NCBI taxonomy): Eukaryota > Metazoa > Chordata > Amphibia > Anura > Ranidae > Staurois > Staurois parvus. Next base: position 1,723,481 of record NW_028317843.1, read on the forward strand.
TCTGACAGTGAGGGTGTCTTCCCACTTTCTGAATACAATAGCAAAATGTGGAGTATTCCTCCATCCATCTTGAATGTGTAGACATGGGAATCAGTTCAGGTTTTTTTTCACTGAACCCACGGGCTGAATGAAAAAATTTAACCATTTATAGACAGCTTAAGAACACTCTGTTACTTGAGTGACAGCTGAGTCTTCTACCTTTGCATACATCACATCCAAGACGGTGGAGCCCCGGTGACAGGGCTTTTGGAAGTCTGCCCAAGATAGGATTTTACAGGTAAATGACATGCATAATATACAATAAATGCATATATAATTAAGTAGAAAGATTTTTGTTAAAACAAATTGACTGGCAACAGGGTCTCTTTAACATGATTTTTTTTATTTCACTTGAATGTATAAATAAAGGGCATATATAAATGTAATATGATATTTCAGGTTCTTCTTTATGAGTAAAATATTTCTTTATGTTAATTTTCCTACATGCCTATGCAATGATCATTTGAAATGGTGCTTCCTCTGCGAACGGATCACATATACAGAATTTTGCATTAATTAAATTTTTAATAGAACAGCTGCAGTGCGAGATAAACCCTTTTCTTTATGAAGCTTGCATCTTCTTTGTCTTTTCCAGTGCTATGCCCGGCCAATGAAATACGCGTTGACTCGACAGGTATCATCCTAAGTCCTGGCTATCCTGACAGCTATCCCAATCTTCAGATGTGTGCATGGAGCATTAGCGTGGAGAAGGGTTACAATATAACCTTAATCTTTGAATTTTTCCATACTGAAAAGGAGTTTGACGTGCTGGAAGCTTTCGACGGTAATGGAACATTATGTGGTTGAGTCTAATTTGAAGCCTTTGTTCTGCTAATGACATTTCATATAATGCATTTGTCTTGGGTTTGAAAGTTTCTCCTGCGTTAATCTGCAAAATTTCATTTGGAACAGGACCAAACAGCCACTATCCACTGTTGATTTCTTTAAGTGGGGATTATTCGTCTACATTTAACATAACCAGCAGCGGGCATGAAGTTTTCTTACGGTGGTCGGCAGATCATGGCACCAACAAGAAAGGATTCAGAATACGATACATAGGTATGCTCATTTTTATGACCTCTAATGGGATAAATCAGCAAGGCTATGAAAATTGTAAAAATTCACGGCAATCAATTCAGTTATTTTACTGGCTACAGTAAATTAAGTTTTAATTGATTGCTTTTCAATATCCCACATTGCACATTATCATTATTATTTCTTGTGCTTCTTTAATATTATGTGTTTAGCTGTGTTATTATCCATGGTACGTTTGGTTAAAAATAAACTTTGCACTTTTCTTTTCTATTCTGTATTTTAAAGCTGTAAATGAAGAGGATAGGAGATTTTCTTTTTGAAATCATGGAGTTTGTACAGTTTTAAAGCATATAGAAATTCATAAGTAAAGGTCTTGCCACTTTATGCCCTTCAATGATTTTGTTTAATTTTGTTAAAGGACAACCAAAGGCAAAACTTGTTTTTATTTTTGAATAGAGCGGAGATGAATTATAACACCTGTCAGTTTTTATTGCTGTCTGTGCCCCTATTAGGGAAATTCATTCTCTCTATTTGTCCTGTTTAACATTATCATTGAAAGTGAAAGTAAAATAAAATCCCACAGTTGTCCCAAGAAAAGCAATGGAGGGGAAATCTTCCAGTGGGGACACTAATTCTGGTGACCTGAGAGTCCCCAAGGGATTCTTTTAATTTGCAGAGATTTCATCTGACTTCCTGTTTTGGCTATGGGATAGGAGATGAAGGGAAAACTCCCCAATGGGACACAAATGGCGCAAAATAAACTGACAGGAGTAATGGCACTCCCTTACTCTATCCAAAATGAAAAAAATGTTTTGCCTATAGTTCTACTTTAATGGGTCTTGGCTTACCCGGACTTCATAGCATAGCCTTGCCCACCCTCCAGCCCACTGAGAATGCCATTACTGGCCACTGAAGCAGTCTTGCTGCACATTAATAAGCAGTTGGAAAGGCTTAGTTATGAGATCAGAAAATTTTAACCTAAAAGAGATAGACACAGAAGAGGTTTTATGGCCAATTAAAGTATAACTAAAGGCAAAACTTTTTTTTAATAGTTTTTGATAAAGTAGAGAAGGATTAGGACACCTGGTATTGCTATCTGTCCCCCCCGGGAGATTTACCCTCTGTATTTGTCATCTTTATTACCATTACCATCAAATTTGAAAGTGAAAGAAAATCAAAAATTTGGGGCTGGCCCCCGAGCAGTAATAGAGGGGAAATCTTCCAATAGGGACACTAGTTCTGGAAACTATGGATTCCCTCACTTTGAAGGGATTTACTCTGACTTCCTGTTTTGACTATGGGGCAGGACATCTCTATGGAAATGCTCCTCAATGGGACACAGATGGCAAATAACCCTCCCTTACTCTATCCAAAATGGAAAAAGAAGTTTTGCCTTTAGTTTTACTTTGCTTTAATTGTATCCACATCATGGTCTGATTTTAGTCATGACGCTTAGGCTGGCCATGCACCATACAATTTTCTGTCAAATTTCTGCCCAATTTCCTTTAGATTTACCTTCAACTGTGTAGTTCAAGGGCCTGCCTAACTGGATACAACTGAAAGTGTTGTTTGGGTTTGACCTCATATTATATGGTTTTTGGTAAATCTAAAGCTAAAATCTCAAGAAAAGTGTATAGTGTATGGCCAGCCTTAGTGGGGATTCACACATGTACATTGAGAATTGAAGCTCTGTTTTCACAACTAATTGACAAAGTAGTTGTTTAGTGTTTCAGGTTAGGTTTAGAACAGGATGAGGTCAGGTTTACATCAGTATCAGGTCAGGATTTTATCCTGTTCACAACTGAATGACAATTCAGTAGCATTCCCATACAGTAAAAGTCAATGAGCCTGAGCCACCTTAGTTGGATTGCACTGCTCAGAAAACTGATAGGACTCTTTTTTCAATCCACACTGAATCCACACTCCGGCTACACTGGACATTTGCGAACAGGCAGAATAGAAAGCATTGTTCTTTGACATGTCATGTGAAATGGATGTGATTCAAAACATATCCAAATCACATATGTGAGACCTGCTCTTACAATGAACTGCAGGTGCACTGAAAGTACCTCTATTACCATTTTCTTTGACAGCATTATGTTTATTAGTAATCTGCAGGTGTGTACAGTTTTACATATTATGTATGATTATTATTTTTTATACGGGATTTATATAGCACCAACAGTTTGTGCAGAGCTTTACAATATAAAAGGGAACAGTACAATTACAATATATCTCAATACAGAAGTAATATGAGGGCCCTGCTCATGGAGCTTACAATCTAAAGGGAGGGGAAGTTGCTACAAAAGGTAATAGCTGCAGGAGATGATCTGATGGAGGTGGCCAAAGTACAGTTTTTAGATGGAGGTGGGGTAGGCTTCCCTAAATAAATGAATTTTTAACCGCCTCCCGCCCGCCATATAAGAAAATGACGGGCACAAGACAGCTCCCTCGTTCTGGGAGGACGTCATATGACGTCCTCCCACTCTAACTGCACACGCAGGCACCAGCGCGTGCAGTGCGGCGATCCATGGTGCGCTGTGTCCCTGGGACATAGCAGATCACCGGTCAATGGAAAGAGCTGAAAACGTTGGCTCTGTAATGTGATCAGCTGTGTCCAATCACAGCTGATTGCATGTAAATAAGGAAATATCGGTTATCGGCAGTTCTCTCCTCATGAGCTGTCACGCTGACAGCTCGTGGGGAGAGGAGAGCCGGTAATTGGCATTACTCAGAGGGTACATGTACACTGATGATCAGTGTGCCCTGATGATCAGTGTAGCCCCATCAGTGCCACCTGTCAGTGTTCATCAATTCCACCTGCCAGTGCCCATCAGTGCCACATCAATGTCACATATCCGTGTCTACCAGTGCACATCAATGCCACATATCAGTGCCCATCTGAGCTGCCTTTCAGTGTCACCTATCAGTGCCAGTCAGTACCACCTATCAATGCCAGTCCATGCCACCTATCAGTGCTGCCAATCAGTGCCACCTATCAGTGCCAGCCAGTGCCACCTATCAGTGCCAATCAGTGCTGCCTATCAGTGCCACCTAACAGTGCCAGCCAGTGCAGCCTGTCAGTGCCACCTATCAGTGCCATATCTGAGTGCTGCCTTTCAGTGCCCATCAGTGATGCCTGTGAATGCCCAATAGTGCCACCTACCAGTGCCTCATCAGTGCCGCCTATCAGTGCAGCCTATCAGTGCCCATCACCGCAGCCTCATTAGCGCACATCAGTGAAGGAGAAAAATTACTTATTTAGAAAATTTTATAACAGAAACTAAGAAAAAACTTTTTTTGTTTAAATTTTCAGTTGTTTTTGGTTTGTTTATCAAGAAATAAAAAACCCACAGGTGATTAAATACCACCAAAAGAAAGCACTATGTGTCTAAAAAAAATGTTAAAAATTCCATATGGGTACAGTGTTGCATGACCATGTAATTGTCATTCAAGGTGCAACAGCGCTGAAAGCTGAAAATTGGCCTGGGCAGGAAGGGGGTATAAGTGCTCTCTTGGCAAGTGGTTAAGTAAAGACAAACAGGATGGGATCTGGAGAACATACAGTGGAAGGTAGTCTCAGAGGATAGTAAAGGTTCTGGAGAAGTCCCGAAGGAGAGCATGGGAGTAGGTGATGAGGGAGCTAGAGAGAAGGAGGTCTTGGGAGCAGCTGAGAGGACGGTTTGGGCGTTATCTCAAGATTGGGTTAGTGATGTGTATGGGGCAATGTTGTGGATGGCTTTGTATGTTGGGGTTAGTGATTTGAATTTTATATGCTTGGCTAGTGGAATCCAGTGAATGGATTGGCAGAAAGGGGCAGCAGTCACGGATCAGTTAGTTAGGTATAAAAGTGTAGCAGCAGCATTAATGATAGAATGAAGGATGGATAGCCTGTGTAGAGGTCAGCAAAAAGGGAATTGCAGTAGGCAAGGTGGGAAATAACAAGGGAGTGAATAAATTGTTTTGTGGGTGTCATTAGTTAAGTAGGGGCGAACTCTGGAAATTTTATTTCCGGACATTGAGAATGATTAGAAATTTGCTTTTATCTGTTCACTGATTTGCACTGGTTGGATAGAAGCAAAATAATGAATATAATTCAAGCTGATGCCTCACTTCCTCCATGACTACTATACAAAACAACACATTACAAATAATGGGATTTGACACAAAAGTGTATAGTTGCTGTTATAATATTTATACAGTTGCTGGGAAGTGAATTTAACTTACAGTAAGGGCATCTAATATGTCCTAAAAGTGTACCTAAACCCAAGAACAAAATATAATGTATTGCATCTTTCCAGCCCCAGATGTGATGGCTGTACTCGTTTTCTGTTTTCACCTTCGCATCATCTGGAGGAACTACCAGTAACACACTTCTTGTCCTAGGCTGACAACACTCACTGTAATGCATCTATAGGGGAGTAGCATTGTCACTCTGGGGAAGGAAGTTAGAGCTACAACCCTTCCCTTTTTATTAAATAAAGAATAAACAGGTGGCACACACACCTAGTACATTATCCAAGGTTTATTCAAAGGTATAAAAGACAAAAACATACTCACAGATGAAGCATGTATAACAAGCTTTTGCATTAAGAAGATGGCCACAACGGCAAGCGAGGTGTTCCAACTGTCAGTGCGGTCAAATGGCTGACACATTTCGAGGAAGAGTCCCTTTCCTCAGAGCTGCTGACCAGCCTCTTAGTCTGGTACAGATGTGTAGTGGATAAGGAGGACTGATGTTTTGAACAATGTTGCTGCCTATACCTCCTGATAGAGGTATCAGCAGCAATGTTGTTCAAAGCATTGTCATGCTTCATCATGCTTCATCTGTGAGTGTGTTTTTGTTTTTTATACCTTTGAATAAACCTTGGATAATGCACTAGGTGTGTGCGCCACCTGTTTACTCTTTATCTAGTGGCTGATCTCCCCGTCTGAGGAGGGCTGCACCCCTAAAGCATCTTCCTTTGGTTGCCTCTGTCCTGGTCCCCTTGGCTTCCCTTTGGCTGTCCATTTCCTGAAGCACTGGAGAGTACATATGATATGCCCTCCCTTTTTATTCATAACATGAACATTAGGATTTAGAAATAAACCAGAGATAAATCCTCTGCTCAAGGCTCTTACTCCACCCTCTCTCAACGATGACAGGAGTAGGTGCTTTAAAGTCGTAGGCTCCAATAACTGACTATACAGCAACTGCAAAAGAAGAAATAACCACTCAGTGTATTAAATTAACTTTCATTTATTCATCAGACCAACAAAGAGACTCTTCCACCCAAGATGCAACCACCCCAATGCATTTCACTCAACAAGGAGCTTAATCATAGCATACCTTATGACTGAAGTGATTCTAAAGGCAAAAATTTTATTTTTAAAAAATAGCAAACATGTTATACTTACTTGCTCTGTGCAAAATTATTTGCCATGATCCTCCTCTGGGTTCCCCTGATGGATCTCCTAGATCCTCCCCTTTGCTGAGTGCCCGTCTAGAAAGTCCTTGCTCTGGGGGCACTCACATGTGCTTGCTCCTGAGCCGGCCTTGTTTGTCCATTGACACAAAGTGCTTGACTTGGCCCTGACTCCTGGTCTCTCCTCACTATCTGTGATTGACAGCAGCAGGAGCCAATGGCTGCAGCTGCTGGCTCTCTGTCCAATGAGGAGGGAGAGAGACTCTGCTTTTGTGCACATTTCTGGATCAAGATCGGGCTCAGATAAGTATTTAGGGGGACTGGGGGGAGCTGCACAGAGGAGGGGTTTTTTGTACCTTATTGTAGAGAATGTATAAATGTTAAAAAAAAATAAAAAAAAAACACATTGTACCTTTAAGACCAGTTTAACCGCTTGGCGCCGACCGAACGCAAATGTGCGGCCTCCCAGCTTCTGGGCCTAGACGCCGAGCAGCCACACATTTGCTTTAAAAAAAACATCTGTGCTGAGAGCTCGTGCCCTGCACGCTCCCAGCACACATGTCCAGTACTCACGGAAAGGTCCAAATCTCCTCTTTCAATCGGGACCTTTCCCGATCATGTGACCGCCGTCATGTGACCCTAAACCCTGCCCCGCCTCCCGGCTTCTGAAACCCTTAAAGGGCCGGGAGGCGCAGGCGCCAAGGGATTAAGCTCTCACTGGATTTTTGGCAGGATCAACGAGTGTTTTTTACACTTATCAAACACCTATAACAAAACCCTTTCTTTGGTATATACTGTATAAAACACCAACACGAGGCAGTTCCCCATGATTAGAGTTTGCACACACCAAGAAAAAAAATTACGCCTTGTTACAGTTTCAAAATGTGCCAGTTTTGTTTATGTTCTGTTTAGCAGTACGTTTATACCTAACTAATTAAACCAGCTGAGGCTATGCTCAATGGACGGTGCTTACACTAAACACTATTGCACAGTGCAAATTCAGGAAACATATGTTGATACTGCTTACCTTAATTGACTTAATGAATTTTGCAAAACAGTGAACTCCAGTTTAGGATTGTAAAGTCGTATAGATTTCTTTGGTCTATATTTATTTCCATCCACTAAATACAGGAACACTTTCCTGGAGGAGCCACCAATATCTAGTCTCGCTCTTGTAATATAATGTTGTGCCAAAAGATAAAAAGGATGAAAATTTAACCCAAATGGCTGTAAATAAACATCTGAAGTCTAGAATTACCTAAAATGTATGCTAATGGATTCAATCAGTATAGCCATACAGTACGTATGTACACTATTCAGAGATAACATACCCAAATCATGCAGCATGGAAAGTTCGCAATTATCTATAATTACCACTTGTGAAATGCCTAAAGTATTCCCACCCGGAATTGTTTGGGCAGACTGCCAGCACAAATCTGTCAATATAAACATGACCCGTTACTATACTTAAAGGAAAAGCCCACTTTTGTTAAAGAAATAAATAAAACATACATCATTGCAACACAAGATATTTAAAGAGTATGTAAACCTAAAATATTTTTCTTTTCTTTTTTTTTTAAGTGTGGCATCCTGCCTCATTGTATATAGTTAAGCAAATACATTTTTGTGAATATGTTGCAAAATTTCATACCTGCAGATCCTGCGAGTAACAGCTGTAAATACTAAGCCCAGACTTACACTTGCATCTAAACTGCTACTCCATTAAAATCAGATTGTTTTTCAGAGCCCACATGGAAGAGAAATATATTTCCAATATATTTAGAAACAAAATTGTATATGTGGCATATATTTACAATATATTAGCTTACGTGAATATATTTTAACATGTATTCTAAAAAATGTAAATTTAAATATATTTTCTAAAGGCATATATTTAAAAATATTTTTTTAAATATATTCAGAAATATTTTTTTAAATATATTCTTCAGATTTTTTTGTTAACATATAAAAAAAGTTATTTTAAGATACATTTTTACACATATTTGTAAATGCTTTCCAAAAAATGTAGATTAAATGTATTTTCAAAGACATATATTTGAAAATGCATTTTTAAAATATTTTCAGATATTTTTTAAAATATAAAAATGCATTTCAACATACAGTATACAGTATATTATTATTATACAGTATTTATATAGCGCCAATGGGTATCCTCAGCGCTGTACAGTAGCAGGGGGGACAGAACATGAGACAAGACAGTAACAATATAATACACGGGGGGTTCGAGGGCCCTGCTCTTTCGAGCTTACAATCTAGGAGATTGAATATGGCCAAAATTGTAGTATTTCAAATATATGCCATCATATTTGGGAAAAATATTTTTTACAAATATTTTAAATATATTTTTCTTTCACATGGGTGAGAAGGTGTTGTGCACCCACCTCACCACCAGTTTTAACCCCATCATTGTTACGCAAATGTGCCACTACCACATGCACTGCACACGGTTGTGGGCTGTTGTCCCACTTCCTCATTTACTTAAATGAGTCGCATTTGGCGGAATTACTGCATATCGTTTGTTGAATAATTTTTGCAGTGCACATGAAGCATCACAATAGCGTCACATGAACATCCCTGTCCACTGATATTGCACCATAAAAGGGTAGTTAGGCACGGCATAATCCCATGATTAAGCTCCTTTCAGTAGTTAAATGCCTAAGGGCTGTTTCCCAACACCAGGTGATATTTAGATGCATCCCTTTGCTTTAATAAACTAAAGATGGCTTCTATAGTGAGTGGCTCGCCCTTCCTTTATGAAGCATTGAGTTATTGCAAGTTCAGTGGCTCATGACCATGGAGAGCCTACTCCCTGCAGCTGGGAGGTTGGGGGGCAGAGGAGTGTAGCCTGCAGTGGAGCATTAACTTGCAAGCATATTAAAGTGATACTAAACCCACAATAATAAAATCAGTCTGTATATGCAGTAAAGCATGCTTGTTATACACACTGTAAAACCTGTAGATCCTCCACATTGTGTAAAAAGGATGTTTTATCCTGTCTTCTCTGATCCTCTCCTTCTTCTACTGTCCCCAATCTATCTACTGATAGAACAGAGCCTTGGGGGAAAGCTGCACATGCTCAGTTTAGTGTGTATTGCAAGGGATGTTTTTTTTCTTGGGAGAGTGCATGTAATCAGCACAGGGCCAATCAGCACTTTCCAGACAGAGTGTCAGGGGTCCTGTAGCCTCATAATACAGTCAGGAGAGAATGAAAACTCCTCCTACAAGCTTTAACCAGTGCTCTGCTGGACACTGATAGAAGTCACAAGATATACTGCTAATGAGAAAAGGTATTTAGCAATTTATATTTATTAAAATAATTGCACTTCCATGTTCTGTGTACTGTGGGAGCTGTGGAAGACCAGATATAGTGAATGCAGGGTCCTGGGTTTAGTCGCACTTTAATGGGTATGGCAAATTTAACATGGCATGTCGAGTTGAGAGGGGGTATTGCCTGTCAAACTTGGCAATCTGAGTTAATGGAACCATGTCACAACTGTGAGCCAAATACTTAGCTTGTGGTTGTGACGCCGTAGTTCCATTGCCAATTGCTCTTCTGCAAGAAAAAATGTAACTCCTGACAGCAGCTGCTTAGTTGCGCTCTGAAAAGTGATGCACCTCAAATTACTTTTCAGAGAATGGCTAAATGTGAACTTAGCCTAACAGAGAGGCCAGACAAATGGGAGATTCAATGGATCCACTTATAATGGGGCACACTTACCCTTTGGTTGTATAAAGTATACCTAAATGCCAACTTTTTTTTTTAGATTGGGATAGAGTGGAGAGAGATTAGAACACCTATTAGGTTTTTAGTGCTGTCCATGTGCCCATTAGGGAGATTCACCCTCTCTGTTTGTCCTGTTTAGCATTATCACTGAAAGTGAAAGTAAAAGAAAATATCAAATTTTAGTTTGTCCCCAGAAAAGTAAGTAGAAAAGTAATAAAGGGGAAAGCTTCCAATAGGGACACTAGTTCTGATGACCTGGGGGTCCCCAGGGGATTCCTTTCATTTTACATAGACATCCTCTCACTTCCTTTTCCTAACTATGGGACAGAAAGTGAAGGTAAATATCCCCAATGGGATAGAGATGGCAAAAAAAAGAAAAATCTAACCCTCTAAAAAAAAAAAAGGTTTTACCTATAGTTCTACTTTAAGTGTTTTCAGAAGCTGTGGATTTGATAATGATCTTCCAATGCATTTTCCATAATAAAAATAAATTAAACTCAGCATGGTGTGTAGAGCTATCACATAATGGCCACAGCTGGTAAGGAAACCCATGAAGTCAAGTGCAGATATCCCATCAAAAGAATCCCTGAGAGATATTAGGAAACTAGATAGTTTTACTCTTCACCATCCATAAAATTCATTTCCAATTTTGGGTGAACTGAGCCTTTAAAATTTAATATTGTTCAGTGGGTTGTTCTTAAACAGTAATTTAAACTCAATACATCAGATGACTTATATAATAAATTTCACATTTAATTTTCAGAAACATAACAATTTTTTTCCAGCATGCGTTTCATGCCAAAATGGAATTTAGACTATCTGATGTGCGACTGGATTAAATCTGTTTGTTCTCTAATGTTATCTTTTAAGTTAACTCTGTCACAACATTTCAGAAAATTGTAGTCTCCAAGGAAACTAGAGTTTGTTATGCAAAATAAAAAAACCTCCCCAAATCTTATCTATTGCATTTCATGGTTGACTTGTACCGACAAACTTCCACATTAGGACGAGGTTCTTTCCTCCTATAATTGGGTTAACCTCATGTGAATTACAGCAGAGATAATGCACAGCTGTTCTACCATCATAATAGGCAGACATCTGTAATAACAAGATGTGCAATTCCAGATATTCAATATTCTTTACCAGCCCGTGTGAGAAATCACACACACATAATGACAGAACCGGATTTGACACATTAACACATTCTTGAAAGGTAATATTTTGTGTTTCTTTAAAAGGTGGGATTGCCATTAGGTATTAAGAAAAATCTTGTGAGCAGCTATTCCACATATAAAATACCAAAAAAAAAATTATATATTGTACTTTATAAATATTAGCAGATCACTTGCACCACACACATATCCATACAAATGTGCCAATGCTTATAACAGCCTTTCTCTACCAAGGTGCATTGAGGTTTCTTCAGGGGTGCCTTGGCATAATGTCTACAAATTGCCCAAAATTTGTACACAAGCCAAAGATGGAACAAGCCTGCCTTTTAGTTACACAAAGCCACAGGTTTTCATTGTGCACCATTACGATCTTCTAGTATCCAAGTCCTGACAACCAATTACATCATCATTTGTTAAGGAGGATGTCAGCTTCCTGCACAGCATTCTAGTTTAACCCTCCCCTGCCCTTCTCCATCAGTGCTGGGGTCACATAGTTTTCCTCATTTTAGAATGCAGTGCCCTTTTAAAATTATGGGCAGTCTGAAGGCCTCCAGACTTTCCATAATTTTAAAGGGTGCCTCGGGACTGTCCATAATTTTAAAGGGTACCTTGACTGAAAAAAGGTTGAGAAACACTGGCTTATAAATATCAAAACTGCCACACTCCACTTAAATCTAAAGTAAACAAACAACCAAATATGCACAAATCTTCCAACAAATTATTCAAGTGTCCACATCAAATCCGTGATTCTCTGTAATCACTGTAGTGTAGCAATCAAGTGCTCCTCAGTTCACCTCTTGTGATTTTATCAACACTTGTGCACCTCCACCAGTTGTGCTCTCACCTTGTATATATGACCAAACCGTTAAGTGAGGTCATATGAAGCATATGTCCCTTTAATTGGACTGTGATGAGATGGGATTGCTATCCAAAGGGTCTGGATCTCCTTCACTCCTCTAGTTGTCCTCCTTCCTTGATTCAAATGGCAAGAAAAATAATCAAAACATAGTGCTTTATCCTTATAAAAAGCATTTATTTAATATAAGCTGTATTCCACTCACATGTGTAATATAATAATGCGCTTTTTGCAAAGATCAATTGCTCCAAATTGCCGCTAGCAATTCTAGCATGCGCAGACAGCTGATACATTTCTCACTGTTTGTCGAGCTTCGTGACGTCAAAGCTTTAACCCTTTCATGACCAGTGCTCATTGATACCTAGATTTGTTGCAGGACAAATTTAAAAGTGTTAATATGCACTGGTTAACGTGGCTATATCTTGGACTATGCAGCACACCCAAATAATTTTTATATTATTTTTGTGAAAAAAATAAGGTTTTAATTTAGTATATTTGATTTAGTATACAAAAGTACTCTGATTTTATTAAAGGCTTACAAATGCACAAAATCGTACAAAAAAAAAAAAAAGATTAATTTGTGTGTGTGTATATATATATATATATATATATATATTTATAATTTTTTTTGTTTTCTTTTTTTTCTTACTTGACTTTAAAACTGATGGCACTGCAGTTCACATTGCAGGATTTCATTTGCTAGGGAGCCACTCTGATAGGCTCTCGGGAATCCAAAGTGTCAGTGTCAACCAAGACTGAGAGGCAGCATCAACACAAACCGTTTTAGACATTTATTTATACAGTTGTGACCAAAATTATTCAACCCCCAATGCTGTAAAGGGGTTTAGGGACTATAGTGTACATTTGGAATTGTATTCAGAATCAAATCCTACAAGGACGTTGTAACTACCCAAATGCAACTAAAATGACATCAATTGTTTATGTAATACAGTAGTAAATGGTTCTTATGTGGTTTCTTCATTGCCACAATTATTCAACCCCTTAAAGACTACCACTCTGAAGAACAGAGGTTCATACAGGTGCTTTCCATCAGGTATTGAAAACACCTGTGGATGTCACCGAGCAGCAATCAAGCATAATAAGCACCAATTAGGCAGCTTTAAAATGACTGTGATACTCAGCTCCTTCTAGACATTTACTGGTGTGGTTACAAACATGGTGAAGGCAAGAGAATGGTCCAGGAAGACAAGAGAAGAGGTGATTTCTCTTCACAGGAAGGGCAATGGCTATAAGAAGATTGCAAAGATGTTAAACATACCAAGAGACACCTTAGGAAGCATCATTCGCAAATTCAAGGCAAAGGGCACTGTTGAAACGCTACCTGGTCGTGGCAGAAAGAAGATGCTGACTTCGACTGCTGTGCGCTACCTGAAGCGTAGAGTGGAGAGAAGTCCCCGTGTGACTGCTGAGGAACTGAGAAAAGATTTGTCAGATGTGGGTACAGAAGTTTCAGCCCAGACAATAAGACGCACACTGCGTAATGAAGGCCTCCGTGCCAGAACTCCCAGGCGTACCCCCTTGCTGTCTCCAAAGAATAAGAAGAGTCGACTGCAGTATGCCAAAAGCCATGTGGACAAACCACAAAAGTTGTGGGATAGTGTTCTGTGGACTGATGAAACAAAATTAGAACTGTTTGGGCCCATGGATCAACGCTATGTTTGGAGGAGGAAGAACAAGGCCTATGATGAAAAGAACACCTTGCCTACTGTGAAGCATGGTGGAGGGTCAATCATGCTTTGGGGCTGTTTTGCTTCTGCAGGTACAGGGAAGCTTCAGCGTGTGCAAGGTACCATGAATTCTCTTCAGTACCAGGAGATATTGGATGGAAACGTGATGCAGTCCGTCACACACCTGAGGCTTGGGAGACGTTGGACCTTTCAACAGGACAATGATCCCAAGCATACCTCCAAGTCCACTAGAGCATGGTTGCAGAGGAAAGGCTGGAACATTTTGGAGTGGCCATCGCAGTCACCAGACTTAAATCCGATTGAGAACCTCTGGTGGGACTTAAAGAAAGCAGTTGCAGTGCGCAAGCCTAAGAATGTGACTGAACTGGAGGCCTTTGCCCATGAAGAATGGGCGAAGATACCCGTAGATCGCTGCAAGACACTTGTGTCAAGCTATGCTTCACGTTTAAAAGCTGTTATAACTGTAAAAGGATGCTGTACTAAGTACTAAGATTGAATGTCACTTGGGGGTTGAATAAAACTGATAATGCTGTGAGCACAGAAAAGACATTTGTGGTTATTTCATTATAACTGTTATGTTATATTTGTCTGACCTACAAGTGCCTCTTTAATGTAAATGTAAGCAAGATGACTGAATGATCAAAAGCAATGTCAAACTGGCCAAAACACTCAATTTCAGTGGGGGTTGAATAATTTTGGTCACAACTGTATAATATAGTGAGAGTTGTAAAGAATAGGAAGTGTTAAACAACAGTAGTAGAATATATTGCATTCTGATAAATGTATGTGGTTAATACAGTAATTATAGTTTTCAGCATATTAATGTATTATTCTTCATATTTTTAAGAAGACTAAGCTGTCCAGCAACAATGGGAGTTACAAGGGTTTGGACAAACCTTATAACACATATGGCACTAAGATGAAAATAAATTTAAAAAAAAAAATGGATGGCTCGTTGGCTTGTTTATGCTAGACAGTTTTTTAGCAAGCTAAATGTTGTTCACTTTAGAGTTATATCTTCTTTAACCTCTTGCCTACCGGGCACTTTTACCCCTTTCCAGCCCAGGCCAATTTTCAGCTTTCAGCGCTGTCACACTTCGAATGACAATTGCGCAGTCATGCAACATTGTACCCATATTACATTTTTATCTTTTTTTTTTCACATAAATAGATCTTTCTTTTGGTGGTATTTAATCACCATTGGGTGTTTTATTTATTGCATTATAAATGAAAAAAAGCAAAATATTATTATTCTATTATAAAATTTTGCAAACAGGTAAATTTTCTCCTTCACTCATATGCTTTGATTAGGCTGCACTGATAGGCAGCACTGATAGGCACTGATGAGGTGGCACTGATCAGCAGCACTAATGGGCGCTGATAGGCTGCACTGATGAGGTGACACTGATGGGAATTGATGAGGAGGCACTGATGATGCTACACTGATATGCAGCACTGATGGGCACTGATAGGCAGCAATGATGGGCACTGATAGGCGGCGCTGATAGGTGGCACTGATGGGCACTGATGGGTGCCATTGCTGGGCACTTTTGGGGCTGCACTGATAATCAGTGCTCCTCTGTGACACTTGTCAGTTTTTGGCAGTACTTTCACAGCGTGAGGGAAAAGCTGTTGATAACCGGGAACTGTATTTCCCGGTTATCAGCAATGGACACAGGTGACATAGGTGATCATGTGGTAAAAGGCCACTGCGATTGGCCTTTTACCTTGTCATGTCATTAGCTGTGTTCGTAGGACACAGTGATCACAGACAGTGCCGGGGGCCGGGACAGTCTCCAGCTACATTTCATTTATCTGGCTGCAAAATCTTAGCAAGATGTCCATGAGCCACTCTTTGTGCACACCAGGCATCCCAAATACAGTACCCACCATGCCCATATGGGTAGCTTGTTCCACCTCCTTACTGATGTTGTGCATAGTAAAGCCATATATTTCAACAGTATACGGCTAAAATAGCCAAGCCTGGTCAAAAGTTTCTAAAATGTTTTGAAATGGCTGCTCATTATTTGAACAGTTAACCTATTCAGACAATGAAGAAGATCATTCAAAGTATGCCCAACAACTATTATATGAAGATGAAAAGAGTTCTAAGTACAGAAATCATTTCTGTGCATAAATAATTTGCAACTTCTGAGTACAGCTAGTGCAAAATCTGCCTTTGAGAAATCTGTCTACTTGCTGGACCAAGAATTCCTGCTAGAGTCGGATCCTTGACATTGTACATAACCTTCCTGCTGGGCTCACAACAAGTAATTACTTCAAGACCTCTCCATAAAAAACTTATTTCTACACTGCATAATCATACCTTGAATACCTTAAAGGATAGCTAAACAGCCAAAGCAAGTCAATGAGAAGCCACTAATATCATTCCTGAAGGAGGATTATTCTTCTGTTCATATTTGATGATCTGTCAGCAAGTCCATTTAAAGTTGAAATACGCTTGTAACTAAAATCATCGGGAAGCATGGCAAAGTTTGTAAATCACTGATTGAATGTCAGATTCACCTACGATTCACCCCACTTTTCTAGCTAATGATTTGCCTGTGGTATATTGACATTCACTGTGGTTTCTGACTGACAGCTTCATTGTAATAAAAAAAAAATACATGCCAAAATATGGATTTGGTAAAATTTGAAATATGGTCTGGCAAATTTGCCAGGTGGCAAATGGTTGGTAAAGTTGTGAGATCTCATTTCCCAGGAATTTTGGTGAAAGCCAGGAGATTTGGTTGAACTGTATTGGAGTCAATGCAAGATTAGAAATCACCACAAGGTGCCACAGTAGGTCAGATGAGTTAGTGTTGAGGCAAAGCATAGGTGTGTATGGACCCTCAAGGAATTTAAAGATAAATGCTTCGGGGCATTTTTATCTGAAATTTAATTTCTTCCTATTGCAGTCCAACGTTAGTTAAAAACCACTGTAGTACTGCTACAGGGTGGCAGGGCTGTACAAAATTAAGTATATATACGTGATTTGCATCTCCTGGTAGGGCACGTGCACATGACCTGCACCGCTATTGGCGGCTAGAGGATGTCAATCACCGGGTTCTGACCGGCACTTGGTGATAGTTGGGGAAAGCTGACAGGGGAGAGACGTGTATAAACAACACAGGTCTCTCTCCTGTCAGAATGGACATGCTGCTTTGTATTTCTCTGCACAGCAGAGATATACAAAACATCATGTCTCCCTAGTAAAACACAGCACACACAGTAAAACACACACAGCACACTATTAACCCTTTGATCGCCCCAGATGTTAACCCGTTCCTGCCCAGTGTCATTAGTACAGTGTCAATGCTTTTTATTAGCACTGATCACTGTATTAGTGGCATTGGGATGTCAGTAGCAATTAGTTCCCACCCAGTGTCAGAATGCCCTTTGCAGTCCCGCTTATAAGTTGCTGATCGCCGCCATTACTAGTATAAATAAATAAAAATTTAAATTCCAGTATATACACCGCCATTTCTAGATGCTATAACTTTCATGTAAACCAATTAATTTACACGTATTGGGATTTTTTTTAGTAAAGACATGTAGCAGAATATATTTATGACTGATATTTATGATGAAACTTGATTTTTTAATTTTTTTTATTGGCCATGCTTCTGTTTATAGAGCAAAAAATAAAAAACACAGAGGTGATCAAATACCACAGAAAGAAATCTCTATTTGTGGGAAAAAAAGGACATACATTTAATTTGGGTGCTACACTGCATGACTGTGCAATTGTCAGTTAAAGTAATGCAGAGCCGTATCGCAAAAAATGTACTGGTCAGGAAGGGGGGTAAATCCTCTGGAGGGCAAGTGGTTAAAAGACAAGTGCATGTTTACAAAACAATCGTACCAGAGGTGGACTGACAACTTATGGGGCCCCCGGGAAATAGGGGATCATGGGGCCCCTGTGTCCTTGCCCAAACTCAAAAAAGCCTATGAAAAAGGTACCAGGGGCATCTCATGGGGCCCCCTACTGACCCCGGGCTCTCGGGCAGTGCCTGAGTTTCCAAATGGTCAGTCCGCCCCTGAATCTTACTCACCTAGGTGGATGCAGCATCATTCCAATGCTGCATTTGTCTCCTGCTGCCAATCATTTGGAGAATCAAGGGATCAAAGACCACTGATTGCTTTGCTCTTGGTCTGTCAGTGACAGGCTCTCTGGTCTGCCCCTCCAGTAGTCATTGCAGTGCTGGGCTGTGGAGGGGATGAGAGTGCCTGGCTCAGCCTCCCATGCTGAGAAGCTGAGCCATCTGCCAATCAGACATCTGGGTGGATCCCAACATTATTGTCAGGATCCCTGCAGAGCCTGGACTAGCTCTATGATGTCAGGCGAAAGTGGCTGTTGCCTGAATCTAGGTCACAGGAGTGCACTCCTGTGATAAATAGGAGAAGTATGGCCAAAAGTGCTTTGGCCATACTTCTCCTTTAATATTCACTCAATGAAGTTGACTTACTATGAGCAAATAGACTGTTCACTTTGCAAGGGAATAATCCCAAGAGTTTAGTGATTGAGGTGAAGCTTAGTTGACTTCCATCATCCAATCATGTGTAAGCAAAAATGATGTTTTTTATTTTCCTTGTGATTCTCCTTGTGATAGGATATCCTTTGCAAAGTGAAATTTCACTACATTGACTAAGCTCTGGGTAAAATACCCCTGCAAAGGGTAACTTTCCTGACACAGCAAACAGCCTGTTTGCTTCTAGCAAATCAACCTCAATACCTTTATTGCATTCACTGGCATCTAATCTTTGCAACATGTACCAGCCATCTTTATACACACCGTATCTGTTGCTGGCAACATAAACCAACTGCCCCCCATCCTTCTAAGCAGGTGTTGCCAGTTTAGCCGCACAGGGGGAAAAATCCCTTCTGAAAATGTAAATATAATTAATTCTCTAAATCCAAAATTACTGTAGTCTTTAGTAACTATTACAGTAGCTAAAATTAGCTCCAAGGAAAGCATTCAGTCTATTTTTATACCTCATTTCACGTTCATTTTGCAGTTATTCATCAGTAGGGCATTCTACAGTTTAACCACTCTGTACAAAAAAAACTTCACAGACTGTCTCCATATCCCTTGTACAATTTTTAAAATAAAGATGATAATTTGCTCTCTAGAGTTTTGTGTATTTAGCTTTTCTATTTTTAGTATGAGCTTCAGAATTACCAGTTCTGAAGAATGGAGGTTGAGGGTTTGTGTTAGACAAATATAAACAATTCCTCACAAAGGGTTCAAGCCTGTCATATATGGTTTGAAATGTGTCTGGTTTAGCAAGGACCAGCTGAATTTTGGTCCAGGTATGGGCAGTGGCATATTTACCATGAGGCAAGAAAGGCGTTTGCCTTCGGCTGCAATTTTCAGTATATGTGACACAAGTGGCAGGGATGGGGACCTGGTGAGGCACTGCCATGGGAGGCTGAGGCTGGGTGCTTCTGGAGACAGTGTGGATAGATGACTGCGTCTTCTTTCACTTTAGGTGAAAAGTCAGAGCTTGAATCGGGTGGTTGCAGTGGGTGGTGGTGGTAGCTGAGCAGTTGTGGTGGGTGGTAGAAGTTGGTGTTGCGGTGAGCAGTGGTGGCAAACAGTGGTTCCCAGGGCGTAGGGGGTTGTGGTGGGTGGTGATGGCAGATGGTGGTTCCTGGGGGGGATGTTGTGGTGGGCGGAGGTTGGTTACCAGGTGGGGAGGTGCTGATGGGTACAATAAATAAATACACTACTGAGTGGGTGCACAGAAGCCAATCTACTGATCAACTTCAGTACAACCACCCTGTTGGACTTTTGCTACTTGATCAGCACCACCAGCTATAGCCTACAGTGTAATTGCACAATGTAAAGGCCCCCCCCCCCGCACTCAGAATACAACAGCACTGTGTGGATGGGGGAATGGGGTCATTGTTTTTTTCAACCGCTAGTACGAATGTAAACTTCATACAACGTCTACCCAAGAGTCACACATTTTCCCAAATTAATCCAATTGGTAAAAAATGAATCTCGGGTTAAAAGTGCGTGAAAACATCTTAAAATATTTTCCTAAGTAAGTGGCAAAAAATTAAGCTCAAATCCTTTCAATATTTAAGCAGTCATAGCACCAGTTTTTTTTTCTTTTGATAAAAAGTTTTAAATCATATGAATAAAAGTTATTTTTTAAAGCAACCCTACACTGCTATATAGCTGGTCCAACTTCTTAACTGTCAATTTACTGGACAACTTGGTTTGCCTTAACCACTTCAATACTGGGCAATTTTACACTCTTCCCTCCCAAGCCAATTTTCAGCTTTCAGCGCTTTCACAATTTGAATGACAACTGCACGGTCATGCAACAATTTTTATCATTTTTTTCACACAACTAGGGCTTTCTTTTGGTGGTATTTAATCACCACTGCGGTTTTTATTTTTTGCTAAATTAACAAAAAAAACCACAATTTTGAAAAAAAACCACCCTTTTCTTTGTTTCTGTTTGCAAATAATAATTGTTCTTCATAAATTTAGGCCAATATGTATTCTGCTACATTTCTTTGCTGAAAATAACCCAAATCAGTGTTTATTATTTAGTCTGTAGGAAAGTTATAGAGTCCACAAATTATGGTACAGTTGCAAGAAAAAGTATGTGAACCCCTTGGGATTACGTGGAGTTTTGCATGAATTGGGTATAAAATGTGCTCTGAACGTCATCTAAGTCACAACAATAGAAGAACACAGTCTGCTGAACATAATACTACACAAACATTAGATGTTGCTATGGTTTAATTGCACATAACATGTAAACATTCACAGTGCAGGGAGGAAAAAGTATGTGAGGCCCTAGCTTAATGACTTCTCCCAGAGCTAATTGGAGCCAGGAGTGAGCCAACCTTGACTCCAATCAGTGTGATGATATTGGATGTGTTGCTGACAGCTGTCCTGCCCTTAAAAAACACACACCTGTTTTGGGTTTACTGGTTTCAAGAAGCACTGTCTGATGTGAACCATGCCTCGCAGAAAAGAGCTCTCAGAAGACCTACCATCAAGAATTGTTGACTTGCATGAAGCTGGAAAGGGTTACAAAAGTATCTCCAAAAGCCTTGATGTTCCTGTGTCCACGGTAAGACAGACTGTCTACAAATGGAGAAAGTTTAGCACTGTTGCTACTCTCCCTAGGCGCGGTCGTCCTGTAAAAAGGACTGCAAGAGCACAGCGCAGAATGCTGCATGAGGTAAAGAAGAATCCCAGAGTGTCAGCTGAAGACCTACAGAAATCTCTGGCACATGCTAACATTTTTGTTGACACATCTACAATAAGGAAAACATTAAACAAGAATGGAGTACATGGGAGGACACCACGGAGGAAGCCATTGCTGTCCAAAAAGAAGATTGCAGCACGTTTTGAAGTTTGCAAAAGAGCACCTGGATGTTCCACAGCACTACTGGCAAAATATACTGTGGACAGATGAAACCAAGATTGAGTTGTTTGGGAAGAACACACAACACTATGTGTGGAGAAAAAAAAGGCACAACACACCAACATCAAAACCTCATCCCCACTGTGAAACATGGCGGAGGGAGCATCATGGTTTGGGGCTGCTTTGCTGCCTCAGGGCCTGGACGGATTGTTGTCATTGATGGGAAAATGAATTCCAGAGTTTATCAAGACATTTTGCAGGAAAACGTACGACCATCTGTCCGCCAACTGAAGCTCCGCAGAGGATGGGTGATGCAACAGGACAATGACCCAAAGCATTCAAGTCATTCAACAAAACAATGGATGCAACAGCACAGAATACGCCTTCTGGAGTGGCCCAGTCAGAGTCCTGACCTCAACCCGATTGAAATGCTGTGGCATGACCTTAAGAGAGCGATTCACACCAGACATCCCAAGAATATTGCTACACTGAAACAGTTTTGTGAAGAGGAGTGGTCCAAAATGACTCCAGATCGTTGTGCAGGTCTGATCTGCAACTACAGGAAACTTTTGGTTGAGGTTATTGCTGCCAAAGGAGGGTCAACCAGTTATTAAGTCCAAAGGTTCACATACTTTTTCCTCCCTGCACTGTGAATGTTTACATGTTATGTGCAATTAAACCATGGCAACATCTAATGTTTGTGTAGTATTATGTTCAGCAGACTGTGTTCTTCTATTGTTGTGACTTAGATGACGTTCAGAGCACATTTTATGCGCAATTCATGCAAAATTCCACGTAATCCCAATGGGTTCACATACTTTTTCTTGCAACTGTATGTATCTGAAAATCTATCAGTCCTGAAGTACTGACGGCCAATCTAATTTCTTGAGGCTCAAAAATGTGAGGACAGTACAGATATGCGCCAATGGCCCCTTTTTGCAAAGTAGACAGTCTGAGGTATTTAATAGGAGGCATGGTGAGTTTTCTGAAGTTGTAATTTTTATGTCCTAATTGTTTGGAAAAATGAAGAATTTTAAAAAAATGTATTTTACCAAATATTTTTATTTTTTTTACATACCGTCACCAGTGCAACGCAGCATCATCATCAGCATCGCTGTGATCAGGGCCACTGACTGGTGACAGTACAACAAAAAAAAGAGATATTATTATTTTAGTTTTTTTTCTATTACATTTTCTTCTTCTTTTTTTAGATTTTTTTTTCATATTGAACTATGACCAGAGTAGTATAATGTTACCATAGTAACAATATACTACTTTGGGAAAGTGATCTGTATTTTGTTTTCTTTTACACAATATGATTGCTTATAGCAAATGATTTATTTGCTATAAGCAAGCAT
This sequence comes from Staurois parvus, assembly GCF_062004578.1. Lineage (NCBI taxonomy): Eukaryota > Metazoa > Chordata > Amphibia > Anura > Ranidae > Staurois > Staurois parvus. The sequence goes on from NW_028317843.1 coordinate 1,746,195, forward strand.
TTAACTGAATAAAATCAATTTATTCAGGTTTTTTTGTTGTGATTAAGTGCGATTGGCCACAGCTAATCACACAACACAGATGGGCTGTCATTGGCCCAGTCTGTGCATGTGATAATTGTGACTAATCACAGCTAGTGACACAATTGTACACAATGGATAGCATAAAATGAACCATCCATTATTTACAATTGGCATGTGACCTGCTGTAATTGGTCACAGCAGGTCACATGGTACTGTCAACGGGCTGGTACACAGATCTGTCATCGGCTGTGTCTGAGGTACACAACCAGTGAAAAATCTCGCCACAGCACGGCCCTGAGGGTACGCACAAGGTGCGATCCAAGAAGGACATCATTTTATGTCACAAAGTATTTGCGTAGTGATTTTTCAAACTTAATTTTTGGGGGAAAATACACTTTTTAGAACTTTAATGCACAAAAACACACTATATTGCCCAATTGTTTGATAAAGTAAAAAAGATAATGTTATGCCGAGTAAATAGATACCAAACATGACCTGCTTTAAAATTTTGCACCTCCATGCAATGATGACAAACTATGTAAATTATTAATATCCATAGACAAAGTTTTAAAAGCCTTTACTGGTCATCATTTTAGGTTTACACAGTAGGTCTAGTGCTAGAATTACTGCCCTTGACATGACATTTGTGGTGACACCTCACATGCGTGGTATAATCCCTTTTTACATACAGACACAGGACCGCCACTTGCCTTTGCGCACGAGCACAGGAATGGGGGTGGGGTAATTTTTTTTAATTATCATTTATTTTGCTTTTTTTGTTTTTACACTGTCCATTTAATTTTTTTAAAATCACTTTTATTGTTATCACAGGAAATGTAAATATCCTCTGTGAAAGTAATAGGCAGGGACAGATACTCTTTTCTAAGAAATCTGGGGTCTGTTAGGCTCTAGATATCTCCTCTGAGCACACCACAGTCAGTGTGACCAGATGCTTTTCCAATTTTAAAATGGCACTGTTTATATCCAGCGAAACGGAAATGATGAAATGCTTGTAGCGTCTGTTCTGTTAGACTGTAGGCATTCTGGTCTCCAATCAGCTCTATGGTTAGATAGCAGAACATACAGATGCATTCTTGGGATCCCTGGTAGGACAGGAGAGCCCAAGAAAACCGTGGAAGGTGGCAGGATGGGGGGAATGTCCTTTCCCGCTGCTTGTAAAAGTGATCCAGCAGCTAATTAGCCACTAGGATGTTTTTTACATGAAAGCTGAGCGCCAGCTGAAAATAACGATACCAGGATGTTGCCTGTAGCTGCAGGCATCATCCTGGTATAACTACTCAAAGTCCAGCGACGAACCAGTACATTGCTGGTTTTTGTTGGATATATATGTAACAGCAGAGAACATGGAAATATGATGAATTGGGTCTGTGGACCAATATGTCCACAATTCATTCTTTTTGGTAATGCCCATGTTGAGGGTTAGGCCCAAAAGTTTTAACCACCTCCTGCCTGCCATATAGTCCAATAACGGGCGCAAGGTGGTTCTCTCATTCTGATAGGATGTCATATGATGTCCTTCCATTCTCACCGCACATGTGCGGCTCAGGGAGCGCGCAGTGCGGCGATTGGCGGTGCGCTGTGTCCCTCAGACACAGCGGATCACCGATCAATGGAAAGAGCCGAAGATGTTGGCTCGGTCATGTGATCAGCTGTGTCCAATCACAGCTGATCACATGTAAACAGGGAAATGCCGGTTATCAGCATTTCTCTCCTCTCGAGCTGTCATGCTGACAGCTCAAGAGGAGAGCCGGTAATCGTCATTCCGTGGAGGGGACAGGTACACTGATCATCAGGGCACTGATGATCAGTGTGCCCTGATGATCAGTGTGGCCCCAGAAGTGCCACCTGTCAGTGTCCATCAGTGCCAGATGTCAGTGCTGAACAGTGCCACCTGCCAGTGCCCATCAGTGCCACATCAATGCCACATATCAGTGCCTACCAGTGCACATCAGTGCCCATCTGAGCTGCCTTTCAGTGTCACATACCAGTGCTAGTCAGTGCCACCTATCAATGCCAGTCAGTGCCACCTATCAGTGCCAGTCAGTGCCACCTATCAGTGTCAGTCAGTGCCGCCTATCAGTGACATATATCAGTGCCGCCTTTCAGTGCCCATCAGTGCCACCTACCAGTGCTTCCTCATCAGTGCCACCTATCAGTGTCCATCAGTGCATTTTATCAGTGGCATTCACTACAGCCTCATTAGCGCACATTAGTGAAGGAGAAAAATCACGTATTTACAAAATTTTGTAACAAAAACTAAGAAAAAACTTTTTTTCCAAAATTTTCAGTGGTTTTTGGTTTGTTTAAGAATAAATAAAAAACTCAGAGGTGATTAAATACCACCAAAATAAAGCTCTATCTATCTAAAAAAAAATGATAAAAATTTCATATGGGTAAAGTGTTGCATGACCGCGCAATTGTCATTCAAAGTGTGACAGCACTGAGAGCTGGAACTTGGCCTGGGCAGGAAGGGGGTATAAGTGCCCTGTAGGCTAGTGGTTAAAATGAGAAACTGTGATAGGTATTCATGTGAATTGTCTGGCAAGAGCTGAATTTGTGTAGGCGTTGAGGTATTGTTGTGAGTATAAATTGCTTTGGTCCACAATCAATTTATGCAAATCTTCTGTGAAAACAGAGGAGGGGCTAAACGCTCAGACAGCTCAGAATACAGTAATCTGTGATTGGCTCCAGCTGGTCACATGGTACAGGGTTGTACATTGGCCACATGTATCATGTGAGAACTGTGGGCCAATCACAGCTCACGAGGAAGAGAAGCAGAGCTGTTATGAAGCAGAGTGATTCATACCAGCTTTGTTGTCATTGTGTGGTCATATGTGATCACATGACCACCGAATCTTCATTCAGCTGTGTCCATTGTACACAGAAGATGTGCCCCCCCCCCCCCCCTGTTTGTACAACACCAACGACGTACAAGTACTTTGCTGATCCTGCAACTGCTGGCCGCAGTAGATTGGTGGTGATCGGAAAGTTGTTAATAAACAAATATCAGTAGAATACACTATATCTGAAATTTAATGTATATCTGCTGAATTTATAATTTAAAGGGACAGTGCAACACGTTCCAGCTGATATCTACAGTACTTCTGATTGACAGTTCATCTGTATATGAATACAGATAGAAATATTTTTTTAAAATTGTAAATGTAAACCAGGGATCCCTCCTTTTGCTCGTTAAAGCAGAACTCCAGCTGTATCTGAGCATCACAAACTGAAAACACCATTTAATTCATTTTTAATGTTCAAAGCAAACTCACCCATCCATTCATGTTTCCAAGCTTTATTATGTTGGGAGATTGCTTTGAAAAACACCCTCTATCATTCCTAGCATTGAGTAAGGGCAAAAGACTCCTGGGATGTATGACATCATTTTGGCCTAGGCCAGAAACCAGGAAGCAACTGAAGAAATGTAACAGAAAAACTTAAAACATGTAAAGTCAGTATACCTTCCTATCTATTTAGTAATGCTAGTAGAATAAAAATTACAAGTAGGAAATGCTGATTGAGAGAATTTAGTTCCACTTTAAGAGACAGACACATGGTTGGTTTGCTACATTGTTTCACAAGCTTTTCACTGACCTAATCCTGCCTGCTAGCCTAATTCTGAAAACGCCAACAGTCAACTGGAAAATTGTAATCTCCAGATTATTACCTGTTGGAGATAAACTATACTAGAATCCTTGCAACATATGTAATACACATATTTTAAACACAGAGCTTTTCAATTCTTATTCCCTGTAGCCAGTTTTTGGAAAAATTTAGTTTAAATTGACGCTGTTACTGACCTAAAAATTGAAGGTAAAAGCACAGAAAAATTTTGTATTTTAAAAGCATGTTTGCAGTGTTATTTCTTTTCATTAATTATTTTTTAAAATGTAAATTTTGTAGAAAATGGAACCATTGAAGGAAGAGCACCATTCCCCCTTCTTTGTATGTCATAGTCCTCTTCTCTTCTGGGAGTGTCTAATTTCTCTCTCTGCTGGCCCAGCACCTCGGCCCCTCCCCTAACCCTCCTGTATAACCTTTTATATAGCTGTTGGGGGAGGAAGGAAGGAGAATACTATAGAGTATCACTTCATTGCTGCTGAGGCTGAAGACATCACATCCAAGATGGTAGCACCCAGCAGCAGTCCTAAGGCGTATGAATGATTATGCAAGGGAGGATTTTATAGCTAAATAACATACATAAAATTTGTTAAATGAACATATAGGTGTCCGTTTATGAACCAGCGGTAATAGATCACTGCTCAGTTCTCCGGCATTCTCAGAGAACACAGTTCTCCTGTGAATGCCTTTTATGAAGTAGTTCTCCGAACGAAGGGAGAATGGTCTCCAAACGCTGGAGAACGGTCTACAAATGATGGAAAACGGCTGATTTTACTATAATCTCGCGAGATTACAGTAAGAGATCAGTTTACTAAGCAGAGGTAAATTATCTCTGCTTAGTTTGCGGTCCCTCCGATTCTCCAGCTCTGGGCTGGAGAATCTGGAGGGAGAACACAGATCTCCAGTGAAGGGCTGAACATGTTCTCAGCTGATCTCCTGAGTGTCATAAACTGTGAATGACCAGAGAATAGCTGTGATCCTCTGAATCGCAGCTATTTCCTGTGTCATAAACGGACACCATAATCCTTTGGGAAGATTATTGTTGATGTGAACAATCTGATGTCTCTTTAAAAAGTCTGTTCTCACGGAAAAATAATTGTTATGAATACCTTTATGACAGAGGTTGTATATAGCACTATGTAACATGTAATATAGTATTTGGATTTTCAGCTCATTACTGCAGCACTCCTGAGTCTCCTCCACATGGATTCATTGTGAGTCAGACAGGTGGGCAGCTGAACAGCATGGTCCGCTGGGCTTGTGACCGAGGTTTTAGGCTCATTGGAAAAAGCACTGCTGTCTGTAAAAAATCTCCATATGGATATTACGCCTGGGATGCTCCTGTGCCAGCTTGTCAAGGTAAAAAGATACAAAGATTTTACTAATGGGCCATTATCATCCTGTTCATCATCTAATTAAATCTAATCCCTCTAATATGAAATGTATATAATTAAGCCATGTGCTTTATAATGTATATGCCTGTATAAATATATGCAGCATGTATGTGTATATATATATATATATATATATATATATATAAAATGCATAGGGACAAATATATACTGTAATATATATATATATATATATATATATATATATTACAGTATATATTTGTCCCTATGCATTATCTATCTATCTATCTATCTATCTATCTATCTATCTATCTATCTATCTATCTATCTGTCTGTCTGTCTGTCTGTCTGTCTATCTATCTATCTCTATCCCTGACACAGCTAAACTAAATAAAATTAACTTCTGGGCATATATTAAAAGAGCACTGGTTTGACCTACCACTGGTAAGAGTACTTGAATCACTTTTGATATTAGCTTGTTGGATCTCCTGAACAGCAGCACCATGAAAAGGGTCAAGCATTGACAAAATCCCATAGGTGTAGTGAGGTGTGTGCATGCTCTATGCTCTTCTTCCCTTCATTTGGCATGAGGTAACATGTTCCCACTGCTGCTCATTATCACAAAGGACACAGGTGTTTGCTGCCCACCAGTAATGACCTTGTCACCTCAGGCCATAAACAGTTGGTTTATGAATATTCTAGGCCTAGCTTTGTATCTTGAGCTTCATTGTCCCTGCCTTGCAACACAACAAGTCAGATCATAGACACACCATTAACAGTCCCTCTGTAGTGGGTCTTACCAGCTCACAATCTACTATTAGTTCAGGTGCTGCCTGCAGTGTACCCATTTCAAAGCCTGACACTGACAGCCTGGAATTTTGCCCTCTGCTTGAGTCCTCAGAGTCTTCCCTATCTTTATCAGTGGTGGTCCCCTTCTTGGTTCTATTCCAGAACAATTTCACTGGTACACAGGCTTGTCACCTTGATTACTGACTTTAACCAAGGAAGAAATACTGTATGCATTCCTCTACATCTTCTCCTGAGGAATAGTTTTCTGATCTGCCTGCAGCCATAGCAGCCTCTCAGACCTCTTCCACAGAGGCTCTGTATGATTCTGTATGAAGTCTCAGAAATCCTTAACAGATTATATTGGCCCTGAGGAATGACAGGCTAAAGTCATTACTCTTTAGTGAGACCATTTTGGCTCCTTTTGGCATGCTCACCACTTTGAAACTGAAAGATATGCCTGCAACGTCTACCAGTGCTGCTACCTGTCTGAAATCCTTTAGTTGCTCCAAGACTACCAAAATGTTGCTGGTACACCTGCTAGTCCCAGACATCTTTATAAAGATTTGGAAACCCCTTATAATCTGTTCACACCACCCAAACATTTGGTAGCATTAGAGCATTAGAACTTCCCTATTTGTGGAGCATTTTGAGCTCATGCCAGCAGCTCTGATCTACTTCACAAATGAATTAGTGGAGGTCTCCAATCATATTACCTGTATGAGTCTCCTGTCAATGAAAATTCAGAAGATTCCTTGTCTCAAATGTTCAGCTGCAGATCAGATGTCAAAAAAGTGATAGCTACACATTCTGGAGGTCTGTAATAGCTTCCCTCCATCTGGGAGAATTTCTTGCTTTATGAGACATTAAGGATGCATACTTGCATATCCCCATTTATCCAGTGCGACATTTCCTTCACTTTGTTGTGGGTCCCTTCCACTACTAGTTCATAGCCCACACATGCAGCCTATTTGCTGCATCTCAAAGGTTCACCACATTTCTGGCCCCTATTACAGCCTTGTTATGATCCCAGCTTATCTCCATTGTAGGACATCTGGATTACCTCCTATAGAGAGAGCAGTCTGCAAAGGTTCTAGCTGACAAGGTAGCATGGACAAACCTTGGAAATGTTCCATTGGATCCTGACATTTTAGACGCAGCTTTGGTAGTGACTCATTTTTTTCTTTCCCAAGAAAAACTTCTAACTCTGTTCCCAGACTCAGACTCTTTAGTCCAGGAAATTGCTATATTTTACAGTTCTAAAAGATTATAAGTACATTCTGTCTCAGAGAATAGTTTATCACCCTGCCCAATTGTCTTAAAATGCTGTGTCTCTCCATTAGTTCCAAGAAATGTTTTTTACAGTAAGTAAAAAAAATCCAGTTTCCTCTGTATTATTAATTATATACAACTGTAAAGTTTTTACTTTACATTTCATTATTTTTTTTGTTTGCAAGAGTTTAGATATCATATGGTGGCCGCACACTGGAGAGTTGGGCCCCTGCTCTAACACACATCACAGTGGACAAGTCACCAGTGGTCTGACATACCTCCTGCACAATGCTTCAATCAACAGCTCTGCTCAAGTAGCTGAAGAGCTGTTTATTGGATCACTGTGCAGGGGGAGTATCAGGCTGTTGTGAGGGTGCTGCCAGCACAGGGTATTTATCCTTTGCTACAGCATTTAGTAAGTTAAAAATTATATATATATATATATATATATATATATATATATATACTATATTGCCCGAAGTATTGGGATGCCTGCCTTTACACGCACATGAACTTTAATGGCATCCCAGTCTATGTCCGTAGGGTTCAATATTGAGTTGGTCCACCACCCTGTGCATATATATATATACTGTGTGTGTGTATATATATATATATACAGTTGCAAGAAAAAGTATGTGAACCCCTTGGGATTACGTGGAGTTTTGCATGAATTGGGCATAAAATGTGCTCTGAACGTCATCTAAGTCACAACAATAGAAGAACACAGTCTGCTGAACATAATACTACACAAACATTAGATGTTGCCATGGTTTAATTGCACATAACATGTAAACATTCACAGTGCAGGGAGGAAAAAGTATGTGAACCTTTGGACTTAATAACTGGTTGACCCTCCTTTGGTAGCAATAACCTCAACCAAACGTTTCCTGTAGTTGCAGATCAGACCTGCACAACGATCTGGAGAAATTTTGGACCACTCCTCTTCACAAAACTGTTTCAGTGTAGCAATATTCTTGGGATGTCTGGTGTGAATCGCTCTCTTAAGGTCATGCCACAGCATTTCAATCTGGTTGAGGTCAGGACTCTGGCTGGGCCACTCCAGAAGGCATATTCTGTGCTGTTGCATCCATTGTTTTGTTGAATTACTTGTATGCTTTGGGTCATTGTCCTGTTGCATCACCCATCCTCTGCGGAGCTTCAGTTGGCGGACAGATGGTCGTACGTTTTCCTGCAAAATGTCTTGATAAACTCTGGAATTTATTTTCCCATCAATGACAGCAATCCGCCCAGGCCCTGAGGCAGCAAAGCAGCCCCAAACCATGATGCTCCCTCCGCCATGTTTTTCAGTGGGGATGAGGTTTTGATGTTGGTGTGCTGTGCCTTTTTTTCTCCACACGTAGTGTTGTGTGTTCTTCCCAAACAACTCAATCTTGGTTTCATCTGTCCACAGTATATTTTGCCAGTAGTGCTGTGGAACATCCAGGTGCTCTTTTGCAAACTTCAAACGTGCTGCAATATTCCTTTTGGACAGCAATAGCTTCCTCCGTGGTGTCCTCCCATGTACTCCATTCTTGTTTAATGTTTTCCTTATTGTAGATGTGTCAACAAAAATGTTAGCATGTGCCAGAGATTTCTGTAGGTCTTTAGCTGACACTCTGGGATTCTTCTTTACCTCATGCAGCATTCTGCACTGTGGTCTTGCAGTCATTTTTACAGGACGACCACGCCTAGGTAGAGTAGCAACAGTGCTAAACTTTCTCCATTTGTAGACAGTCTGTCTTACCATGGACACATGAACATCAAGGCTTTTGGAGATACTTTTGTAACCCTTTCCAGCTTCATGCAAGTCAACAATTCTTGATGGTAGGTCTTCTGAGAGCTCTTTTCTGCGAGGCATGGTTCACATCAGACAGTGCTTCTTGAAACCAGTAAACCCAAAACAGGTGTGTGTTTTTTAAGGGCAGGACAGCTGTCAGCAACACATCCAATATCATCACACTGATTGGAGTCAAGGTTGGCTCACTCCTGGCTCCAATTAGCTCTGGGAGAAGTCATTAAGCTAGGGCTTCACATACTTTTTCCTCCCTGCACTGTGAATGTTTACATGTTATGTGCAATTAAACCATGGCAACATCTAATGTTTGTGTAGTATTATGTTCAGCAGACTGTGTTCTTCTATTGTTGTTACTTAGATGACGTTCAGAGCACATTTTATGCCCAATTCATGCAAAACTCCACGTAATCCCAAGGGGTTCACATACTTTTTCTTGCAACTGTATATATATATATATATATATATATATGTAAAATTTATTACTGTGCAACTGTAAATGTATTAGTGCAACACATACAATTAGGTTTAATGCACATATTAAATATCACTAAATCTATACATTTTAAAAAAATATACAGTGTATTCATGTTGTTTATACAAAAATAGAGAAATATGTTGTAACTTGCTCATTTTGTTTCAGCAATATCATGTGGGGTTCCTAAGGCTCCTGCAAATGGAGGCATACTGGCAACTGATTACTTAGTGGGTACAAGTGTTACTTATTTTTGCAATGATGGCTTTAAGTTATCATCTAAAGAGCTCACTACAGCTGTATGCCAGCCAGATGGCACATGGAGTAATCATAACAAAACACCTCGCTGTGTAGGTAAGCAAGAAACAGAACTTTATTCATTGTCTATATAAAGTTTTAGTAAACATAATGTCTGCAAGATACTTACTTATTTAGTGCCTACGTAAATATTTATGGTGGTGGAAAGAGGGCATAAAAGTAATGTAATAAGTAGGACAATTGCTTTTTTTTTTTACTTCTTGCATTGGTATAGCATTAAAATACAGATATATTGTGTGGAAAATCTGTGGAAATAATGTCAGCAGACAATATACCAGATAGATACATCTAAGCTGAATTAATAATTGTATTTCATGGAGCCATGAGGGGAAAAAAGTCTAAGACAGCTGAAAAAAAAAGCCCAGTAAAACAAGGTTGTGTCTGTGCCATGCACAGAGCTTGATTTAACATTGCGTGAAATAGACTGGAGCCTACAAGAGGCACAGGGAAGGAGGCAGCTTTTCCCTGTGCACCTATTGGCCACACATTTCCCATCATTGCTAAAAAATAGACATTCCATATAAGCCTTTTTACACATTTTTGTAATATTCAAAGTCGAGTTAGGACCAGAAAATGTTTTGTGTAAGGCTAACACTAATGGACTGGTGTTACTTAGGGCACAACAGTTTGTGTACCTACAGGATCCAGTGTTGGAAATCCTGTACACCAGTCATTCTGGGTGTGCAGCTGACTACCAGAGTATAAAGCAGCATTCGTCATTTTTAACATGGAGGAACCCTTGATATAAGTCTCAAGGCTTAGGGAACCCCTGATAATGACTATATCAAAAGTTCACAGTTCATTGCTGTAATGGTCACTTAGAACAATGTGCCTTATATGTGTAGTCATTAGAAAGATTATGCCCCTTACAGACAGCTAAAAAGATCATTGTTCATAGTGGTTACTCATCTGTGAGGAGGACATAGCTCATTGCTCAAGGAATCTTTAGGAACCTCTGGAGGAACCCAGAGTTCCATGGAACCCTGGCTGAAAAAGACTGTTATAAAGGAAAGATTTGCATGTATGTACCCACTATGCAAAAATGAAAACAAATCATGTCTTTGCACTTGTGTTGGCAATGATTTACATGTAAATATCCTTTGTTTCGAGAAAGCATACTGTACTTCAGTGTTTTCGTAGAGGAGCATTTCGGTTTCGTTTGGCCTCACTTCCATTGGCCTCATCTATTTGAGTTCCCTCTAGCCCCACTTCATATCATTTAGTGCAATAATAAGTCTAAACAGTCTGAAGCAGCTGTATGTAGGTGGAATAAATTATTTAAATATAGGCTGCATATGTGCTAAACCCTAGTGATTCTCTATGTACAGTTAGCCATAAAGCATACATTTTGCATGGCTCTACTCATTATCACAAAATGAGAAATGATGGAGTTTGAATTTGTATTGGAAATAATGACACGCAGATTTTTGTTTTAAGAAAATATACTGAACTTTTAAGAGAACCTTTAGATATATGGTCTTTTGATTTCTTTTTGGGCTACCTCACCAAACACTAACTATCCTAAATGTCTAAAGAAATCAATAAAAAATCTGAATGCATAATAGGCCAAAATATGTAAATCCTGCTGATTCTAAAGATGTACAATCATTTTACTGTCTTGCCTTACTAATGTAAATTTTTAAATAAGAGATTGAAATTCTATAAACCCCACCTTCTCAGCTTGGAAAAGTAATCATATTTACTTCTAATGACCTCACACTTTTCATATAAACCTTATATAAACCTACTTTTTTAATCTTATATGATTTTTATATAAATTGCCTCTGATTCAAATGGGTAATGTATGCACAGCTCAACATATTATAGGGTTTTACATATTTCTTTGCATCACTTTCTCCCTCCTGAGGTGTTTTGATCTGCACTGTGCATGCCTGATTGTAACAGTCTCATTGGAGTAGTGCCAGCTTCCACTTGGAACTTTCTGAGTTTTGTTCACCCATGGCAGTCAGTGGCATTTTTGACTATTGGGGGATAGAAGGCTTCTCAAAGTAAAGAAATGGTGAAAGAAAGGCATGTTAGCTTTGTATAACGAGAGTGGTTCAATCATTTAAAGGTAGAAAATGTGAAGAAATGTTGTTAAGAGGCATTAAATAATTTTATTCTGAAATTATTACACAACTGCACAAAATGCTAAATAATTAGATCCTAAGTGGATCATTAATTGTACAAATTGGTTTGGTCACATTACATGATTTCATGGCTGCTTGCGCTTCTAAACTGCTAACCTAATGAAAAGATATAAGTTGTCTTAAAAGCACTAACATGCTCAAGTGGGCCCTGCCTGATGAATCAGGTTCATAGTAATCCCTAACACTATTTCATTAAGCAGCCATTACTAAACTCTGGAAGGACCTGCTTCCCCGATGCACATTTTGGTCATTAGCGAATCAAGCCTTTAATGTATCTTTCATTCAAAGGATTTTTCTTAGTATTAGCACCTATGAGAAAGAAGAGCACAGCAATTTGGGTAAGGGATATAGAGCTGATAAAATGCAGCTCACAGTAAACTCATTATCTAGCACATCAACTACGCTTCCTAATTTGTTTATCGCACTTTAGATGCACTTTGATTACTAAAAAAACCTGTCAAAATAAACAATTAAAAACATCTGAAAACAAAGTGTTCTATGTTCTTTTGTGCAATTATACTTTTTTTGGCCTAAGAAGTAAAAATATTTTTTCACCGAAAGCATTCGTACATATACTTAAAGTGTAACTAAAGGTAAAAATATTTTTTCTGCATTTTGGATAGAGTACGGAAGGTTCAGCTTTTTTTTTACTCTTTGTCCCATTAACCGCCTCCCGCCCGCCATATAGTAAAATCGACAGACGCAAGTCGGAAGTCTCGTTCTGGGAGGACGTCACATGACATCCTCCCATTCTAACCGCACATGCGCGGGTCCGGGAGCACGCAGCGTGGTGATCGGCTCACCGATCAACAGAAAGAGCCAAAGATGTCGGCTCGGTCATGTGATCAGCTGTGTCCAATCACAGCTGATCACATGTAAACAGGGAAATGCCGGTTATCGGCATTTCTCTCCTCACGAGCTGTCACGCTGACAGCTCGTGAGGAGAGGAGAGATGGTAATCTGCATTCCTTGGAGGGGACATGTACACAGATCATTAGAGCACTGATGATCAGTATGCCCTGATGATCTGTGTAGCCCCAGCAGCGCCACCTGTCAGTGTCCATCAGTGCCAGCTCTCAGTGCTCATCTATTCCACCTGCCAGTGCCCATCAGTGCCCCATCAGTGCCCCATTTCAGTGCCCATCAGTGCCACTTCAAAGCCACATATCAGTGCCCATCTGAGCTGCTTTTCAGTGTCACCCATCAGTGCCAGTCAGTGCCACCCATCAATGCCAGTCAGTGCCACCTATCAGCGCTGCCAATCAGTGCCACCTATCAGTGCCAGTCAGTACCGCCTATCAGTGTCCGCCAGTGTTGAATATCAGTGCCAGTTTTTCAAAATTTTCAGTGGTTTTTGGTTTGTTTAAGAAAAAATAAAAAACCCAGAAGTGATTAAATACCACCAAAATAAAGCTCTATCTGTCTCAAAAAAATGATAACAATTTCATATGGGTACAGTGTTGCACAACCGCGCAATTGTCATTCAACGTGCAACAGCGCTGAAAGCTGGAAATTGGCCTGGGCAGGAAGGGTGTATAAGTGCCCTGTAGGCTAGTGGTTAAGGAGAAATCCCTTCACTTCCTGTCCCAGAGCCAAAACAGGAAGTGAGAGGAAATCCATCCAAAATTAGGGAATCGCAGTGTGCCACCAGGGTCATCCCTTCTATTAGTGTTCTGATGTCAACTCAAAATTTGGGATTTTTTTTAACTTTCACTTTCAGTGATAAGGATAAACAGGACAAATAGGGTGAATCTCCCTAATGGGGGCACAGACAGCAATAAAAACCTAACATATGTAATTCCTTTCTACTCTATCCAAAACTACAAAAAAAAATGTTTTGCCTTTAGTTACACTTTAAGTGTTTTGTTTCTACTTTGTCTACACAAGAAAACGTAGCCCTCTTTATCAGGAGATATCAAGCAAGTAATAGTAACATAATGCCAAACAAAAAAACACATTTATTTATTAACCCGTTACAAAATGTGAAAATTTAGACCAGTGTTTTGATACCACCATCATACATTACACCAATGCAAACACCCATTTCTGATGCTTTGAAATCCTTTACAGTTCAAACATTTCCACTACCAGGGCATATCTAATGCTTTTCCCAGATGAGAATGGAACTGGGTGGTGTGCCAGAAAATGTATGCTTCCATGTGGAGTGGGCCAGAGAGGGGTGTGGATAGACAGAATTTTGTAAACCGGCAGACAGGGCCGACACCATTGGCTGGGATTTTAGTGCAACAAATGCACTGTGTTGTCAACACAAACAGGACATGAGGAGCTCAATTTTTTGACAGATCAGATGTTTTTAATGGGTAAAACTTGAAAAAATGTAAACGTATTCCAGAGAGTACTGAATATGTTGTTTTAAATTGATTTTACCCTGACGTACACTTAAACAGCTGATAGTCATTTCCACTAGGCTTGGCCAACAAACCTGTTACACAGAATACAGTATATGGGTGGGCTGGTGGAAAACATAAGTCAATATCTGCAAAGTTGGTGGTAAAGGCAAACCTGTCTGCAATTCAACACTTATTTGCCTCATTCTGGTCTTCCTTGTTAGTCCCTGCTTCATCAAATGTTTATGTGGCCATATACCTACTGCAGGCTCCTGGTCTTAGGTAGAGACTCTTTGATACCTTAAAGTAGATTATTAAAAGCAACAAGCCTAGTCTTTCTCAGTGTAAAGACAAGAGTAGTGTAGAGATAGTTGGCTGCCTCATGCAGTACAATGTGATCAGTTCCAGCATTCACTTTCTGAAGACTTGGCTATTTGATAATGAATTCAATTTCAGAAGGAGAGTTAAGAAGAACCAATTTGCAGAATGACCTCCAGGAATGCTTTGTATAACTGAGAGAACAACTTCCATTTTAGCAATTAAAAGAGAAAGAGATTATGATCCAGGCTATAAAAGAAACCAGTATTACTGCTGTTTGAACTGTGTTCTGGTGTTCAATTCCTGGATTTTAAAAGCTCAGTCCAGTTATAAAATAATATTACTGCTCTAGCTGGAATGTGGGAGTAAAGTCAACCATCATGGCGTCCCAAACCCCCTGCTGCACCTTTCATACTATACAATTAATTGAAAAAATTATAAAGGCACATATTTTTGCAGAAAAACAATGTGCATTTTTTTTCTACAGTAGCTTTGCAAAATATTGCATCCATGATCAGTGGATTGTACATGCAATGGCAGGCTCCTGCTGACTCCAGATTTCTGTCCTTGCTTCTATATGGGCTATAAGTAGGAAAGCTGGAGGAAGTGTCAATGGACTGTGAATACAATGATCAGGTGGCAGATGAGACTTGTAGTTTTTTATTTCACAGATGCCTGTGAATTAATGACTCAGCTGTGTGAGTGAAGCCTCTGCCTCGCCAATTTTTAATGTGACAGCAGCTGCAGAGAAGAGGAACGCCTTCCAACTGTCATGGGGGGAATCTGGGTGTGAGGGTGTAACATGTAACACGTTTTAGTAGTATTATCCTTTAATACACACTGCACCAGGGGCAGACTGACCATTTGAGCACTCGGTCACTGCCCGGGGGCCCGGGATTAGTAGGGAGCCCCATGAAATGCCCCTGGTACCTTTTATAGGCTTTTTTGGGTGTGCTTTGAGTGTGGGCAAGGACACAGAGGCCCCATGATCCCCTATTGCCCGGGGGCCCCATGAGTTGTCAGTCCGCCCCTGCACTGCACTTATGACAGTATTCAAAAGAGAGATCACAAGAGAAGTCTTCAAGCTTTCACTCTCTAATTGGAATTAGAGATGGCCTATCTGTACTGAACAGGTCGAGAGAGGAAGAATAATGCAGGCCATACATGGGTCGAATTCCGAACAAATTTTCTTTAGAAAATCGGAAATTGAAATTTTGTGCCGTTTGTAATCTGATGGTGCCACCATTGATTTTGAAATTCAACCAACCAAGCCTTCAATTAAACTTAATGTTGCTACAGAAAATAAGTTTTATGGCCAATAATTTTCATTATTTTCCAGGTCACAGCTCATGCTAATTCATTTTTCGTTTGTTTCCCACACGATTCTCCCATCATTGATTCGAAATTAGTTCATTTTTCAAAAACTTTCCAATATACCCGATCACTGAAATTCGATAGTCACACAAAAATTTGCCATTTCTGTGACCCACTAATGGTGCAAAATTCTTAGAAAAGATTTTCGAAAGAAAATTCTTTTGGAATTCGAATGAAACACAAATGATGCAGCGCTACTACCATAAAAATTCTTCACACATAAATGAATAAGTGAAACAGTGCAAAATTAGTGACACAAATAACATAAACACACAATATTAAATAGTGCCAAAAAACTCATAAATAATCACATGTGACAAGTGTCAATACGAGGTCCTAAAAGGACCAAATAACATAAATGGTGCCCCAAGTAATCCAATGGGATCCAATAGTGCTCCAAATCAAACAAGTAAGTCACAACAGGACTCAATGTGTTAAAAAAAAACCTCCCACCGGAACTAAAAATCAGTTCCCACCATATAACACAAAACACACGTGCATCCCAATAAACGCATAAACTAAGAACTGATCATGCAAACAAACATGAATAAATCAATAAATATATAAAGTCCCGTGAGGAGTAAAACACCTGACAATATACAAAAAACCATATATAAAGTCCACAGCAATTCTTGAAGAAGAAAAAAAAAAAAAAAGTGCTGATAAATGAGCAGAGATATCCAAAAATGGCTGAATTGCCCGCTCACCTCCCTCTTGTGACCCGCACAGGGTCAAAAGGCCTTCAGGATCACTAACACATGGACCCTTAATAGTAGGTAATCCTCCACAGCTCTCCACACTGACCTCCCCTCATGTACAGGTTCCAGCACAGGCTCACAGGGCAGCAGATCTCCTCTTCAGGCACATAAGGTGGCTGCAGCCACTTGATCCCTCAGAAAATATAAGTGAATGCTTGCATAGTGTAAAACTATTTATTCACCAAACAAAGTATCACATATCGAATATGCTCACATTTAAAATCATCTTGTACATCACATGTAAATCAAACCTCAGATCAGATGTACTTGCATGGGTGTCCAATGTAAATAAAGAAGGCGTCCGACCGGAAGTGCGTCACCGCCAACGCGTATCGTCACGCTTAACACGTGACTTCATGAGGGCAAGCTGAAAGGACCTCGTATTGACACTTGTCACATGTGATTATTTATGAGTTTTTTGCCACTATTTAATATTGTGTGTTTATGTTATTTATGTCACTAATTTTGCAGTGTTTCACTTATTCATTTATGTGTGAAGACTTTTTATGGTAGTAGTGCTGCATCATTTGTGTTTCATTATATTTTTTGTCTATGGGTATATGACTGTATGTAGCAGCTTTACCTTTGTTGGTAGGTATTAGTTTTTAGGTAGGAGCGCAGGAGTTTGTCACGTTGATTCACTCTTTTGAAATTCGACCCATGTATGGCGGGCTTTACTCCTTTGACTCAGCGAGGTTGATCTACTAAATGAGTAGAGACTTGCTTATACCTTAAATTTAATGTTCACTAAGCTTAAAAGATAAGTTCACCTTTCAAAACATGTTACATATTACACCTATATTCAGGATGTAACATGTAACATGTTACTGTAGGACCGGCCACCGACCCCCCCATTGTTACTGCTAGCAGCGGATCTTCCCTCCGTTAGCTGTCACAATTTTCTAAAAAACGTGACCGTGCGTGACTCCGCCCACCTGGCCACGTCACTCATTCTCAGTATTCTGTGAATGGGAAGACTACATTTACCAACAGCCTTTGTGACTGTCTGTAGTTCTCAATGAACTACCAAGGTGCTGTTGAGCACCGTGGTAGTTCATGGACTCTTCCTGACAGAGTGCTTGCCCATATAAAGTATAAGCACACAGATACACTGAATCAGTCCTTCTGTTAACGTAGGTCTGCAAATGTCCTGCATGGCACCAGCAATCTGCTGATCACTGGTGTAATGATTTCCAGGCTCACAAGACAATACATAGTAAATCCACATTTTTTTAACTGCAAAAAATAAGTGCATTTATTATTTTTTGTTAAAAGGTGAACTTATCCTTTAAAGAATAAGGTCAAACCTTTCAGTATTAAGTGGAAATACACTATAGTAATCCTTTTAACTTGACCCTGTCCCATGCAGAATTAATTTCAACTATACCCATATTGTACCTATAATGAAGAGATTGAATATGTAAAGCGTAATTCCATTTATACCCTAACTAGACCTAAATCTACTCCCATCCCCATTCTAAGACTATTCTATCTACCCTGTAAAAAAAAAAGATGCCTATACATGATCGGGTGCCAGCGCCAGCTTCAGTGTCGAGGAAAGATCACCAACAACAGCTGCAGAACCTGGGCAATGACATCACCAGGGGTGGACTGACAACTCATGGGGCCCCCGGGCAATAGGGATATGGGGCCCCTGTGTCCTTGCCCACAATCAAAGCACACCCAAAAAAGCCTATAAAAAAAGATACCAGGGGAATTTCATGGGGCCCCCTACTGATCTCGGGCCCTCAGGCAATGCCTGAGTGCTCCAATGGTCAGTCAACCACTGGACATCAAACAAAAGGCTTACTATGGGCCAGACAGTGTCGGCTGTCCCTCTTCTACACTGAATCTGGCTCTGGAAGCTAGTCATGTGACCAGACTAGAGAAGCTGCAGAATAGACAAATATAAGCATCTTTCCTTTACAAGGTAAATAGAATAGTCTTAGAATGTGGGTGAGGCTAAAGTTAGGTTTAGTTAGGGTTTGACTGGTATTCCATTTTAACTCTAGTGTCTGGCATGGCACTGAACACCACACCCATAGCCAAAATTGGCCCCCAAAGTCCTCTGGGAGACCCATACTTCCAGGAGTATCAAGCTGGTGTACCATGAGGTCAGATGGAGCAATCAATCAAAACTTCATTTGTTTTTGTTTTTGTTTTACAGGTATGGGTTGGTTGCAGCTTACCGGATCACTTTAATGAATAGCAAAGGGGACTGTTGATGTTATATTATATTTTCAAAGTCTGTGTTTTATTAGGGAAAACAAAAATATACCTTTAACTTTGTCTCCAATTAAATCCTTAAAGTTTCAACAAGGTTGCTTTTTAATTGACAAAATTATTTCTAGTTAGATCTGGTTGCTCATGTATGTTGTAATTGTTTAACTGTAATTTTCAGTAATTTGTTATTCCTAGGCTAATTGACTGAACCAGAAACATTCTTGTTTTTTGTTACTGTAAAATGTTTTTTTATTCTTTTGAAGTTGTAACTTGCCCCAGCATCAATTCTTTCACCTTGGAACACGGAAGGTGGCGCATTGTCAATGGATCCCACTATGAATACAAGACAAAAGTTGTCTTCAGCTGTGATCCTGGCTACTTCCGTTTGGGACCTGCTTCTATTCAGTGTCTTGCCAATGGGACTTGGAGTTGGAGAAATGAGCGACCTCACTGCCAGAGTATGTATAGAAGAATAATGAATTCAGAAACACAAACAAGGAACATCAAGCGCAGCCATGAGACAAATATTCACAGCTGTGCTGAGTCATTTAAAATACATTTATGTATTAAAGGCATTCAGAAGCAGCAATTCCAATAAACAACATTTTATTATAATAATTAGAGATAAATGTATTGTGCTGACATTGTGCTGACTTTGAGTTTTCCAAATATTAAATGTAGTGTCTTCGCATTTTACAATGCTGTCTTTGAAGCAGTCAAGCTCATTTGGAATTCCAAGGATAACCTTTATTGACCTTGGAAAGCCCCTAGAAAGAGCTTCAGATCATTCAACTGTAACATCTAAAAAGCCAACACACAACACGTGTCTGCAGAACTGTAAAAATAGCTATACACAGTACATCATTTATACAAGTCAACTTTAGTTATGAATGTATTTATTTGGTTTTTATTCATTTAAACTGTGCAACCCAGAATTCTATTTTACTAATACCCACTGCAAAATGTTACTATGTAAATTAAATGCTAACAGTATGTGTTGAGAACTGATGTCAGTGTAATGTGCTCTGTCTTAATCCTCATACACACATTGAGAATATCTGACAAATGCCATCTTTTTTTTTTTTGCATGCTAGTTTCATATAAAAAATAAATAGGTTACTAAAGTTATGAAAATGTTCAAAAGACAGAATACAACTTCCCACGATGATGTAGTGTATTGTATTGTATTGTAATGTATTTTTTTCATTTCCGAGCATACGCATCACTCAGATACTGTGCTGATTAAATGAAAATCAGTCCTTCTGTTAACGTAGGAGAAAAATGTTCATGCTTGTCCCTTCAGATAATTTTGCATGAACTGTCATGATCGCTCTGGAATGCTGTGGACTAATGATCAAATTATCATTCAATCACTCCGAAAGCAGTGTTTTTTTGTCCAATTTTCTCATCGTGTGCACTAGGCTTTATTAAAAGGACAGGCTCCTGAATGTACAGACCCCCATGGTCCATCCTGGCAGTCAGGCATTTGACATTTGTAATGAGTTGTCTGTTGTGATAGCTTTACTAAGCTTAGAAAACTATGAACCCATGTCTAGAATTGGGCCTGTGTGATCTGTGCGGAGGGTGCTGCTTTTTACTCCCATCGTGATCATGTAGACCACAGTCTAACTGGCTTCAATTGTAAGCTAAAGAGTCAGCTATTCAATAATCCCCCCATGGTGGCAGAATGCCAGGGCCTGCTTGCAAGTGTGACCTTTGAGATTCTGGTAGTTCTACCACTGGTGTCAGTAGCTTTTTTTATTCTTGCTATATAATTTTTTTTATTTTTTACCATTTAATTTAATTTATTTATTTTTTACAATTTTATTTTTTATTATTTTTACAACTTTTTTGCCCTTTGGGGGGCTTTGGTGAGATATCAGGGGCCTAAACAGATCTCTGATGTTTCAACTTTGAGGTGGAGAAAGGAGAGTGAGGACATAGCCCTCAAGTCTCCAACTCTGCAACCTCAGCTGCACAGAATGAGCAAATAGGAATAGCTCAGAGCCTACCATTCATTCATTCACAAACTGAATCATAATAAGCACAGTTTACTATACTTCAGTTATGAATAGACAGAGTCAGTGATCATTCAGAAAAGGAAGGGGCCAGTAAATTACACATTCTCCATCCTGACACATCAGCGAGAAAGGGGAGAGTGGAAGCTGGCAGCAGTGCAGGGGGTAAGGGGGGCTAGGAGAGCACACAGGGGCCTGAGCGCAGCATGACCCAGATAGGAAGGGTGGCAGGAGAGGTGAATAGAGGAACCAATCCCCTCTATTTTCCATCCATATACAAAAATTTGGGGATCCACTCAAAGCACTACAAAACTTCCCCCGGAAGTCCAAAACATAGATCATATCGATGTGCCAAGAAGGTCATCCTGGCTAGCTGAAACAAATCAGAAAACAGAAGGTAGAACACCATAGCCCAGTCATTATATAAAGAGATAAAGATTTGGCTTCATCCTGAACTCCTTTTGGCTATGCTGCTCTGGCATGTTTCACATCGCAAACAAGGCTTGACCACACAGAACTATCTGTAGAAGTAAGCATCATAAGTGGGGTGAAACATGTCAGAGAAGCAAACCCATGAGGATTTCAGGCTGAAGCTGTATCTTTACCTCTCTATATAGTCACTGGGTTCTGTGTGGGTGTGCGACATTTCCACCTCTTGTCTTTTGATCAAAGCTAGCCTGGTGCTTTGCCACGGCAAAGCACAAGATTATTAGTATTATTATTATACAGATTTATATAGCACCAACAGTTTGCACAGTGCTTTACACTATAAAGGGGGAACAGTGCACTTACAATACAGTTCAATAAAGAAGGAATAGGAGGGCCCTGCTCATGGAGCTTTCAATCTAAAGGAAAGGTGGTACAAACTGTAATAGCTGCAGGGGATGATCTGATGAAGGTGACTCAAATACAGTTCTAAGTGAGTTTTCAAAGATTGAGTAAAGATCGAGTTAGATTATGAGTTTACAGTCTATAATTGCATATTCCTATAAAGCCACGAATACAATGCAGTGGAACTGAAATACAAATGTGTTGAATGGATGAATGAATGAATGAATGAATGAGTGAAACCATTATTCATATATTTCTGTTCATTGTATTAGTCCACATCAATTGAATATTTTTTTATCTTTATAGTTACATCCTGTGGAGATCTCCCTGTACCACCCAATGGGAAAAAAATTGGAACTCAGACAACATTTGGATCCACAGCAATATTTACATGTGACAATGGTTACATGTTAGTTGGGTCAGTTGTGCGAGAGTGCTTATCTTCTGGACTTTGGAGTGGGACAGAGACTAGGTGCTTAGGTAATATATTATTTTTTATTTCCTTTTACCACTTCTCTTTACCAGATTTGCTTGACTTACCACTCTTTTTGTTAAAATCACAAATTTTGTTATGCTGAAATGAATGGGAATTTCAAAATCAGCCTAGAAGGAGGTCAACTGCTGGTCACATACTTCTGTCAATGAACTCTGAGGCATCCCAAAAGTCTCTCAAACTGATCTCCAAGGCTGGATGAAAGCACTGGAAAGCACATTGCCAATCAACACAGCCCGTAAAGCTGGCCACTAATGTAATCTGATTATCCTTTAGCTTTTTCAAGAAGCACTAGGGTCTCCCTGGTTAGATAAAAATAACATTAGTTAGTTAGAACATCACACTATATTTTTATCAGTAATAATAAAGGTATGAGCAGTGGTATCTCTTAATCATTCATGTGGTGTGGGGGTGGGGAGATATCCAGAGGACTCTTATTTTTAAAAGGGGCTGCTAAGCCCCACACCGGCAGATGCTTACAACCAGAAGGCCAGGGTTGTGAGAAAGACTTTTGTCCCCATCAATAAGGGAACAAGGTGCTTTGTCAGGGGGTATCTTCCCCAAGTTGGGAGCATGTGGCCTTGTATGTTTCAGAAGCCAAGCTGCTTGCTCAGTTAAAGGTCTAGTATGGATATTGAGAGGGACCATTACCATACCATAAGGGTTTTGGTATCTATGAAGGGAATCTCTGGCTGCTTTGTTTTGTCTTTTTTTGGCTGGACTAACTATGTAACCTCATTGTGCTTGGTATTTGTACCTTTTCTATGTTACAACTAGTGATGAGTAGAACATACCTGGTTTTGGTTTGTGGCAGGATCACCCAACATTACTGAAGTTTGAGTGTCAACTTTGAACCCAATTAAAGTCAAT
This sequence comes from Staurois parvus, assembly GCF_062004578.1. NCBI lineage: Eukaryota > Metazoa > Chordata > Amphibia > Anura > Ranidae > Staurois > Staurois parvus. The sequence continues at coordinate 1,769,239 of NW_028317843.1, forward strand.
AGGAATCAATGTTAAAGAAAAAACAGTAGTGGCCATTTCTAGGTTAATAAGCAAACAAATGGCACAGAGGGCTGGGCACTGCCCTGGGGAAACCTATACCTAAACAAGATTTTTTTTTTTTAATTCATCTGACAGCAGCAATTTTTACAATGGTTAAAGGGCAACATTAAAATTCAATCTACCTTTAAATAGCATGTGTCACGGTAGCCTTTAACTTGCCTGGAAATTGGTGCATCTGCACAATGTATAAAACCTACTATAGGAAAATTGGCATATGCATAGAAAAAAATGTAAAGTCCATCCAGTTCAACCATAGAAAAAAAAAAAAGAAGTTATAATCCTATACCCACAGTTGATCCAGAGGAAGGCAAAAAAACCCAGCAAAGCATGAACCAATTTGTACCTGCTGGGAAAAAAAATTCCTTCCTGATCCCCCAAGATGCAATCGGATATTCCCTGGATCAACTTTACCTATACATGTTAGTATCCAGTTATATTCTGTGTATCTAAGAAAGAATCCATGCCTTTTTTGAAGCAATCCATGGAGCTGGCCAGAACCAACTCTCGAGGGAGTCTAGTCCACATTTTCACAGCTCTCACTGTGAAGAAACCTTTCCGTGTTTTGAGATTACATTTCTTTTCCTCCAGACGTAAAGAGTGCCCCCTTGTCCTCTGTGTTGACCTCAGGGTAAATAGCTCTACACCGAGTTCACTATATGAACCACTGATGTATTTATACATGGAGATCATATCCCCCCTTAATATCCTCTTCTCAAGAGAGAATAAATTCAGTTCCTCTAATCTTTCCTCATAGCTGATCTCCTCCATGCCTTGTATCAGTTTAGTTGCCCTTCTCTGTACTTTCTCCAGTTCCCCAATGTTCTTTTTGTGAATTGGTGCCCAAAACTGAACTGCATATTCCAGATGAGGTGTTACTAATGATTTGTAGCGGGGTAATATGATATCTCTCTCTCTGGAGTCAATACCTCTTTTAATACAAGAGAGAATTTTGATCGCTTTAGAAACCGCAGCTTGGCATTGCATGCCATTATTAATCTTGTGATATACCAGAACCCCCAGATCCTTCTCCACCATTGATTCCCCCAGTTGTATCCCCCCTAGTATGTATGATGCAGGGGCAGACTGACAACTCATGGGGCCCCCGGGCAATAGGGGATCATGGAGCCTCTGTGTCCTTGCCTACACTGAAACCACACCCAAAAAATCCTATGAAAGGTACCAGGGGCATCTCTTGGGGCCCCATACTGACCCCGGGCCCTCGGGCAGTGCCTGAGTGCCATAATGGTCAGTCCGCCCCTGGTATGATACATGCATATTCTTAACCCCCAAGTGCAAAACCTTACATTTATCAGCATTAAATATCATTTGCCACATAGTTGCCCAATTAAACAGTGCATTGAGGTCGGCTTATAAGTTGAAGACATTCTTTAAGGACGTTATTCCACGGCACAGCTTGGTGTCATCTGCAAAGACTGAAATAGGATTTCTAATCTCAGACCCTATATCGTTTATACATATACTAAAAAGTAAGGGTCCCAACACTGAACCCTGGGGTACACCACTGATGACCCCAGACCATTCAGAGTATGAATCATTAACCACTACTCTCTGAATACGATCTTTTAGCCAGTTTTCTATCCATTTATATACAGATATTTCCCAGCCCGTAGACTTTACCTTAAACATTAGCCATGTGTGGGAACTGTGTCAAATGCTTTTGCAAAATCCAAGTATACCACGTCCACTGCCACCCCTCTGTACAAGGTTTTGCTCACCCCCTCATAAAAAGAAATCAGATTTGTTTGACAACTTCTGTCTTTCATGAATCCATGCTGTCTGTTGCTTAAAATATTTGTTTCCAGCAAGAACTCATCTATGTGGTATTTTATTAAACTCTCCAGTATCTATAGAACTATATAAGTTAAACTAATAGGTCTATAATTACTTGGTAAAGATTTTGACCCCTTTTTAAATATTGGCACCACATTGGCCTTACGCCAATCCAGTGGTAATATGCCAGTCATTAAAGAGTCCCTAACAATTTGAAATAATGGCTTTGAAATGACAGAGCTCAATTCTTTAAGGACCCGTGGGTGTATGTAATCTGGTCCAGGTGCTTTATTCACCTTTATTCTATCTAAATATTTTTGGATCATATCAATTGTGAGCCAATGGAGATCATCTGGAGCTGTGTCAATACCATGCCCCTTATGGACAAGAGCTCCCCCATACTCCTTTGTATACACAGAGCTGAAGAAGGTATTTCATAAATTTGCCTTCTTTGTCCCCAGTCACCCACTCTAGATTATTTTGTAAAGGGCCTACATGCTCGGACCGAACCTTTTTACTATTAATATATTTGAAGACTTTTTTGTGGTTGGTCCTGCTATCTTTTGCAATATGTCGTTCGTTTTTAATTTTTGTGGCCTTAATTTCCTTTTTGCATATTCTGTTATATTCTTTGTAATGTTTAAATGATGATAGCATTCCTTCAATTTTATATTACATATATACATATACATATTACATTTCTTATTATCTATAGCCTTTTTAACTTTGGCCGTAAGCCACATAGGTTTGATTTTTAGCTTTTTAAACTTTTTGCCCATGGGAATATATTTTGCAGTGTGTTCACATACAGTCTTTTTGAAGAACTCCCATTTCTGTGTTGTGTTCATTGATGCCAATATTCCCTCCCAGTCTAAGTCTTGGAGAGCAGCTCTCAGCCTTGGAAAATTACCTCTCTTGAAATTGAGCGTTTTTATTTTTCCCGTATGTGCTTGCTGTTTACATCTAACAATAAATGAAATTATGTTGTGGTCACTGCTACCCAGATGTTCTTTTATATGGACATTCGTAATAAGCTCTGCATGGTTTGAGATTACCAGGTCCAGCAGAGCATCATTCCTAGTAGGAGCCTCTATGAACTGTACCATAAAATTATCCTGTAGTAGGTTTAAAAATGTTTGCCCTTTAACTGTTTCTGCAGTGCCATTACTCCAGTCAATTTCCGGGTAGTTAAAATCCCCCATTATTATCACTGTCCCAGCCCTTGCAGCCCTTTCGATCTGTGCAAGGAGCTGAGTCTCCACCTCCTCATTAACACTGGGAGGCTTATAACAATCTCTAATGATTACCTTTGTAGTACGCAACCCCATGTGCAGTTCCACCCATAATACTTTAGCCTCATCTCCATCAACTAGGTCCTCTTTCACACTCGCTCTGAGATCACTTCTCACATAGAGACAAACACCACCACCTTTCCTATTTACTCTGTCTCTCATAGACTTCTGGCATTGGTGAACAAACACTAGGGGATGAGTAGATAACCACAGTGTGGGAAGCTCCAACAACTCATCTGACCAGCAATGAGACATGAGCACAAAACAACAAATAAAGGAGTGCATCCAAATCTTTGGAAGTTAATAGAGTCACAAACCCAGGAATAGTTAAAATCAAAATTTGCTTTAATGTTGGGTTAAAAAGCATGACATGCAGGAGAACCCGTATTGATATATGTCACCAAGCCAGTGGAGAGGAGAAACACATATTCCCAGAAGATGGAAGATGACACATAATCCTGGACCCAACAGTACGTTGCTCAGCCCAGGAGCCTCAGGACAGTGGGAAGGGTGTGTGGACGGCAGCCGCCGGGATCATTGAGATGGCATGTCCGCCGGAAGTCACGTGTTCAAAAACAGGTTATGTCATACCCCTTGTAGGAGACAGCCCGAGCAAGGGCTGGTGAGGGCAAACTGAAAGCCTAGGGGAGCACTCAAATCATGTCAAACAAAAGGAGAGGAGCCGGTCATCATGATCACATGTTTCAGGGACTTGCCCTATAAGACACATTTAATAATTTATGTAATGATGTTTATTCTGCACAAACATAATTCCCCATGCAAATGCTCAAAACTAAAATGGTTGTTATGCTTACCCCTAATGCAAGCAGTCACGCCCTTTAGCTAGCTTTAGTGTTCTTCACCTATAGCCACCCTTACCCATAAGGCAAGCAGGCCTACCGATACTCAGGTGCCCCCAGGTCTTACACATAATGATATAATGCCTGGCCACCATGCTGGGACAGATGACAACTGAGCACAGCAAACACGTAATTGCAGGTGACAGACAGGCAGAATAGTTAGATGACAGTCCAGGTACAAGGCAGGCAAGGTTTAGAATAGTCAGGGTCATAGCCATAGTTAAAAGGCTTTACACATTACATTTAACAAGATTCAGCAGTCTTAAAACCTAAATTAACTAAATCAGCCATCATTCTCAGTTTTATGACAATTTTCACTTTTGCCCAACATTTTCAAATAGACAATTTAAAAGAAATCTAAATTATTTTAAAATAAAGTATCCCTAAAAAATGTTTTTTTTTAAACAAAAAAATTGATATTAACGCAAAGGGTTTTTTTCAGTTTGTTTTATCAAACAGAAGGTATTCCATGTATATAAAATAACAGGTATTCCAAGTAAATTTCACAATATAAAACAAGTATCCATTCATAAAATTTGAGCTGAATATAAATGACCCACTTCCCATTTTAGCTGCAGAATTGTAATAGGTGAATTGGGCTGACATTTTTTTGCACTGTCCTCATTTTTAGTTCACTTAAATATGAGTTCACAGTAACATAGCAGTGAGCTTTGCTAAGATGGCCTGAAGGTGGATAAGAAGGTAGAAAATGTGCCAGGGCTTAAGAAAAAAAATCAGCTGCTTTCTCCTTCTTTCTGCAAGGAGCGGAGAATCAAAGTCAACAGTTTAGAGTTAGGAATATATATATATATATATATATATAAAAGAATATAAGATTTCAACCACTTCCTATTAGCTGAGGCTTAAGCATTGTTTAAAATGTGTCATCTATGTAAGCATGAGTGATTTTAAATCTCTCATGCCAGTTTAAATAATCATAAAACCTTCAGCTGTTTGATTTTCCTTTTTGTAATTGTAATTCTCCAAAAGTAATCTGAAATTACTGTACAGAGCTAAAATAACAGCCATATGTGTACATGAAACCTCTTACCTGTTTCTTTATATTGTAGCTGGTCACTGTGGAACACCAGAACTAATTGTGAATGGTCAGGTTATTGGAGAGAACTATGGATATCGAGACACCGTTGTATATCAATGCAACCCTGGTTTTCGTTTAATTGGGTCATCAGTGCGTATTTGCCAACAGGATCACAACTGGTCGGGGCAGTTGCCTTCTTGTGTGCGTAAGTAGACTTCTCACTAATTTATGTGTAATATATACAGTATAAATTTCAATATACTAAATGTTAAATAAGAACTCCACAATGTGTTATATATTTCTTAACTAGTTGCAGTAGAATTTCAGAAAAACTAAAAACAAATATGGTAATCTCATTCATTTCTGAACAGCTGATTATTTAAAACAGTGCGCTGAGCATAACAACCAATTCCACCATACTATTATAGCTGGATTTTTTTCTAGGTTTAAAGTGTTAAAGTGATTGTAAAGGGACATTTTTAATTTTTTTTAAATAACAAACATGTCATACTTACTTGCTCTGTGCAATAGTTTTGCACAGAACAGCTTCAATCCTCCTCTTCTGAGGTCCGCCGCTGGTTCTCCTGGCTCCTCCCCCCTTCTGAGTGCAAGCTGCTTGTTATGGGGGCACTTGTAAACTCAAATAAACCTTTGCGCTCAGATTGAATAATACATAAAAAGTGGCTGACACAGGAATAGATACAATCCTTCGAACAAAATACAACAAAAAAAGTGCAGTGCTAAATAGTGTTAAAGTCCATCAATTGTGTACAAACGTCCGTGCTCAAAAAAAGCTTTTTAAGTGAGTGAAACCAAGCCATCAAAAGGGACAGAGAAACCCACATTAAGTGAATAAAAGGAAGAGGAAGATGACACCTCTAAAATCCTGGTGAAAACAACACACATATAAGAGCTCTTACCAACGCTATTGGGCTTTTGTATTAAAAAGCAAACAGTGCTTTAGGGGTTATCCCCAAACAATTCCTCAGTGTGTAGCGCAAAGATGGTTCTGCCCGTGGCTCCACTCCAACTTCGTATTTCCAGCGGTAAATCATGCAAAGAATAAACACCGATAGTGTAGTATACCCAAAACTTAAAAAATTTATTAGGGATAAATCAATGCAGTTACAGTGGTTAAAGATACATAGCCATCAAAAAAACTATCCCGGAACTACAGCACTCCCAATGTGTAAACGTTACGGGTGGCAGCTGTGTAGCGTGCTGATGTCACGTGAAGCTCCACCCAAGAGAAAGGGTCCCTTGTAAAGGGACATTTTTGATTTTTTTTAAAATAACATTACTTACCTGCTCTGTGTAATGATTTTGCACAGAGCAGCTTCAACCCTCCTCTTCTGCTCCTGGCTCCCCCCCTTCTGAGTGCAAACTGCTTGCTATGAGGGTACTTGTGCAGGTTCTCAGTATCCCCATCATAATCTGCTTGCTAAGGGGGCACTCATGTGGCTCGCTTGTCCATAGACACACAGAGTGCAGCTCGCCCCCCCACGCTTCATCTTTGCAGGTTGTGATTGACATAAGCAGGAGCCAAAAACTCCTGCTGCTGCCTCTGAGCCAGTAAGGAGAGAGAAAGAGCTTTGATGCTGCTCTCGAGCACAGTGCTGGATTGAGATCAGGCTCAGGTAAGTATTGGGGGGGGGGGGGCTGGAGGAGGAACAGAACAAAGAATGTTTTTTTTACCTTAATGAAGAGAATGCATTAAGGTAAAAGAAACTTCTATCTTTACAGCCACTTTAATTAAAATATGTATGACAGGAATGACAGCTGTCAGTACATACCTTTCTGTGCCTGAACTAAAAGTGTAGCATATCCCACAACCCATCTCACAGAGGCTATGCAAATGGAACATTCTTAAGGTCACTATTTGAATAACTCCATCCTCCTTGTGGCAATTACAAGGCCTGATGTCGAGTTGCTGGGGAACAGACCTATTTTTGTGCAAAGCTGGAGAGTTAAGATTGTTACATAGTAGAGAGAAAGAGAGAAAGAAAGAGACAAAGAAAGAAAGGAGAAAAAGAAAGAAAGAAAACCATATATAGTACCCTATATCCACAGTTAATCCAGAGGAAAGCTAAAACCTCCAATAAAGCATGGTACAATTTGCTTCAGTGGGGGAGAAAGTTCTTCTTGATCCCTCAACGGAAAAGGATATTTCCTGAAATACCAATCCCTAGTGGTAATTGTTCGGGGAGAGGCTCTGGGCTGCCCAGCACTGTCAGATCAGGAAAGTGAAGATAGTTAAAGGTGCTGACAGCAATGTCATGTGCATTTTAATTTATAATTTCTGTTGCTGGAATGGCGTTGCTTTATTGCGGTAGTAAACTCTTCTTTTAAACTTGTACCTACAGGTAAGCGTATAATAAGGCTTAGCTGTAGGTGCAGCTAATATCTCCTGCAGTTTAGCAGATATTCACATTATCTCCAGCTGATTACGTCACTGTACATGCGCAGTGTGCTCTGCCATCATGGCAGAAAGCAGTGTGCCCCGATCGTGCCTCAGGAGTGACATCATAACATCCCAGCCATTAAATGGCCAGACAGCATGAATCCAAAAGAAAGACCGGGTGAAGATGAACAAGCCTACAGCATTGACAGTGGGCTTCTGGAGGGCTCCGTTTTAGGCGGTAGTAAACTTGTTCCAAAATAAAAAGTTTCCCCCTGCCAAGTAATATCTTAATGTGCTAGTATGCATTGTATAATAGCATATTATGTGAAACTTACCTTTAAAGGAAGCCCATCAGCAGCACGCTGTCATCTCTGACAGGGCTTCCATCTTCACCCGTGGCTGAGCCACTGATTATGTCACTCAGGGAATTTTGGCCGTGGCACACAGCTCTGAAGGAAAGGCACGGGTATGCCGTTCCTGTAGAGCGCATGCGCCGGTGATGTCCCTGACTGCAGCTCTGTAGAATATCTCCTAAATGGTGCACATTTAGGATACATTCATTGTACCTACAGGAAAGCTTTATTATAGGCTTGCCGGTAGGTAAAAATATAAATAAGAGGTTACTACCACTTTAAAAGGTATGTCTGTCATAATGTGCTAGTATGTTGTCCATACTATCACAATATGGCATTAACCTGCAGGGTGCCCAACTATTTTTTTCAACAGAGTTTACCCCCAATGTAAGTTTAACACACTGCATTATTGTGAATTATTGTATTTTAATTGAATGATTAAGCATTTTGGATCTAGCTACTATTATCCGATATCACTGATGGCATATTACACATGGGGGTTTTTACTAAAGGTAAATATACTGTGCACTTGCTTCATATCCGAGGGGAAGATCTGAAATGAGGTGAAGCTCTGCTGATTTCTTACATCCAGTCATGTGCAAGCAAAAATGTTTTTTTATTTTCCTTGCATGTTCCCCCTCAGATCTAGAGCAACTGCACTTGAAGTGCACAACCTATTTTCCTTTAGTAAATTAACCCCATGGTGTCCTGGTGGTTTACAAGTGTCACTTATTAAACCCTAATTAATTAGTACTCACTATTTTTTCAAACCTGAGACAAGACACAAGCACTTTCAGAAAAACTTTTGATAACCCTCCACTTACATCTCCAAAGCTCAGTTGCAGTGATCCCTCTCACATTAGCTACTTACTTACCTCTGTAGTGCTGCTCTGGCCTTTGCCAGTAGATACAGCTTGTTTGACTGAATTCTCTTTGGTGCTAGCCCCTATGACTTAAATATATATACTGAAACTTTTCAGTCTTGATATACAGTGCTGTTCAAGTCAATAGGGTCTTAGTGATAAAGAGAATTTAGAGGGACTTGCTGTAAAATCTAGAAGAGACTGCAGCACTAAAGAGGTAAGTAAGGAGCTGGGGTGGGGGTGAAGTTAGTGTAGTTTAGCTTAATTGGGTGGATTAGTAAAAATACTGTTAAAAATACACCACCTGTATTGTGGCTGACACACTGGGGTTTATTTACTAAAGCTGGTTCACTCAGAATCTCGTGCACTTCTGCATAGAAACCAATCAGCTTTTAGGTTTTATTGGTAAAGCTTAAAGTTTTACTAAACCCACAACCATTATGCTCACTGTGGAACCTAAGGGGTTAATCCTCTGCATTGTGTAAAAAGGCTGTTTGATCCTTTCTTCTCTGCCCTTCCTCTTGTTGAAATGACCACCTGATACAAACTGAATCCGTAGTCACATGCACATGCTCAGTTTGGTGCATATTGCTAGAGAGGTTTTATTTGTTTTCTTGGGAGAGTGCATGTGATCAGCACAGGGCCAATCAGGCTATCCAGACAGAGGGTCAGGGGTTTCACATCCTCCTAGAGCAAAAAGGAAAATTTCTCTTACAAGTTTTAACTAGTGCTCTACTGAAGTCACAAGACTGCTCTAACTGCTGATAAGAAAAGGTATTTAGCAGTTTATATCTACTAAAATAATTGCATTTCCAAGTTCTGTGTTCTGTGGGAGACCAGATATAGTGAATGCAGGGTCCTGGGTTTAGTAACACTTTAATTAAACAAGCTGAGGTTAGAAGCTGATTGGCTACCATGCATAGGTGCACCAGATTCTGAAAGAACCAGCTTTAGTAAATAAACCCCAAGATGTACATTTCTACTTGAGCTATTGAGCTCTAGAATTAACAGGATTTTTACAATATAGGAGCAACATGGAAAAGAAGCCTATATGCTAACTGGTGTAAAATGTCACCATCTTAATATGTCATCTTATTTTTAATATTTTCATGACTAAAATATAATTAAAAATATGTAGTCATTAAATTACAAAGAAAATATGAAGAAAATCAGTACATATTCAACTTAATCACTTTTAGAAGTCAAAAACGGAAACAAATATAAAACTGCTATATTTTTAATGTGTGCAAAGATTGACATACATGTCCTCAAATGTATAAATTCACCTTATTTCCTTACATATTAATAGATTTTATGGTAAAGAATATCAATATTATACAGCATGACTACAATTTAATGTCAATTGCACAGTAAAATTGATGCTGCATAAAGCATATTTGCAGTCTTACTATGAGCATTGGGGACACATTTTGGTATCCTAATTTATCCTTGATGTATATATCTTCATTGTCCAGATCATAAAAAAATGTCAACTGCATAATAATTTAGCCATGACCTCTATATTAGGGAAATTCTTATCGCTGTTGCTTTGTAGTTACATGTGATACTTGAGGAACTGCCTGCAATATCCTGTAAAAAAATTAAATTTTATACAACCATCCCATATCTGGTGCATCTAAATTATAACTCTAAATTATAGAAAGCACATCCCCACTTTTATTACATGAGATGATATGATATAATCTGATACAAAATGATATGATACAATATTATCTATTACATTACTTTGTATAATATAATATTACATTGTAATATTGAATTATAATATATCATATCTTATTATATTTTATGATTTCATTAGGATACCAAAGTTAAATCTGGATATAAAATCATCAGTTGTGCAGATAATCAGTTTTTCATTTTATTTGGACTTCTCCTGAGATATTCTGCTACTACGTTACAACAGCTGTCTCATGAAAGTATTCATGAGGACAGATTCTAAGAAGGCCATTCACCCAATAAATCTGCACTGACACTGATCACTGTCAGCCAAAAAAACTGCTCAGCACTATTTGTTATTTCATTCCAGTATACAAAAATATACATGTACAATAAGGAATTTAAAAAAAAAAAAGAATTCAAATGAGGAACTTTGATTAAAATGGATGCCAAAATATATTTAATACAATTTTATCAATAATAATTAAAACAAAATATAATTATGTAATAAATTGTGCTCACACATAAAATTAAAAATGTTCACAATATTTTTTTCTTTGACTGTAATAATTAATTGTAGTAATGATAAGTCGGTAGGGATATATCATTATCTGCAATTGAAAATACATTCATTTTTCTGGGTAAGAAGTATTGACATTTTTAAGCTCTAACAAGCAGGGTTCTCTGATTCCTGTTGTATTGAATTTTATTGTAACTGTACTGTCTGCCCTCATGTTGTAAAACTGGTGGCACTATATAAATCTTATATAATAATAATTTTACACTCTATCTACTGATCAGCTGCTGGTTCAGTTAAAAATAATGTTCACACAGAATTTGTCTTATTCAGAGGTTCGGCAAACAGCCGAACTATACTAAATGTATAGTTGTAGCTCTCTGATGTCACACTATACAATGCATGCCCAGGAGTCTTGCATTGTATGGGAGAATGCTGAGAGCCCAGCAATGTTCCAGAGTATATGCCAGTGAAGGACAGCACCAGTTTCTCAGGAAATGAGGTATTATTATTATTATACAGGATTTATATAGCGCCAACAGTTTGCTCAGAGCTTTATAATATAACAGGAGACAAAACAGCAACGATACAGTTCAATACAAAAGGGTTTGGAGGGCCCTGCTTCTTGGAGCTTACAATCTAAGGGGTCACCTTATTACTCATCCTCTAGGCAAAATGTGCAGTTATCTTTGCAGGAGGAAGAGTTCAGCTTTAAAGTGAACCTGATGCCTACTTCTACATTCACACCATATTCACACTCAAAGTATTGTAATAGATGTTAAATTAGAATATACTCATTTCCAAGTCCTAAAACTGATCTCTAGCCTTACCCTAAATATTGCCCAATTGTTCCTGTTCAGAAATTGCCTAAATAAATAATATATGAGCTTCTCACAATGGTTAGTGGAAGCTGCCTTTTCACAAATATCTCATGCTTCTCTTTGGGGCAGGATGATTTCTAACATTGCTGAGCCCTTTCCATCCCAGCCTGCCTGTCATTGGCCCGACCCTCTCACCCTTTGGAGCCATACATAACAATATGTCAATGCCAGAGCAAAGGTCGGGTTTTGGCTTTAGTGACTGACTCTATATATATATATATATATATATATATATATATATATACAGTTGTGTCCAAAATTATTCAACCCCCAATGCTGTAAAGGGGTTTAGGGACTATAGTGTACATTTGGAATTGTATTCAGAATCAAATCCTACAAGGACGTTGTAACTACCCAAATGCAACTAAAATGACATCAATTGTTTATGTAATACAGTAGTAAATGGTTCTTATGTGGTTTCTTCATTGCCACAATTATTCAACCCCTTAAAGACTACCACTCTGAAGAACAGAGGTTCATACAGGTGCTTTCCATCAGGTATTGAAAACACCTGTGGATGTCACCGAGCAGCAATCAAGCATAATAAGCACCAATTAGGCAGCTTTAAAATGACTGTGATACTCAGCTCCTTCTAGACATTTACTGGTGTGGTTACAAACATGGTGAAGGCAAGAGAATGGTCCAGGAAGACAAGAGAAGAGGTGATTTCTCTTCACAGGAAGGGCAATGGCTATAAGAAGATTGCAAAGATGTTAAACATACCAAGAGACACCTTAGGAAGCATCATTCGCAAATTCAAGGCAAAGGGCACTGTTGAAACGCTACCTGGTCGTGGCAGAAAGAAGATGCTGACTTCGACTGCTGTGCGCTACCTGAAGCGTAGAGTGGAGAGAAGTCCCCGTGTGACTGCTGAGGAACTGAGAAAAGATTTGTCAGATGTGGGTACAGAAGTTTCAGCCCAGACAATAAGACGCACACTGCGTAATGAAGGCCTCCGTGCCAGAACTCCCAGGCGTACCCCCTTGCTGTCTCCAAAGAATAAGAAGAGTCGACTGCAGTATGCCAAAAGCCATGTGGACAAACCACAAAAGTTGTGGGATAGTGTTCTGTGGACTGATGAAACAAAATTAGAACTGTTTGGGCCCATGGATCAACGCTATGTTTGGAGGAGGAAGAACAAGGCCTATGATGAAAAGAACACCTTGCCTACTGTGAAGCATGGTGGAGGGTCAATCATGCTTTGGGGCTGTTTTGCTTCTGCAGGTACAGGGAAGCTTCAGCGTGTGCAAGGTACCATGAATTCTCTTCAGTACCAGGAGATATTGGATGGAAACGTGATGCAGTCCGTCACACACCTGAGGCTTGGGAGACGTTGGACCTTTCAACAGGACAATGATCCCAAGCATACCTCCAAGTCCACTAGAGCATGGTTGCAGAGGAAAGGCTGGAACATTTTGGAGTGGCCATCGCAGTCACCAGACTTAAATCCGATTGAGAACCTCTGGTGGGACTTAAAGAAAGCAGTTGCAGTGCGCAAGCCTAAGAATGTGACTGAACTGGAGGCCTTTGCCCATGAAGAATGGGCGAAGATACCCGTAGATCGCTGCAAGACACTTGTGTCAAGCTATGCTTCACGTTTAAAAGCTGTTATAACTGTAAAAGGATGCTGTACTAAGTACTAAGATTGAATGTCACTTGGGGGTTGAATAAAACTGATAATGCTGTGAGCACAGAAAAGACATTTGTGGTTATTTCATTATAACTGTTATGTTATATTTGTCTGACCTACAAGTGCCTCTTTAATGTAAATGTAAGCAAGATGACTGAATGATCAAAAGCAATGTCAAACTGGCCAAAACACTCAATTTCAGTGGGGGTTGAATAATTTTGGACACAACTGTATATATATATATATATATACAGTGATTTAGGATGTTTATTTGTTGTCTGTATCTTACAATGTTTTTTAAGATGTCCTCAAATATTAGGATAGGAAAAAAGCTCTTACTTCTAGTATTATGAATACATATTTGAGTAGCTTAGTTTTTACAATGACATTTACAGCATATTAGTATACTGTTTGATATTTACTTTATGATCACCTGAATACCAGTCTTGTGACAGTCTGAACATTCTAATCATTAATTGTCAGTTCCCTCTAAATATATGTTCTAAATCCCTTGTAATCAGATTCAATCACTCAGTGGTTCCATTCGTTTTCATGCTAAACTAAAGAGAGGAAAGGGTATTAGACCATGGGGAACAACATGTTACTCTATCGATAATCTTTAAACAAGAACGAATCTCTGTCAAACAAGACTTTCCAAATCTGCTGGATAGGAATAAGAATAGAGCAAGGAAAATAATTGCTCTAGGGTCAGTGCTAACAGCAGCAAAGGTGAATGTAGTGTTTTTCAACATCCAATTATAGAAAACCACACAGTAACTGCTATGCTGAACAGCCAGGAAATAGGTAATAGCTATCTGCAACTGTGACATATTACACATTTTAAAAAGAGACTGTGCTTCTTGGAAGTGAAGCTTTAAATAGAACATTGAATTGTGGAAAACAATGTAGTTATAAGACAGCAGGGATTTTTTTTTTCTGACTTTTCCCAATATTTTGTAAAGTTGAGGTCCAAGCAAAATAGAAACTACTGTAATTGAATTTATGTATCCATCAAAAAACATTAAATGCACTGTATATTTAAATGTAGCTAGAGTAAGTACCTTTGTCTGTCTTGATTTCAGCCTTTAGCAAACTGCTCAGACTGAAAGAGAGTGACTGAGTTTTCTTAGCCAATCACACTTCAATGTAAAGCATATGTGACAGCAGAAGAATGCAGAGTAAGGAGAGGGATTAGTTCATCCGTGTGTGCTACAAATCTTTAGACGGGGATATGTTCTGAACCACCCTGATGATGCACTGTTGATGCAGTGGAGACCCAGAATTTGGCTGTGCTATCCAACAGGGATATGTGGATCACAAAGCTGGCAATATAAAAATTATGAATTCACTCAGGAGAGTTCACTGAGTTGCCGGCTTATCGATTTAGAATGTGCTATTGTATACTAGGGATGGAACTTCCCAGCCTGAGTGAAAGTCTCCAGCCAACAAAGTCTGAGTAAGAAGTTGAGCTTGGGTTTGCTATTTCTCTCTATAAAAATGACAAACTCTTTAGCAAGTAGCATTGTTACTTGTAGCTAGATTTAACCACTTGCCCTCCAGAGGATTTACCCCCCTCCCTGACCAGGCCATTTTTTGTGACACGGTGCTGAGTTACTTTAACTGACAATTGCTTGGTCTTGCAATGCTGCTCCCAAAATGAAATTTATGTCCTTTTTTCCCACAAATGGAGCTTTCTTACGGTGGTATTTATTCACCTCTGCCTTTTTTCAATTTTTGCGCTATAAACAAAAAAGTCTTACAATTGTTGGTATGAAACATACCCAGTAAAAAAATTTTAAAAATCAAATTTTGTCATAAATTTGAGCCAAAATGTATTCTACTACATGTCTTTGCTAGCAGTAGTTCTGCTATAGGGCAGTCGGGAAGTGGTTAATTTTAAATTGCTATGTTAATTTATAACCCAAACTACAGGACTTGTATACATATGTAATTTACTTAATTTTATCTTGTATGTCTAGTTTAATCCTGCTATAGATGATAAAGAAATCTGTTGCAATTGAAAATGAAAGATATTGTTTTAAAACTCAGTTCCTGGCCCACTTTACAAACTTTAGGATTCATTTATAAAGAATTTCTTATTGTTATCCACTGTGCACAGCTTACAATAATAGTTCATCACAGTGCCCCATGACCTCATGGTTTGAAGTTCATTGACAGGTTTTGGTGTCTTCTAATAGCAAATTAAGTTCTTGTACTGTTTGTGAACAACTGACCATGATGCATATACAGTATGAGCTGGTGGGCCATCCCATTAAAAAAACATGGGCATTAATAAAAATTTAAAGCCTAATTCTAGGTTTTATTGAACTTGCAATAGTTCTTTTGGACCAAATGGGTCAAAACAAGCTATTTACTTCACTGACTGGTGTGCTTGCTGTCAGCACTGTATAAACTGGATGTAGCATCGGCTACATACAATATACAGCACTGTGTTCCAGTAACGGTACAGGGACTTCCTCTCAGGGGCAGACTGACAACTCATGGGGCCCCCGGGCAATAGGGGATCATGGGGCCCCTGTGTCCTTGCCCAAACTCAAAAAAGCCTATGAAAAAGGTACCAGGGGCATCTCATGGGGCCCCCTACTGACCCCGGGCCCTCGGACAGTGCTCGAGTTTCCAAATGGTCAGTCCGCCCCTACTCCCTGTCCCATTCCTGGAACAAAGTCAAGCTGGGCTTAGGGTTACTTAGCCATTAAGAGGAAGCTTTGTATGTTCTGAATGAATACAAGGCTTCCTCTTATTGACTGAGGTGGAGAGCGATGTCATCTGCCTGCCCCTCTACTTATGCCAATCAGAGGGATCCCTGTTTCATTCAGAAATTACAAAGTTTCCTCTGAATGACTGTGCACCGCTCAGTCCAATTCAATTTTTTTTCAAGGATAAGGATGGGAAGTCTCTGTTCCACTGACAGGACATAGAACTCTATACTGTATGTAGCTGTTCAATCAAACCTGAAGTTAGACTTTACCATCTCTCCTTTGCCTTTTACAACTACACTAGCCTCCTTCCTTTGGAGAAGGATTTCCACAAATGTTTGAAGTGTCTGTGAATTTGTGCCCATTCAGTTTTGAGTTCAGGTACTAATGATGGACATGAATCATCATTCCAATGTATCCCAAAAGTGTTTAATAAGAGACAGGGTTCTTTGCAGGCCACTTGTAGAGTTCCTCTACACAAAACTCATCAAACTATGTCTTTATGGAGCCGACTTTGCTCACGGGGCACATTCATATTGGAGCAGTAAAGGGCCTTCCTCATCTGATGTGCCACAAGATTGGAATTACTGTACATTAGCCTAGAACAGGCATGTCAACCTCTAACCTAACCCTCTGTGGTCCACAGTAGTTTATCATAACCACCAGATATTCTCCAATTTATATTACACTTCCTTACACAATTTTGCAGCAAACTACTTCAAGAAATGTTTGCAAAGTTTTAATTGCTGTTTGTGTCCTGCTGAGAAAATTTACCCTCTGCTTGCCTTGGTGACCATCATCAATAAGACAGAATGTAAGGGCAAATAAAACAAATTTTGACCTGCAGTAGGTGAGGAAAAATAAGTAAGGAAAATATTTCTTCCATTAGGGACACCTGTTCCTGAGACAACTTTCTAAGAATTCCTTTTCCTCTAATTTCCTGTTACAGAACAGGAAGTGAAAGGAAATCTCTCCATCTACCCTTTTATACTCTTAAAAAAAAGTTGTTAGCTTTACATACACTTTAACAATACCCTTCACACAAAAAAACCTAGACCCAGGAATTTAGAGTGATATCCTCATTCTCTTTATTTCAGTTGGGCTTTAATGCATCCAGTTAAATGATTTCCATTTGTATGATTATTTCACAGTTGTATTACTTATGTTGCCTGCTCTTCTGCTTTTTTTGCTTCAATTCAGCTTTATTTGCAATCTCACATTGCTAGTTTTATGCCAGAATTACTTGTACTTTTTATGAATGGCTAACAAATGTGTTTTGTTTCTCGATCTTTATTTCTCCCTGGCAGCTGTTAGCTGTGGTCACCCTGGCAGTCCAATTTATGGACGAACAAGTGGCAATGGCTTTAATTACAATGACATTGTAACATTCTCTTGCAACATGGGATATGTCATGCAAGGTCCAACTCGTGCACAGTGCCAAGCCAACCGGCAATGGAGTCATCCTCCTCCTATTTGTAAAGGTAAGAAAGACATGAAATACCCGTGATTTTGTTTCCTAATAAAGGACACTTGTTAACTATTTATATAGCTCTTTTTAAATATGTATCTTGAAAGCTTGTTAGAAGTTGATTTTTTTTAGATGTATAGCTTCTGGCCAACATTACATTGAAATTTGATGTTTTAATAAATTCACCTCTAGTTTGATCATATACATTGTGAGGATATAAGGCTGAATATAGTTCTTAATAGCCACAAAGGATATAAATACACTTTGCGTGCGACAAATACCTTTGTAAACGCAGTTATTAACTTTTAAAGAAGTAGTGACATCATTACTGTTCTTTACATAGCCTGTACAGAGAGAAGAGCTGTGGAAGGGATTCAACAGGACTACCCACTACTGTCTGTCTGCCAAAAGCTAGGTGGTGGCAAGACCAGTCACCCTGCACAAGAGCGCAGTGACTGGTCTTTAATACAGGAAGTTTCTGCACATAGTTTCACACTAGATTACTGTACAGACCAGGTAGAAATACACAAATTGCTCCAAGATTCAAGTAAGAATACACATTACTCTCATATTTAGACAATGGCGTTGATTTACTAAAACTGAAATGTCTGTTGCAGGTAAGCATAGAAACCAGTCAGCTCCCAGTTTTTCTTTTGTCAAAGCTTTACTGAACAATCTGAAGTTAGAAGCTGTTTAGCTACCATGCACAGCTGCACCAGATTTTGCACTCGTCAGTTTTAGTAAATCAACCTAAATATAAATAGTTGAATAGAGTTTAACTTTAACTATCTTTACTGTAGACCCTTACCTGCTTATCTTCTTCAGGTAGTAGAGCAGGCCTTTTCAGCCCCAGAAACTGACTTCTTAGGATAAAATATATGTAAACCACAAAAAATGGTAAACTTTCAAAATCTGAAGCTTTCAATAAAACAATAGCTACTGTGAAATTTAGCTTAAAATAGAGAGTTTCACAAGAATTAAGTTCACTTAGAAAAATGTGTTTTAGGGCTTTTTGCCCACTTTTATTGATCTAATATCAGAGTAACCCAGTTATCTGCCCACAAGTTGGGTTGTTTAACACAGCAAATAGCATAATTGCGTTACAGCCTCCAGACACTGTGTCAGACAACTCTGTTGTTTCCTCTTTTAGACAGAGCTACCTCAGTCTCAGCCCCTCTACTGAACTTGTTCCATTGTGGACATGGATCTGTTGTCTGCCTACATAATGTATAGGCTGCTACGCGCTTAGTTCAATCTTACTGGTTTGTTTAAGTGGGGACTACACAAACTTCAACTATCGGTCTTAGATGTTAGTTTGGCTTGGTAGCCTGCCTGTGTAGGCCAGACAGATCTTTGACATGTGTTCCTCATGTGTTGGGCTTCAAGCTGTTCTCGTATCACATAGATGTGATGACCAACTAGTGAATATTATTTTTTTTGCAGCAACACTAAGCTTTCTCCAATTTCATTCCTGTTAAGGGACTCTCTTCCCTCTGAAACAAGCCATATCTCCATCTTTCCACAGTAATAGACCTTGTGCAGGAACTTCCTGTTATGGGGTGACAATGCTGTATTCCTATCACCTAGTTGTTCTGTGTTGCCACCCTTTCACATGCTCTACCAATGCAGACTACAAGCTGTATGCTGTTGCACATTGCACAGTCTTGTTCCACATTCGTCACAATCACAAACCCAGTCCAAGTAATGATATGCAACAGTGGAAGGAATCCAATCATATTAGACAGAAAGTGGCTGCCAATAGGCTTCAGAAGAATTCAATTTTTTATGATGCACAGTACTTTAGCAAAGGAAATGCCATTTATTTGAAGTTTACATTTACTTTAAAGATGATCTTCAGTCGTTTAAAAAAAAAACAGTCAGCAGCTATAAATACCTTTTCAGGGATCCAGTACTGTCCTCAGTCTTCAGATCCTCAACACCGCCATGTTGACTGTGGGAAGTTGGCTGTGATTTCCTGTGGCTTTACAGCCAGCTACCAGCTGAGCATGCATGAGGCTTGTGCCTTGTGAATGCTCCCACAGCTTCCTAGGACCTGTGACATGTCCTATGAGGTTGTGGGCAGAGGGAAAGAAACTTCCACTGGGATCATCTAGGTGATTCCAGCAGGAGTGGGAGAGGGTACCTGACAAGACTAGGTAACCACACCACCCTCCAAAAAAAAAGGTCCAAAATTGGAGCGGGCGGAGGAGGAGCATCAGTGGAACTTCCCCTTAAGGGTGAAGTTCCACTTTAACTCAATAACTAAAAAACTTTTGTGAATCATGATGATACTTTGTTTGAAATCTTATGACAGCATTTGGCTGTATGACAATCTTGTAAGCCGGATGATTGAAATCCCAGGACATTTTATACTGCAACCATCGTTGCAAGAAAGAGAAATTTTAATTTTATGACAGTTTTATCAACTCAAGGCAAACTAATACACAAATGATCATTTCAAGTAACATTCATTAACAAGCTGGTTGTATAGAAACTATATGTACTGTGTATGCTATGTCAACTTTAAAGCAAAAGAAGATTTTCCTTTATTGAACCTTCTTGACAGTCTAATCAGTCGAACGTTTTTATAATACTTTCACCCTTTATTCAACAAAATGTTTATATCTTTCATGAGTGTATTTCCCTGAACTCCAATGAAAAAAATATCAATCAGTATTCTATAAATCTCAAAAGCAATTAAGAAAAAAAGAAGAGAGCAGGGTTCTCAGATAACCTTGTGAATGTATCTGTCTGAAGCTGAAGCTAGCAATAAATTTTGATCAAGATATGGAAATGAAGTTACTCCTGGAATGAACTGATATACATTTGAAAATGGTCTTTGCCAGTTTTATGATCCTTACTTACATAATCCTAGTACTTTTTTTGACCCTGGGTGATATCAGCGGTGCTAGAATTCACATATCCAATCTATTCTTAAAGTGGATTCCAGCTTTTTTGACTGAAAAAAGGGGGGGCTAGAACCCCTGTCAGGTTTTTTTCTGCTGTCTTTGTCACTGTTGGGGAGGATTTCCTTTTCTTCCTCTACCTGTGACAAATCAAAAGAAGTCCCTCCAATAGGACCACAAAAGGCCTCAATAAATAAATTTTAGCAGAGTGGGCAAGGTTGAAAAACTGTCTTTGCTCTTGATGTTGTCATTTCCCCTTACTTCCTCTCCAAGCTCTGTGGTCATTGGGACAAAAAATGAAGACACTTTGGGGGCACAAATAGCAATCAAAGTAATATACAATTGTAACCCTTCCACACACATATTCAAAGCCAAAAAACAGAAAAACATTAAATCAAATCTAAAATATGCAAATAAAAATACAGCACTACTGTGCTAATAGGAGAGCGCAGAGTGACAGAGACTTGAGCTCATCAGTCTGCTGCTTCTCCTTTCACTGTCCAGTCACAGGCTAGAGGAGGGGCAAGACCTGTAAGTGTTACTTAACAGCAAAAGTGAAAAATCAGGTCTTGTGCCCTGCCAGACAGGGTTGTGCTGTGTGGCAAAACTGTGTAAATCTAAGCACTTGATGAACAGAAACTCAAAACCTTTGGTGGTTAAAAAAAAACTCCATTACAAAGTTTTATCTGTGTATTTGTGTGGAGTTTATTTTACATGCTAGATTATTTTATTAACTTTTTTTAATTTTTTAACAATAAAACCCATACTGGAATGAATTAATAGATGTGGCACTTTCGTTCTTCCAATACCCTGAAACATTTCTTGGGACTTTATGAGATACCCTAGTTGACAGAGAGCTGCCTCAAAACTTTAGAAGTGGTTCTCCTTATCTTTGTTCAATCAAGGGGTCTAGCACTCATTCAATACATACCTACTTGCTGCATCCCTGATACAGTATATCCGATAAACCTCTATAAGGGTCTGTTCACACATGTGCTGCAGGAAACCAACAGACCATGTGAGTTCCCCAAATCATGTTCCAAATGCGCTGGGTGTGCAATCTGCTGTGGGTGTCAATAGATTCTTAACGACACCCCAAACGCAAATCACAAATGCAGTGTGTTTGCCTGCACCAGATTGCATGGTATCATGCAGTCCACTTGCAAACATTTCAGTGTGATCCAGAGCGATTTCAGTCCATTCAATTCCTGTGTGATTCCAATGTGAATTGGCACTCAATATGGCCAGTTGAACATACTACAGAGGAAATGTGTTTTGCTAACTGAATTTTGTTAAATTCTTCTTTGTCTATTGAAACCATCTTCAACATTATTACTTTCATGGCTTAGCCGAGAAATATACTTGTTTTATTTTGGAGTTCTGCAATACTACAGCATGATTTGAATAGTTCTCAGGTCAGGCATAACGGTCATATTGGAACTGAAAGAAAAACAAAAATGTAATTGGTTTATGATTTTTGCATTCATGACATGATAATTCCAAAGCAGCATTGGAGGCACCAGTGCTACTGTATTGTTAACCATGCAGGTTCATTGTTTTAATGAATTAGAACAAAATAAAAATAATATTTTGGATCTGTAGCAGCACCAAAGCACACGTGCCCGCTGCTGGTCATTTGCTTGATGCAATTTTCTCAATTTTCTTCATCTGCATGATTCATCTGCCAATTTAGCATTATTGGGAAGTATATAGGGGATGGATGTCAGCCATCAAGAATCATGAACTAGTTCCTTCCCTCATCCTCATTTCTCCTAGATTTAGCTTATACATTACTTTAAAGGCTTGGGCATTTTGTGGCCCTTTATGCCAGCACTCCACCTTCCCAGCTACAAAGCCTACCATCATTAACCACTTCCAGTCCGGACACTTTTACCCCCTTCCTGTCTAGGCCAGTTTTCAGCTTTCAGTGCTATCACACTTTGAATGACAATTGCAAGCTCATGCAACACTGTACCCATATGAATTTTTTAGCATTTTGTTTTTAGACAGATAAAGCTTTATTTTAGTGGTATTCATTCACCACTGGGATTTTTATTTTTTTTGCTATGTAAATTAAAAAGTCCAAAAATTTTGAAAAAAAGTGTTTTTCTTATACAATTTTGAAAATAAATAATATTTCATCATAAATGTTAGCCAAAATTTATTCCGTTATATTTTTAGTAAAAAAAAAAATCCCAAATTAGTTTATAACCAAAAGTTATAATTTTTAAACATTTTTTTTACATTTTATTTATATATTATTTTTTATTTATTTATTTTTTTTACATACTGTCACCCTAGCAGTACAGTGTCACCATGGTGTCACTGTACTACTTGTGAGGGATGATGAAGATTTTTTTTTTTTTACACTGATTGCTTTTACACCCATAAAGGATGTAAAAACAATCATTTCTCCTTCTCTCTAGCTGCCTTCTTGCAGCCATTGAGAACTACTGAGTGAGCTGTGATTGGTCACAGCTTGTCACATGGTACAAGGCTGTTGTGAATAGCCTTGTACCATGTGACCTCTGTGATCATTCACAGATTTCACACGTAGTAAGCAATGATGTCACAAGTGACATCTTGCTTACTACTCTGCATGTGATCACTGATTGGCCAATCAGTGATCACATGATCAGGACCTCGTACAGAGGTCCCGTCCGACTATCGGTGTTCCACTCTGTCCGGAGGACACAGCGGGCACTGGATCGTGATGCTGCGCGCTCCCAGGGAGTGCGCACAAGCAGGGTGCGGGGAGGCCATTTATAAATGGCCACCCGACCCTGCACCTCCCGTCCGGCCGTTTATATACAACGGCCAGACGGGAGGTGGTTAAGGTAAGGCTGAATTTGAAGATCACATAAAGATTAGATGCATTATTCAAATAAATATATTAGATGTGTTTACTCTTAAAAGATAACTAAACCCAAGAAAAAAATGGGATTGCAGCTTATCGGTCCTTAGATGTGGTGACTGCTTTAGTTTTCTTTTTTCATAAAGTACAGAAAATACATGTTGATCTTCATAGAAATACAGTATCCTTGTCACTTTTTGTAAGCTGAACTGAAAACATGAACAATCTTCCTTCTGTAAACTACAAATTTCCCCACTCCCCAATGTAACTGAGAAGAACAAAGGCAGACAGGTTTTAAAGCCAGCTTGACGGAAAGAGGAGTTAGCATATCTAGGGACAGAAAATGTGTTATATTCAGATTTACCAGGTGAAAATAAAGCTACCACATCTAGATACTGGTTAGCTGCAATATAATAACATTTTTGTTTTTGGATTTAGATAAGCTTTAAAAGTATTCCTCTAGGCTTTCAGCAAAAGAAATTTTCTATTCTGAGCTTTGCCATTTTATCTTTCACAGTTTGTGGGTGACAAAATGAAAGAGATAACACCTGTTTCCTCCTGGTTGTGTTTGTTACTTTAGACTGACACATTAAGAAGTAAAAATACAAGAAATGGGGTATATTTTTTTAAATGTATCCTGAATTTTGAGCGATTGCTTGATAGTGAGATGGTCAAGCAAAACCAACAAAAAATGATCTGCTTATATGAATTGAGTGCTTGCATGTGTACATGGGTGATGGACTGACTGAATAACTGAATTGCGTGATCACAATGAAAAAAAACTATTTCTGTTTGAAGGTGGGTGAAATGTGAAGCTTAGTGAAATGTATGTTAAAGTGAAATGAAAGTATACTTTCACTGAGCATATGTTTTGTGTTAGTATTGCAATGTTATCTTAATAGTAATTTTTTTATATGACTTT
Organism: Staurois parvus; assembly: GCF_062004578.1. Lineage (NCBI taxonomy): Eukaryota > Metazoa > Chordata > Amphibia > Anura > Ranidae > Staurois > Staurois parvus. The sequence continues at coordinate 1,793,473 of NW_028317843.1, forward strand.
CACATTTTATAAGCTCTATCCTCCTTTTTTGCCATTTGATCCACAGATTTTTGGATAAGACACTGCAGGCAGAGTAGATTAGATACTAAAATGACTGTCAAACCCTTTGAGGACCAAGGGACGTATTTGTCCCATGTTTTTAATTGCGTGTATCATCTGATTAAGAACTTAAAACTCTTTTTTTTTTGGTTTGAGTCAAAATATTAGTTCTTATCAACAAACAACAAATGGATCTAGCTTTTTGCCAATTATTTCATGAAATGGCTTAGTTACAGCAAGTGTACGAACTTTAAAAACAAAAAAATTGATTCTTTTGGCGTTCCAAAATCTTACGGTCCTCAAAGGGTTAGCAAATGTTTTGATAACATATCTGCCGCACTTGGAGGATATTGTTTACAGTGATTCTGCTGACTCATAGGTTTACATTGTAAGATGGAACAGAGTAAAGCACCATTTATAGTCTAAAGCCGATTATAAATGGATCAAAATTTGGCCAGTCACTGCTGAGCCAACTTAATTTGATCCATGTATGGGCTATCTGGCTGAAAACAAGTTGATCTACATTTACAAATCTAAATTGCATTTTATTTCCTAGTGGTCAACTGTACTGATCCTGGAATCCCAGAGAACTCTATCCGGGAAAGTAAAATAGAGCATGGTAACTTCACCTACGGAACAGTGGTGTTCTATGACTGCAGTCCAGGATACTATCTATTTGGATCTTCTGTCCTTGTTTGTCAGCCAAATGGACAATGGGACAAATCACTGCCAGAATGCATCAGTAAGTTTATTTTTTTATTATTATTATTATACAGGATTTATATAGCTCCAACAGTTTGCTCAGCACTTTACAATATAACGGGAGACAATACAGCAACAATACAGTTCCATACAAGAGGGATAGGAGGGCCCTGCTCCTTGGAGCTTACAATCTAAGAGGTCACCTTATTACTCATCCTCTAGGCAAAATGTGCAGTTATCTTTGCAGGAGGAAGAGTTCAGCTTTAAAGTGAACCTGATGCCTACTTCTACATTCACACCATACCTGAACCTGCTCCTTGGAGATTACAAGCTAAGAGGGAGGGGCTAGTGGTACAAAAGGTAATAACTGTGGTGGATGGACTGGGAAGAGGAATAGAAGATTCCATTGCTAGCTGAGGACAGGATAGGCTACCCTGAAGAGATAGGTTTTCAGAGATCGCCTAAAAGTGAGCAGAGCAGGTGATAGTCTTATAAATTGGTTTAGATATCCATAGGATGGGGAAGCTCTGGAGAAGTAATTATTAAATAATGTATATTTTCAAAACACTATAAAACTTTTTTTTAGGTTTCTAAAGGTAGAGCTGTCTACATATTATTATATGGCCTACTATCAATTATAAACTATGCAAGTTTGGACTCTCAAGCAGATACCTGCAGTATAAGGGACTGTGTTGATGGGCTTTTGTTTGCATTGGATGGGATTTCCATTCCCATACAAGTCTATAGAAAAACTCTGTTGAAGTAGGTCAACTTCAGGTGAGAAGGAGATCAAGCAAAGGCACCCATCAATGAGTTCTGAAGAAGTGTCTAGTATTGACATCAAACTGATGCTATTGACTGAAGCCCAACACTAGCAGATATATGTCCAAATAACTATCAGTGCCTACCCTACTGCCAGGATTGTAAAAAATAATTAGTGCATGGTCATCATTTAAATATACATTTCCAATAAACTAAAATATGAGTCATAGAAGTGCACATGGGCTTCATGTCTTGAACATGTTTGTCATTCTGGCACTGCTGGTGTATCTGAAACCAACCTATTAACATGGAATTATGTCAAGTCTAATTTGGTGATCGAGATTCATAAATCATAAAGGTGGTTAGACAGAATTACAAATCTTTTACCAAAGAGGACAGTTCAGATATGTGTATTTTAACTTTGATTTTTGTTTGTTTGCTGAGGCATAAGTTTTAAAATGTTTTGTAAAGACATGACCCATATTTACTCCCACATTTCCCTCTCCCTTTCTGTAGTGTGTTCCAACATTAATTTTTCTTTAACCTTGTTCTTGTAATGAGAAACAGCTTTTATTACGTCATATGCCATCATCTCCAAGCTTGTAAAATTCCGGCAGAGACAGCTTCTAGGAGCTCAGCTCCTATTGATGTAGACATGCCCCCAGAACTGCATCTCATAAGAGTCCTTTCTTTGAAAACATATGTGCGCATGTAGACTTTTGGAATGGAAGACAACATTGCTATAAAATAAATCAATTTATGAATGTGGAGTGGAACACAGAGGGGTAGGAATATGTAAAGTTCTGCAGTGCAGCAGGCAGGGTTGATAATACTTAGGATGCTTAGGATTTCACTGCATTAGAGGCATAATCAGGTTGTTACTGGCTCCCTGGAGTTCTGAAAGATTAACAGGTTTTGCTTGTATTTTCAAAATTTGTAAAGGGCTAAAACATGGGGAAATTGTGAATATATTGCAAATTTGTACATTTATTTATTTATTTTTTGCCTTTACATACATTTTAAGCTTTAAGGTGAACCAAACCAAATGTATTCATCATTCCTAAATTGCATTGGCAGTTACTTGTGTGATTTCACTTGCTACCAGAATATAATGCAGTCTTACTGATGAAACATGTTGCTAAGTTAAATTCACTGGGGTTAAGCCCAATCCTTTGTAACAGGATTTTGGATTTTCTGGCTGATAGGCATCAGAAGGTAAATTCTGGAAGTTTCTATTCATCAAAGCTGTCCCTTAGTATAGGGGTGCCACAGGGATGTGTACGAAGCCCCTTTTGTATAATTTATATACTTTAGATTTTTTCTTCAGCTTCAAGGTGAACTCTTTTTTAAAATGTGCAGCTGACATCACATTAGATGGGAGAATATGGGATGGTGTAGTGGCTGCATAGCAGCAGGATACAGGAAACCTAGTGGGTTGGTGCAAAGACAATAATTTAGAGCTAAATGAAGATAAGACAAAGGAAATAATTTTGTAGATTTTAGGGAAAATAGAGAAATTAGTTATGAGCCAGTAGTGATTGATGGGGTGGAGGTTGAAAGGGTACAGCAGTTCTTTTTCTTGGCAACAAAAGTTAGGGAGGATCTATCATTGACATGGAAAAAATGTCCTGTTTGGTGGGTAAGGTTCATCAGAGATTGTACTTTTTGAAGAAGCTGTGGAGGGCAGGTTTTTTTCTGAGCGGGTTCTCCTCAGCTTCTATAAAGCTGCCATTGAGAGTGTGTTGACTTATCACATATCTCTGTGGCAAGGGATGTACATGGCCAATTAAAGAAATGCCTTACAGAGAGTACTACAAACAGCACAGAGGATCATTAAAGGGGCTTCTTTAAAGAGCATTAAAGACCTGGGGGAAGAAAGGTGCCTTTGGAGAACTTTTAATATCTTAAAGGATAGCTCCTATCTTTGGAATGCCTTCTTTACAGTTATACATTCTGGCAGGCAATTTAAGACTATTTCCTCTCATACCACCTGGCTGCAAATCAGCTTCTTTCTCTGGTCTATACAATTTTTGACTGATAGTAGCTTTTTAGGGTTAGAGTAAAATACAGTATGCATTTATTATGTGATGTATGTATTGTTTTCATGACAATAGTGTTTTATGTGAGGTGTGTGATATCTTTTGTTGTGAGGGGGCTTCATGTGCATTTCATTTTATGATTTTTATGGTAAAATGATAACACATTTTTCTTTTTCTGATATAATATACTCAATATATCATCTCTTTGTTATATAATAAACTAGAAAGTGTTGGCTTACTATTCTGTAAAATAAAACTCTTTCACACACACTGCTTTGTCTTTAGAAATCGGTAGAATCAACACAACATAGGTATGTTCACCATGACATGTTGAATAACCTCATGTCTCTTACAAAGTGCACCAATGATAAATTCTCAAGTTTCCAATAAATAAAGTAAATAGTCAGTTCCATGGAGGTGTTTCAACATGCCACAGAGTAGAATTAAACTTGTCATTTCTCTTCTCAGTGATTGACTGTGGTCATCCTGGAGTTCCTCCAAATGCAATTATTTCTGGGGAAAAGTTTACATTTGGATCTACTGTCCATTATTCCTGCACTGGAAGGAGAACGTTAATAGGGCATTCTACAAGGACCTGTCAGTTAAATGGGCAATGGAGTGGATCGTTACCTCACTGTTCAGGTAAACACACTTAAGAGAATATATAAATATCTATCTATCTCTCTCTCTCTCTCTCTCTCTCTCTATATATATATATAATATAAAACATCTAAAAAGTGTACTATATAACAGGACACCATATTATAATTACACAGAGCCTTCTTTTAATATTACCTTACTGGCTTTTCTGACATGCCTAAAAGCAAGATGTCTTGATACAGCATCATCTTCTTCTGCTAATGTAAATGAAAAACAAATCTTACGTTTACTGTATATAAAGTGGCTTACATACTAAATGATTGTCCGGTTTTCCTCGATTGTTCACAGCACGTTGAACCCGAGAATGGTACTAAAATTCTCAAACAACAATGGCTTTTTTTGTTTTGATATAGGAACATTGTAGCATTAATTAGGAAGTAATATAATGTATGCGTTACCCTGTAGCCACATCTTTTAGCACCATATGTTCAATGTGTTGTGGATTCTTTGTTCTGACTCCAGTACATTTACTAAAATTTCTTTTGAATGGCTCATTATTTATTTATTTATTTCAGGTACTTATATAGCGCTGTCAATTTACACAGCGCTTTACATATATATTATGCATTCACATCAGTCCCTAACCCTCAAGGGGTGTACAATCTAAGGTCCCTAGCTTACATTCATACATACACATACTAGACCAATTTAAACAGGATCCAATTAGCCTACCAGCATGTCTTTGGAGTGTGGAAGGAAACCGGAGTACCCGGAGGAAACCCACGCAGGCACAGGGAGAACATGCAAACTCCAGGCAGGTGGTGCCATGGTTGGGATTTGAACCAACAACTCTAGTACTGCCAGGCGGAAGTGCTAACCATTTAGCCACTGTGCTGCTCATTATGATATGCATACGATATATGTTTGTGTTTACAAAACGTATTTTCATGGCTGCATGTTCTTCTGGATCGTAATTTGATTCCGATCATGAGCAGTCTTTCTCATTCAATTTTTCTTTTCCAAAAAAAGACCAAACAAAGTACACATTACATGAAATTTGTAACTTCTGCTCACTAACAAGATACATTTTGTAGTTTGTCCTTTCGGAAATTTTAGTTTAGAAGATGTTGAAAGAAAGCTGTTGAAAGCTGTTGAAGCTGTGGGAAAATCAAACAAGCACTCCAAATACAGAAATTGCTGTTAAAAATTTTTAGTGTCCCTAGAAGTTATATAAGATCGGTAAAACCTGGTAGCTAAAAAATAAATGCATTTGATGTTTTTTGGAACTTTCCTCTGAAAGTTAATCATTTACTAGTGCCTCTGCATCCCTAATGCTAAACAAAGTCAGATTTGATTTTTTTACTTAATGAGAATGTAGAATGGTGCTGATTATATTTCTCTTATTTACTGTTGTAAAGCATAAATATAAATACATATTTTGCACAGTCTTCTCTGTAACCATCAGATGATCCTCTAGCCTCATTCTCTGATATTTAGCCATTTTAGTTTTCAGCTTTGCTGAAAGAAGCCCATCATTTAAATAATTCATCAGAAAAGTGACTTATTGCTAAATCAGAGATTTCAGTCAGGCAAAGGGAGCTGCAAAGCAAGCTTTCTTTGCTGTGCTCTCTCTGGGACTTATTTATATTGAATGTTTATTTGTAAAACAAAGGTTGAAGAGTTAATTAAAAAGCAACATAAAACAATAGTTTATAAATTCAAAAAAGCTAACAAAGAAAAACATTGTTAGTTTCCTTTTAAAGACTTTTGTTTTACATCCAAACTGATTTTCTTTCCTAAAAGGAGCCAATGTTTATTCAAAACTCAGAAGAATCTTAAGACACTGCATTTCCCATTATTTTCTCTAGAGCACTGGAACTGATAGCAAGGAGATCCTTTTTCTTAGCAGTCCCAATTTCCACTTCCATCAATTTCCCACCTAGAACTCTCCTTTGAGGAAGTTGCCTGTCTCAGTACTAAGGAAGTAGATAAGTGTGTGCAAGTGTATATAACTGAGCCAAAGAGGAATGTGATTTTCTCTATAAAAGTGGAGTTTTACTTTAAGAGATACATGAAAGCTGACTGTTGTTCACACCATTTACAATAGCACGTATTCCACACAGATTAAAATTTAAGTGCTATGAATGGCAAAGAGGACATTATAAGAAAATGGACACCAGCTAATGATTTTAGTGCCAAGAATTTCATTTAAACTTCATTTGCGGTTTGGTGATTCAGCATGCTCTGTCCTCTATGTCATTGTTGTTAGAAGTTCATTTTTGAGAACTATACTCTCTAACCGCTTAGGAGGCTGTGACCACTTTTACTGATAATAATACAGTCATTTGTGGAAATGACTGTAAATCTAGTAAATGCCATTGAGGACATTTCAGAGAAGAAATCGGGGAATGTAATTTGAATATGGACAAATGGTGCTTTCTTATGATTGTAGGAGGAAGGACACAATTCTTGTCCTGACCCCCATTACCTTTCAGTGTAAAGTTTAGCCTTTTTATGTATCCTGAACATGTTGTTCTAGCAGATGGCTGTATTTTCTGTTTTACTTAACCACTTGAGGATATTTTAAACATAAGAAATATGTCCTAAAATACTTCAAAAAAGTTTTGTAATGGACACATATTGTATGTCCTGCTCCTGTAGAAGCGATACAATGAATCAATACGATTTTTAATTTTATGTATTAATTTATTCATACAATATGTATATCAAAAGTGTGTGTTTTTTTTCTAACAAGATGTATTCCTATTTACCCCCTTATCAATCCTTTGTTAACCTAGTTCAGCCCTAATTAACTCCTGGCTCCCCTTTTCCCCTTATTTATTTTTTTTTTCTGATAATTATTTTTTTAATTTCTCTTTTTTAATTCTCTTTTTTTTTTATTTGAATTTGTTTTGTTTTTTACATTTTTCACTGTCTCATACCAAAAAAAAATTAAAAAATACTTTACAAATACCTTTGCGAAGGTTTGTACCAAAAACATAATTTAAATGGCAGTAATTCTAGAATAAAATACTTTTTATTCATAGTAAAAAAATTTTTTAAAGAAAACAACACTGGTCAAAACAGGAATAAAAAACAAACAGTTTTATTTTCTATGGAAAGATGTAAAAAATGTAACAAAAAAAACCGCTCCCACCTAAAAAAAGAGAAAAATGCGGGTGTTGTTTTATTAACTTAAATAAAATGTATCACCAAAGAACCAGGCCTATAGTGGAAATGTAAAAACTGCTCTAGTCCAAAAAGGAGTATAAAGTAGCACTCAGAGCACACAGTAAAATAGTACACAGTTAACCCTTTGATCACCCCAGATGTTAACCCCTTCTTGCCCAGTGTCATTAGTACAGTTTTAGGGCTTTTTATTAGCAATTATTGCTGTATTGGATAACTGATTAACTGTCACTGACAGTTAATCAGTTATCCCCCAGTGTCAGAATGAAACGCTGAAGTCCCACAGTCCCGCTATAAGTTGCTGATCGACGCCATTACTAGTATATACAGTTGTGTTCAAAATAATAGCAGTCTGACATCACTAACCTGGTCAATCACTGTTTTTGGTAGAAATGATATTTCTACATGGCAAATAATTTACTAGCAGGTGTAGTAGACTAATAGAAATCCAACAGACCCAACAGTCATGGCATGCATGCTGCTGATTCTGTGTAATTGAATCACTAATTTAAAGAGCATGTTCAAAATAATAGCAGTGTGGAGTTCTATTAGGGAGGTCATTCATTCTTTGAAAAACAGGTGGCAATTATTGCCCTTATTTAAGGAAGGAAGGCAGCAAATGTTGTGCATGCTGGTTACAGTGCATTTCTCTCTGAAATGCTGAAGAAAATGGGTCGTTCCAGACATTGTTCAGAAGAACAGCGTACCTTGATTAAAAAGTTGATTGGAGAGGGAAAAACATATAAAGAAGTGCAGAAAATGATAGGCTGCTCAGCTAAACTGATTTAAAATGGGAACCAAAACCTGAAAGACGTGGAAGAAAGCGAAAAACTACCATTCGAATGGATAGAAGAATAGCCAAAATGGCAAGGACTCAGCCAACAATCAGCTCCAGGAAGATCAAAGAAGGTCTAAAGTTACCTGTGAGTACTGTTACAATTAGAAGATGCCTATGTGAAGCCAAACTATCTGCAAGAAGCCCCCGCAAAGTCCTACTGTTGAAAAAAAGACGTGCTGAAGAGTTTACAATTTGCCAAAGAGCACATTGACTGGCCTAAAGAGAAATGGCGCAACATTTTGTGGACTGATGAAAGTAAGATTGTTCTTTTTGGGTCTAGTGGCCGGAGACAGTTTATCAGACGACCCCCAAACACTGAATTCAAGCCACAGTACACTGTGAAGACAGTGAAGCATGGTTGCGCAAGCATCATGATATGGGGATGTTTCTCATACTACGGTGTTGGGCCTATTTATCGCATACCAGGGGTCATGGATCAGTTTGAATACATCAGAATACTTGAAGAGGTCATGCTGCCTTATGCTGAAGAGGAAATGCCCTTGAAATGGGTGTTCCAAAAAGACTACGACCCCAAACACACCAGTAAATGTGCAACATCTTGGTTCCAGACTAACAAGATTGACGTTATGGAGTGGCCAGCCCAAGCCCCGGATCTTAATCCAATAGAAAACTTGTGGGGTGACATCAAAAATGCAGTTTCTGAGGAAAAACCAAGAAATAGAGAAGAACTGTGGAATGTAGTCCAATCATCCTGGGCTGGAATACCTGTTCACAGGTGCCAGAAGTTGGTTGACTCCATGCAACACAGATGTACAGCAGTTCTCAGAAACAGTGCTTATACAACTAAATATTAAGTGATTCAAAGGAAAGCAAAATCTTCAAACATTTTTCAGTTTATATAGTGAATGTTTGAGTTTGTAAAGAAGAATACAAACACTGCTATTTTTTTGAACCGTCTAATATTCACTTTTCTTCAATTTGTTTTGAGGAACTACACAAATTTGATATATTTTTCTACATGTTTTGATGTGGAATAGATTGTGTAGTGTTCCCAATGCATTTGTGTGTATGGAAATAAAAGCTATTAGAAGGATTTTGAGCTTTATTCACTTTTTTCAACACGCTGCTATTATTTTGAACACAACTGTGTATATATATATATATATATATATATATATAAAAAATTCCAGTATCTATACTGCCATTTGTAGACGCTATAACTTTCACGTAAACGTTAATTTGCACGTATTGAGATTTTTTTTTTAGCAAAGACGTAGCAGAATACATTTTGGCCTAAATTTATGGAAAAAGTAGATTTTTAAAACATTTTTACTGACTGTTTAATAGCAAAAAGTAAAAAATATTGTTTTTCTCAAAATCTGCTTTTTTATAGTGCAAAAAATAAAAACCGCAGAGGCGATCAAATACCACCAAAAGAAAGCTCTATTTGTGGGAAAAAAGGACATATGGGTGCAGTGTTAAATGACCACGCAATTGTCAGTTAAAATAATACAGTGCCATATCGCAAAAAATGGCCTGGTTAGGAAGGGGGGTAAATCCTCTAGAGGGCAAGTGGTTAAGGAGCGTTTCTTAATGAATTACACCCCTTTGGGGTTTTTTTGCCAAAACGATGTCCATTATTTTACCAAAATCAAATGCAGTAAAATATTGCTTAGTGGATTGTCCCCACAGTCTTTCAAAGTACCAAGTAGCTAATATAAAGCACTGATATAACTGCTTTTTAATGTGTACATTTTGAGTGTTAAAAACTTTCCTATGTCTCGAAAAAATTACTTTTACTGAGTATGGCCCCAACCCATTCCATTTGAAACATATGTGTCTGAACCCTTTAGAAAATTTCTGGTCATTCTTCTAATTAATTCAATGGGTTTTCATAAAATGAATGCTTGGGGTGATTGTAGCTGTATTAGTGCACTTGCAGCAGAAACAATTGAGTACTGTCCATGATACTTTCATATTTGCACTAACATACAATTTTCAGGACAAGCTTTTGGGATATGTCCCCTACTTAAAGGTCCAAGCAGTTCTAATACACAAAGTTTTCACAGAATGTAAAAAAAAAAAGATGATCTCTGAGGAAAAAAAGCACAAACACACAAACAAATGTTTTTTTTCCCCTCAGAGATTGTCTGTTTATTTTAAAGTTCTGATAAAACTTTGTATATTGGTTCTGCTTGGACCTTGAAGAAGTGGACATACCCCGAAAGCTTCTTCTGAAAAAGTGTATGTTAGTGCAAATAAAAAAAGTATCATGGACAGTACTCAATTGTTTCTGCATAAAATGAATCTTTCTTTTTGCTACAGAAAGGACTAATTTGGAGATTTATGGCTAAAATTACAAAGAATGATTACAGATTATAATTTTCCTGATCCGATTTTTTTTCCTACAAAGCAGACTGTCTCAGGGTGTTAGCTGGAATTCTGTGGTGTATTATTCCAACTCATCTCTTTAAACTTTATTTGCAATGGTGACATTTATTGAAATGTTGTATCACGGACCATTGAGCTTGCTTGTTCATTTGGCATTCACTCTGAAAGGGTCACGTAAAAGGGAGATTTTGATGCTGTGGATTTGAAGATGGTTAGCAGTGTTTATTTGTAAATGGGAGGCAGTTCAGGCATACCAACAAAGCTTTAATGGAAACAGCTTATTGCTTCCTTCTGTATCTTATTTATGTTACAAAAATCTAATGAGTTACTGTACTTCTTTCTACTTGTCAAGAGATTGGGATTTTTTTTTGTTTACTTTGCAAAATATTTGTATATCTCTAGAAATGAGGAAATCAACCTGCCAATATGAAAGTGCAATCTGTATAGGGCTCATTGAAGCAAGATGCAGATTTGCAAACATCATTTTAACTGCTTCTATTTAATGGCACTGGCTTTTATCTTTGTCTTTTAAAGCTGAACTCCTGGCATTCATAAAACACGCAGGTTAATGCTGCTCAGTATTCTTGAACACATTGTTACATTTATTATATTATAATTAAACAGAATTTATACAGTGCCCACAGTTTGTGCAGCGCTTTACAATATAAAGGGAAACAGTACAGTTACAATACAAGTGGGTTAAGAGGGCCCTGTTTATAAGAGCTTACAATCTAATAGAGTGAGGCATGTGGTACAACAGGTAATTGCTGTGAGGGATGAGCTAATGGAAGAAGTAAAGGATAAGTTCATCTTTGGGAACATGTTACATGTTCCATCCTAAAAATGGGTGGAACAAGTAACATGTTCCCACTGCTGCAGCTGCTGCTTGCTGCCCCCCCTCCTTGTGACAGCAGTACGGGGTAAATTCCACCCACACAGCTGTGTCATTCATTCACAGTGTTCTGTGAATGAATTAACTACAAGTCCCACCATCCTTAGGGGCTGTCGGCTTGTAGTTCTCAATGAACTACCATGGAGCTGTGAAGCACCCTGGTAGTTCATTGATTCTTCCTGTCAGTAAATCTGGGATGTACGGGCAAGAAGACAGGTTTGCAGGAGGCCTGCATGGCACCATCAATCTGCTGATCGCTGGTGCAATGCTTTTCAGGCTCCTTCAACCAAAAATAATAAATGCACATTTTTTTCACCTGCAAAAAATGTGCACTCATTATTTTTGGTCAAAAGGTGAACTTATCCTTTAAAAGGCTAAGGTGGGATAGGCTTACCTGAAGAAATGAATTTTCATGGATCACCTAAAGGTGGCCGGAGAAGGAGATAGCTGGACAGATTGAGGCAAAGAGTTGCAGAGGATGGGGGAGGCTCTAGAGAAGTTCCAGAGATGAGCATGGGAGGAAGAGGCGAGAGTTAGAGAACAGGAGTTGTTGGGATGGTTTTGGACGATATTTTTGGTGATATTTGGAGACAAAATTGGTGATGTAACTCGGGGCAGAGTTGTGAATGGCTCTGTATATTGTTAGTATTTTGAATTTAGTTTGTTGGATAATTGGAAGCCAGTGGATGGATTGGCAGAGAGAGGTGGCAGACATTGAGTGGTTGGTAAGGTAGATGAATCTGGCAACAGCATTCATGATAATCTAAGATGGGGATAGCCTGCATAGAGGCAGGCCTATGAGAAGAATGTTGCAATAGTCAAGGCAAGAGATAACAAGGCAGTGAATGAGTATCTTGGTGGTTTAAATGCAAGCAGTGTAAGTACCTACCTTTGACATGATATCTGAGTCTTGCAGTCCATGTACAGCAGAGCTCAGTCTAGGAGAGGTAAAAGCAATGCAAGAAGCCAATCAGTTGTGCTGGTGCAGTCATGTGCTAACATCAAGTATGTTAATAGGAGGAGAGAGCACCATGAAAGAAAGATGAGCTTATCAGTGTGCTGCTTTTCCTTTCATTGTCTAGCCATAGGCTGCAGAAGGGAAGAGACTTGAAATTGTTATTTAACTGTAATAAAGATGAAAATTAGGTATCCTGCCTGCCAGAGTGGGCAGTGCTTTGTAATAGAGCTGTGTATTTCCCAGTACAGACTGGATAGGAATACAAATCTTTTGGCAAGTAAAAAAATATATATATATGTTTTAATGTTTATAATAAAAATGGTGAATTCACCCACACACTGCTGAGTTTGACAAGTATGCAGGGATGGGCCTGTGCCGGGGTCTGCACCTGTCCTTATGTACCTATCATACTCGGCTTTGCAAATGAGTCCATGCACCCAATGTGTGTAAATTCACTAATATGCCTGCACTTAGCTCAGCACTAGGATAGAAAAATAAACAAGAGGCTCTTCACTCTGTAGACTGAAAGAGCCCTAAAAGCAAAATACAAAAGGCAGTGACATTAAATATCCATAGACCAGACTTGAAGTTTGTAAATTTCAATCTCCACAAGAGTGAGATCCTTAAGGGTATTAGTCCATATACCTTTCGGTATTAGGCTGCTGCTTAAAGAAGGCAACCTAAAATATGTAGCGCACTTTTCAGTAAACGAGCCCCATACTGACATGGTCCAGAGTCTTCTAAACCACAGAAGCCCCATCCGTTGAATAGAGTATGTGCAATTTTCCTTATAGTATACAGCACTCGTATAATTCATACAAAAATATGATATATTATATCTCTATGTAAACACAATTACATATAAAGTGCTCTATAGTCCCTAAAGTGCAACATATAGTGCTTCTTAAAAAAAAGTCATTTTTTTCTTCCATACGTGCAATAACGTGCTTCATGCAAGAAAATGGTGTAAAATTAAATCTTATTGCTTGAATACTGCCTTCAGTGGTTTCCAGTTTACCACTGTGCACCACCATTTCGGAAAATTCACCATACAGCCATGGCCTTCTCACTTATGAGTTGGTCTAGATGCACTTTGCTATGGATTCCCCAGTCTGCTAAACCATCTCCAGGAATATACCTTTTTGCTTTCAAAGTGTTACCAGGAACATCATAAAACTGGGAGGGAAAGAGACTCCAATAGTGTAAAACCTTTTTATTAAAACCACTCATCATACTTAAAAACATCCGCTTTTGCGCTCATATTATATTCCGCCCTGCACTTGGGTAAGCTTGCCTATTTTCATCATGGGTCAGCTCCACTAAGACTAGTGTGGGTCGTTCCACTATACAGATGCATCTCATCACTTCCCGGTCTCCCCACCGGGTCGGGATGACGTCATTTCCTGTAGTTCCGCCACGACATATGTTTTGTTGTAATGATATCTTCAGGAGGCGTTACAGGAACTTGTCAGATTACTCTCTTTAAATACTGGCTATTAACCATTTATATGCTGAGTGAGGGATTAACCCAGTAGCAGGTTGTGCTTGACCCCCTGGATGGGTCAGAGCACCGTGAAAGAGGCTCAGCATGACAGCAGGATCTTGGTGAATAAAGTTGTGCTTTATTTACAAGTCTGGTGAACACACGTTGCATATAGTCTAAATAGCAAAAAAATACAAACAGAAAATAAAGCCTTGCCACACTGGGCGTCTAACTGCAAACACAGGTTTCCTATCTAGCTGTCTGAATACAGCTTACCGCTGCTTAGACACAGGGTGTTCACACAGTCTAAGATCATACAGATTTTCTCTCACCACAGGATGGTTTGGTTGCTCCCCAGTCTGTCCTGCATAGCAAACTGGTTCCAAGTTGGAGCATTCTCTCTATGCAGCCTGAGAGTTTTAGAGAGCCCAGAGTCCTTAACTCACTAGAGCTGAGCTCATATTATCATCAGTGAGCTAAACAGGCTCACTACACAGCACAAGAGGAGAAACAGTCTGTGTAGAGTATGAACCTGGGACAAATGTATCTCCCATCCTGAACACATCCCCTAGTTCTTCCTGACCTCCTTTCATTTATTTTTATAAATCAATTCTCTTTTCATTGATTAGCAAAAGGTCACCAATGGCTTATTCAATGTCAGATATTTACTACAAATATTAAATATTTTACTCAATGTGAACTTACCTAAATTACCTACAATTCAATCTATTCAATATATACTGATTCAATCACTTCTGTTTCAATCTATGCAATATATATCAGTCAATGTATGGTTCCTTGAGATAGATCATGAAATTAATATCAAACTGGTGACATTCTGCTACAAATTAATATTACAACAACCATATTATGAGCTCTTATGTGTAATTTATCTGCTTCCTAAAGGTTTGTTGGTACCTCCTTGCGGTAAGCTAGGGTCCATTGCGCCATGTAACCACTATGCAGGAAAAGTTGAAATAAACAAAAAATTATTAGTTTTAAATAACTTTCTAATAAATAAAGTTAACCTCTCTGCTATTTATCAATTTATATATTAAAAAACACATATATTTGCACTAGATCTCCTATTCAAGATTTGAAATCAAGGGGAAATAATTACTCATATCTTTCAATGCCATAATTTTTAGAACCTTCATCCTTTAAGTATGTTCCTGTCACCAGCCCTCTAAAAAGTTTTCAATAGGAATATGTAAAATTATTTACTTGAGAACTTGACTCTCAGATGACAGAGCTGGGTTGGAAGGTGGGTTGTCTCCCTTCTGGAGTTATGAAGAACAGTAAAGATCTTCAATTGAGTGAACACCTATTCTAATATTTCCAACTGCAGTGTATTTTCAATGTGTAAGTCAGTTAAAAAGAGTATGACCTTTATTTCTACTTTATTTGTAGGTGATGCTTCAGGTTGGTGTGGAGATCCAGGTGTACCTGCACATGGGTCTAGAGAAGGTACAGAATTTCGAACAAAGAGCTTAATGCGATTCACCTGTGATGTTGGATACATGCTTCATGGTTCTGAAGATAGGACATGTCTAAGCAATGGATCATGGGCTGGAAGACAACCAGAATGTAAAGGTAAGCTTACAAAGCAGGCCAAATCTGAAATGGTTTTTACTCCACTTCTTGTCCTAATTGTCTTAACAATAGTAAGGAAATCCCCATGAAGACAGCAACAAAAACCTACAAAATTATCTACCCTGCCATATGGTCAATAGATCTAAGATACAAGGAGTCTTCAAAAAGTTTCCGTACTTTTATCCATATATACAGTATATGTTAAAAAACGTGCAGAAACTTTTTGAAAAACCCTTATGCAAGCACAGTGTACATTATCATACAACTAGTTATAAAGTACACAGCTGAGGCGCATATAACAAAGTGTTAATAATTGTACTGCTAAGGATACTGTGAGGATATCTGTATGTGAATAAGCCAACATATACAGTATAAGGTACCAACAAAAATGTCAATAGCCAGCCTTCTCTTTTTATGTTGTATTTACTTCAAAAACTTTCAGTGAGATAGCAGCTCTTGTTAATACTTGGGGTAATATTTCCTTTATCTGTAATTAATCAATTAGATTGATCGATTAAAGTCATAGTAACATTATAATAATTAATTATTGGATTCAAAGTGGAATTAAAACCCTTATGAGCCTTAACACTGTCTCCTCCCCCTCTTAACACCTTTGCTATCTAGCCTGTGTAAGAAAGGTGTATATACTTAAAGAAGTACTCCAGGATAGGCAAAAAAATAACTCATTAGTATACCCCCCTAAACAAAACATGAAACAGTTAATAAAATATAGAAAATGCTTACCATTTAGGAGTAAAGTCTAATTACATGTTCATGACCTCATTTCTGTAATTCAAAAGATAACAGCATCTGCTTTGCCAAGGAGGAGGGATTACATTATATCCTCTCCTCTCTCTCTCTACAGTAATCGGAAACTACAGATCCCATCAAACACAGGGAATTGTAGTGAATGTTAGTGGGCACATTAGGCCTGTACATGTTGAATGTGTCTGAGAGTCTCGGTCTGCCCACCACTGCAAGTGGGACTGAATTACATCACTGCGTCCTGGAGAAAGAACTACATAAGGGATATGCCAAGATCAGTGGCTGTGGGAATGGAAGTCATTGCAGTCACTGTTCTTACAAACAGGAAGCCAAAGAGAATTTATAGTTTGATTTAAAAATGAATAGGCTATTTCAGAGCAACTACTAATTTAGCCAGAAGATGGATGACATTCAGTGAAGGTAGAAAATCAGCAACAAGGACATGTAAAAAAGTGTTTGCCTTTCTGCTTTTGGTTGTAAAGGCAGCAGGTTTTGTATCTTAATATATTCTCTACTAAATATTTACCTGAGCCTGATCTTGATCCAATGCTGTGCCCAAGAGCAGCAGCTCTCTCCTCTCCCTCACTTCACTGGACATAGAGACATCCCGCTGCTAGCAATAACAGCCCATGGGGGGGAGTGGGGGCTGGGGCGAGCCACATTGTGTGTACCAATGGATACAAAGAGCCTGGCTCTGGATCAAGCCCCCACACAAGCAATGGGAGGAACCAGGATGACCAGAAAGGGACTCCAAAAGATCAGGGCTGCTCTGTGCAAAATCTGTGCAAAACCATTGCAGAGAGCAGGAAAGTATAATATGTTTGTTATTTAAAAGAAAACTAGTTTTACAATCACTAACACCATTCCGCTTACTTGATCCCACTCCCATGTGTCAGCCAGTGCAGCTTCAGGGGAGAGGAGGAAGTGACGACAATGGAGGGGTCATTGAAGCCTATGGGTGACACCACACTCCCAGGCATTACCAGTCATTGTCGGAGCACGCGCTCCTTTCCCCTGCAACCGGCACTGGCTAACACAGGAATGATCATGTGACTGGACTTAAGCTGCCTGAAAAAAGGGAAAGTATACAGATCTTTCTTACACAGGTTAGTCAGAAAAGGTATTCGGATGTGGGAGGGAACAGTTTTAACAGTATTTAGGTTTTGGTGGATATCCTACTTTAAGCCATCAGTGATGTATTTTAGGTCCATAAGGGTTCTTAAAACATAACCATGTACATTGTATGGCCACTTTACCTTTACACCTACCTACATGACTACAAAATTAATTGGACACCCCTCCATCCCTTATGCTACGGCATACAAATAACAGGTTGGGGAAGCCACTTACATCAAGACTATTTGGCAAGTGTAGAGGAACTCACATCACCTGCATCTGAACCCTATTAAGCACATTTGGGATGAATGAAAATGCCAATAGCTGTCCATAATCAGTACCTAATCTCACAAATGATTTTTTGGATGAATGAACAGCTACCTAAGAACAGACTCTGAGAGCTCCGGTATAGTCTTCCTAGAACATGGTAGGCTGTTATTGCTGCAAAGGATCTAAATAATTTTGGAATGGATATCTTAAAAGCTCAAATAGATGTGATAGTCAAGTGTTCAGAAACTTTTGGCTATAGAGTGTAATTTGTGCATGGTTGTTAAATACTATAGCTATTGAACTTGTGAGGGGGCACAAACTGAAAGGCTTCATGTTGAGGAGTTTGGTGCCACCATACAAATGAATAAAATAAAAACATTTTCTTTCACAGAATGAGCAACACTCACAGGGTCATAATTGGGCAGACATGCTGAGCGGTGATTAAGTAAACCAATGAATTCAGCCAAAGATCACATTGCTAGTGACATCTGTAAGTTTTTTGCAAGGATTCTGTAGAGTTACTACAATTACTTGAATGATTTTTGAAGAGAATTGAATCTCCAGCATTGTACTGCACATCATTTTCTGATGTCTTCTAGGAGCTTGTATTCACTTTATCTTTATGACTCTATCTGCACTTCAAGATTTTCATCTCTTTTTAAACAAGGTGGCTTATTTTTCAAATCTTCATTTAACATGCTGCCTGCCGCACAGCTTCCACTGCTGCTTTTAAGCATACCTTGAGATGGATAAAAATCTGTCTTAAATCCTGAGAGAAACAGACTAGCCTGGCTATACTACACGGCTCTGTTTCATCTCAGTTGTAACCAACATAAAGGCAAATATAGCATTGTGCTCTCTGCTTTTATCTTTAGCATCGCACAAGTTCTACGGGTTGTTTAGTTTAGTTGACATGAAACTTGATTAGAATCCCATCAATCTTAAAAATACATCAAGCGATAGGCACTTGAAGTTACATGCAAATCTTGAATTTTACAGTAAAAACTGATTTGGCTCCACTTATCAACAATCCTTACTGTGGGTCTTGGTATGTAAAGGGTGGCCTCACTGACCAATAGAAGGCTATAAATACAGATAGGTCAAGGTCATTTTTCACAGAAGTTGAAATGTGCCCAGATCTTCAGTTTCCTATATGCCTGGATCTGCTGACTTTTTTTGACATACTCATACATGTTTCATCATCTGATTAATTTGAATTGTGAGAGGTTTACTTTAAGCTGTCATTAGTGCCTTTCTTCAAAGCCATGAGCTAGTGGCAAAATGTGTTTTCCTGTCATTTGTGGCTATTGGCTCTAGTGATCTTTGCTAAACTTTTACGCATGGCTTATAGCCTTGTGCATTCAATTAATATGCCAGCTCAGACTGGTCCCAGAATCTGCAAAATGTTTGAAAATGATTGTGCTCTTAAGCAGCTAAGTGCTAAAAGCTCTATATATCTTATGTTCTCCTGTCATTTGCAGAAACTGGGAGTGACAATCTAAACATGACACATTTTGCTATGCATTAGCAAAAAGTTTTTGTTACCCATTGTCTGTGTTTTTGTTGGTCAAATAATGCTAGCTCTTACTTGAAGAATGTCCTAATTCACTAAATATTTCAGTTTTTTTTCTGTACTGGGAAAGCTGTCATATAGTAAATTTTCACAGTGCACATTAAAGGAGAAGTATGGCCAAAGTTCTTTTGACCATACTTCTGAAGGTCACAGGAGTGTACTTAGTTCTGAGCTGCTGTGACCCATATTCACAGAACCATTGAAGTTCTGCAGGGATCCTGACAATGATGTCAAGATCTGCCCTGGTGACTGATCAGCAGCTGGCTCAGCCTCTCAGCATGCTGCTGAGAGGCTGTGCAAGCCTCTCCCGCCCCCTTCACAGTCTGGTTTTCCATTTAGCGCTGGAGGAGTAGAGCAGAGAGTGGAGACTAATAGTCTCTGCGCTGTGCTCATAGCAGACCTGAGAACTGACCTATTAGTGGTCTTTGACTGCTCAATTGTCGGTGTAGAAGTGGGGAGGTGGGGACAGGTGCAGCATCCAATTGATGCTGCATCCTTCTAAGTAAGAATGCAAATTTTTTGTTAAATCCCACACTTCTCTTTTAAAGTGTATGTCAGCCTAAAAAAGTTCCTTGCATTCTTCATAAACTCCCTTTAAGTCAATTACAGTGGATGAACTTTGGTTCCCTTTATCATGATGCTTGCGCAACCATGCTTCACTGTCTTCACAGTGTACTGTGGCTTGAATTTAGTGTTTGGGGGTCGTCTGGCAAACTGTCTCCGGCCACTAGACCCAAAAAGAACAATCTTACTTTCATCAGTCCACAAAATGTGGCGCCATTTCTCTTTAGGCCAGTCAATGTGCTCTTTGGCAAATTGTAACCTCTTCAGCACATGTCTTTTTTTCAACAGTGGGACTTTGCAGGAGCTTCTTGCAGATAGCTTGGCTTCACATAGGCGTCTTCTAATTCTAACAGTACTCACAGAGAACTTTAGACCTTCTTTGATCTTCCTGGAGCTGGTTGTTGGCTGAGTCCTTGCCGTTTTGGCTATTCTTCTATCCATTTGAATGGTAGTTTTTCGCTTTCTTCCACGTCTTTCAGGTTTGGTTACCATTTTAAAGTATTTGCGATCATTTTAGCTGAGCAGCCTATCATTTTCTGCACTTCTTTATATTTATATTGAATTTTTTTTAGAGGAACAACACAAATTTGATCTATTTTTCTTCATGTTTTGATTTGGAATAGAATGTGTAGTGTTCCCAATGCATTTGTGTGTATGGAAATAAAAGCTATTAGAAGGATTTTGCGCTTTAGTCACTTTTTTCAACACACTGCTATTATTTTGAACACAACTGTAAATGTATCCTTACCTCTTGCAGTGTAGGGGCAGCGCCAAAGCAAGGGAGTATTTTCACTTTTCCTAGATTTCAGCATTAAAGAAACAACTGAACTGTATTTTGAAAAATGTATAAAACCAATATTTTAGTTTCAACTCAGTAAAACCATAATTTTGATAAGGAGCTTTGATATTTTAAATTATACAAATAACATTTAATAAGAGCTGATTTAGAAAGCAGCAGTATTCACTGAAAAAAAAGTGATTAGCCCGATGGTGTATTTGGAAGGCAATTACAGAATGAACGTACAGGTAGAATATACAACATGCTGATAATGCCCAAGTAAAATTCAACATTGTTTCCTAATGCTGCAAGGTTGCCATGCTATCCACTTTGCCATCATGCTTCCCACAGTTAAGCCTTTACAGCTACTTAAAATGTAATGACATAGGCACAGTACAGTTGGCCAGTGGCAATACATTGCATGAATGAACAAAGATCATACTCTGGTATGACCTACCCTTTCCCTGACATGAGTAAACGCTATTCTTGGCATGTTGAGTAATGTTATGTTTTCCAATTGGGCAATATCCTGGCTTGCACAAACTTATAAGAACAGAGACCTATATACGATTAAATAAAGGAAAACTGCTAGTGACTTTATGATTGCTGATTCTTGCTTTAAATATTTTTACAGGTTTAATGGTTAACAAGCCAGGTTTTTCTCAGTTAAGCTCCACATCTTTCAGTGAAACGGTTTAGACATTATGTTCTGAGGTGTCATTAAGTCATCTAATATATTTCACATAATCAACAGCTTAATGCTTTTCCAACCTTTCCCTGTGTAATTGAGCCAAGAAACAACAGTCCTGAAGGCAGCGAAATGTATTATGGATGTTTATTTACTTGCTGCAGGAATAAGTTGTCAATAATGAGAGAGGCAGTTAGATAATTCAATAATAATGGTGGTATACAATGAGTGACATGGCATCAATAATGGGGATTCAGGGCAACCTTGTCATAACAAACTCAATAATTAAGTACTGTCACAGACTATAAGTACGCTACATGCAACTATTGTGACAAATGTGTCGCTATACCTGCAATAAATAATGGAACTCCAAGTTGGCCAGTGTTGAAATTCAATTTCTCTGAAAAAAATATTTTGGGGTGAAAATGTACCATTGCTGCAGGAAGGAAGCTCATAATATGATGTTCTAAATGTGAATACTATTAATAATTATGATTATTATTATTATTATACAGGATTTATATATCGCCAACAGTTTGTGCAGCTTTTTACAACATGAGGACAAACAGTGCAGTTACAATACAATTCAATACAGGAAGAATCAGAAGGCCCTATTTGTTAGAGCTTATGGTCTAAAAGGGGATGGTCAAGTTAAACAAAAGGTAATAGCTGTGGGGGATCAGCTGATGGATAAAATAAAAATACAGTTGTTAGGTGGAGGCAGGATAGACTTCTCTGAATCTCCGAAGAAAAGGTTTTCAGAGATCTCCTAAAAGTGGACATAGTAGGTGATAGTTGGACAGGTTGGGGCAGGGAATTCCATAGGATTGGAGAGGAGAAGTCCTGGACTCAAGCATGGGAGAAGTTGACAAGGGAAAGAGAAAGCAGGAGGTCTTTGGAGGAATGAAGAGAGCAATTTAGTTGGTATTTTGAGACTGGGTTAGTGATGTAGCTGGGGGCCGAGTAGTGAATGGCTATGTAAGTTGTTGTTGTTAGTATTTTGAATTTAATTGGAGGGATTGCCAGAGATGGGTAGCAGACACTGAACAGTTGGTAAGGTGGATGAGCCTGGCAGCAGCATTCAAGATGGACTGGAGGGGGGATAGCCTATGTAAAGGTAACCCAATGAGGAGGGAGCTGCAGTAGTCGAGGCAAGAGAAAACCAGGGAGTGAATTAGAATCTTTCTGGTGTCATTGATTAAAAAGAGATGTATTCTGGAGATGTTGCAGAGGTTGAGGCGACAAGCTTCTGAAAGTGATTGGATGTGGAAAAAAAAAATGTTAGAAAACAAAATGAAGCAAATAATATCTTAGCATCATCTGGTATTATGGATAGTTTGATGTTCTTACTTCCCTTCTGCCTCTCAAAACTTTGTCCCATGCTTTCCAAAACACAAAACAAAACTGCATTTTTTATTTTTTGTGCTATAAAAAAAAATACCAACAATTTTGAGAAAAAAAAACAATATTTTTGACTTTTTGCTATAAAACATGTGCAGTAAAAAAATTTTAAAAAATCAAATTTCATTATAAATTTACACAAAAATGTATTCTGCTATGTCTTTGCTACAAAAAATCCAAATACGTGTAAATTAATTGGTTTACGGGAAAGCTGTAGCATTTACAAATGGCTGTTTATATACTGGGATTTTTATTTTTACTAGTAATGGCGGCAATCAGCGACTTATAGCAGGACTGTGGCGGACATTCTGACACTGGGGGGGAACTTACTTGGTGTTACTGACATCCCCAGTGACACCAATACAGTGATCAGTGCTAAAAAAAAAAGCATTGACACTGTACCAATGGCACTGGGCAGGAAGGGGTTAACATAAGGGGTGATCAAAGGGTTAACTGTGTGCTGGAAGTGTTCTACTAGGGTGCTGTGTCAGTGTGCTTCACTATAATCACACTGCTTTGGATGGCTGTGCTGTGCACAGCCATCCAAAGCAGTGTGCCCACGCTGACAAGGAGGAGAACTGTTAGTAAACAAAACAGTTCTCCTTCCCATCGGAGATCCTCAGAAATCACTGGGCGCCAGCGAGTAATCAATGGGTGGGACCCACACACACACACATATATATATATATATATATATATACACACACATGATTTTGGGCACCTGTGCTGCCCTGTAGTAGTATTTCTGCTATAGAGCATTTGAGAAGCAGTTAATAATGTGTTTGGAATGCTTTAAACCTACTTGTGAAATGCTAAAACAGGGATCTCCAAAATTTCTAAACCAAGCCAGTTTACTATCTTTTAGACTTTAAAGGGGGGGTGGATGGACTGTGGCCAGTGGGAATAGAAAATGCCCCAGCATTATTGGAAGTAAACAATGACTTGATGGTCAGTGGAAGTAAAAAATGTACATTAAATTATGTGGTCAGTAAGGGGGAAACTAGTGCCCCAACATTAATAATAGTGGGAGAAAAGGTGTTCTATCATCCATATCAGTGGAAAGAATAGTGCCCCAATGTTAGTATCAGTGGAAGTCATAGTGTTCCATCATTGATGTCAGTAGGAGGAATAATGTCCCATTGTTGGTGTCAGTGGGAGGAATAGTACCCCTTTCTTGGTGTCAGTGGAAGAAAGAAGTGCCCCATTGTTGGTGTGAGTGAGAGGAATAGTGCCTGATTGTTGGTGTCAGTAGAAGGAATAGTGCCTAGTATCAGTGGGAATAATAGTGCCCCAAGGCCCAGATAAAGGCAAGCAAAAGGCCACATCCAGCCTGTGGACTGCAGTTTGGAAACCATTGTACTGAAGAAAAAGTGACATTTAAAAAAAAAAAAAACATACCATTTAAGTCGGCCATATATGGATTGAAATTCAGCCGATGATCGTCCGAAATTCAGTTCATGTATGGGCAGGCTGATTGTACGCAAGTCGACAGTCCAGTCGGGTACAACCAGAATGTTGGATATTTTACAATTGATTACTGTTGTTGCCAATAGCAGCACTTATACCCCCTTCCTGCCTAGGCCAATTTCCAGCTTTCAGCGCTGTTGCACTTTGAATGACAATTGCGTGGTCTTGCAACACTGTACCCATATGAAATTTTTATCATTTTTTTGTGACAGATAGAACTTTATTTTGGTGGTATTTAATCACCTCTGGGTTTTTTATTTTTTCTTAGCAAACCACAAACTACAGAAAATTTTGAAAAAAAAACATTTTTTCTTAGTTTTTGTTATAACATTTTGTAAATAAGTGATTTTTCTCCTTCATTGATGAGCGCTAATGAGGCTGCAGTGATGGGCACTGATAGGCTGCACTGATGGAAACTGATAGGTGGCACTGATGAGGAGGCACTGGTAGGTGGCACTGATGGACATTGACAGGCATCACTGATGGGCACTGAAAGGCTACACTGATAGGCAGCAACGACTGGCACTGTTAGGCGGCGCTGATTGTCAGCACTGATAGGTGGCACTGATTGGTATTGATAGGTGGCACTGACTGGGACTGATGGGTGACACTGAAAGGCAGCTCAGATGGGCACTGATATGTGGCATTGATGTGCATTGGTAGGCACTGATATGTGGCATTGACGGGCACTGACAGATGGCACTGATGGACACTGATAGGTGGCACTTCTGGGGCTACACTGATCATCAGGGCACACTGATCATCAGTGCTCTGATGATCAGTGTACATGTCCCCTCCAAGGAATGCCGATTACCATCTCTCCTCGCCTCACAAGCTGACAGCTCGAGAGGAGAGAAATGCCAATAACCGGCATTTCCCTGTTTACATGTGATCAGCTGTGATTGGACATAGCTGATCACATGACCGAGCCGACATCTTCGGCTCTTTCCGTGGTTCGGTGATCTGCTGTGTCTGAGGGACACAGCACAACGCAAATCGCTGCGTGCTCTGGGAGAATGGGAGGACGTCATATGACGTCCTCCCAGAACGAGAGAACCACCTTGCATCCGTCATATTACTATATGGTGGGCAGGAGGTGGTTAAACATCTGTACCAGACTATCCTAATGAGCGTCTGGTATGGATTGTAAGAAGGGACCCCACTAAAAAACAAACAAGCAAACAAACAAAAATGCATGGAGTCTCTTTAAAACTTCTTACCAAACCCTTATCTTTGATGAGGGTCTGATTAGGTGTCAGTAATCTGGATATGACCGGAGATGTGTGGACTGACACAGGGATAACAGGCTTCAGGATCAATGTAAATAATATAATTTATTTGTGAGGCATACCAGTATACAAACGCACAGTGCAAGCAACAACCAAATAAAAAAAAACCTTCACCCAATATATACATGTGCAGAACAAAAGAGTAGTCAGGACTAGCCGGGGTCATACACAGTTGATCAAGCATGGGGCGCAGAGAGGCAGACAGGACACGGAGCAGATCACAGGAACAGGTAACAGGTTCAGGAAAACAGGATATCACAGGCACATGGGAACAAAACACCAAGGCACTGGTTACAGGCCTAATTTCTGTTTAAGTACACCTCCTGCAATCAGGTGATGGCTTGCTTGCAGGAGGTGAGATCCTGGCTGCTGAAAGGCACTCGCTGGTATGTCCTGGTACTGCAGCCCATAGAGAAGGTGAGCCAAAGGACCACCAGCGGTGAGCCCTTTCCTGACATAAGGATTCTAAAAGGAGACCTCCAAGGCCAGCAAAGCTTCATGGGACAAGTGCCTCTTCATATCCTTGTCCTGGTAGATCTGGGGGTCTGTAGGGGAAGAGAGAACTCATCCAAATCTGGAAGCCACTTTTCAAATAAGTACTACAGGTATATTGGTCTTCTCCCTAAGTGAATGAGTAAAGGAAACATTGTATCCCTGGCTTCTCACCTAATAAAATGTAAAATAGTGAAGAAAAATACAACAATGTGTCAAGGTATTTTTTTTTAGAAAACAAAATAAAAAAAAGTCCCATGGTGTAAATCTATCATAAATCAAGTCATCCAGTGATCCATTAGATCCATGTCAGCCATGATAAACAACACCTGTTGACCAGAAAAAACAAAACATGCCAACTGCTGAGATAATTTGTTCCCATTTCTGAATGACATTTCTCCAGATAAATGTAAACAAAGGGGCAGGGGATGTCATTGACTAAATGTAGTCTATGGAGTTCAGAAGGGAGGGGTAATTTAGTTCACTTGCTTGACAATCTGCGATGTAAATTTCAAGTTGAATGCTATATGGCTGCAAACATGAATCTCATCCCTATTTGCAACTACAGTGTGTCTGCTTTCAGAAAATATATGTTTTGGAGGTATAAATTTGTGTTCATGTTTGTGTTCATGTGAAGAAAAAAAAAAAAAATCTGACACCGAAAGGGATTAACATTGATTATACATTTCAGATAAAAGTGGAAATACATCGTAATTTTGCTTGTCTTACCTTTACTTTTGGAAAATGGATGTTCTCTATACAGCACATGGTGTTGTTCATTGAACAGAATTAAAAACACAAAGGAAAGAAAATACAGAAAGAAGGCATCCCTAGAGGCACTTTAACTAATCTCATTGCATGTAACCTCTGGTAGCCAACTGTGAGCAAGATATCAAGCTAGCCATGAACAAGATATGTCCTTGCCAAACATAATGCAACAAGCAGAGTTCCCTGGGACTTTTCCTGTACCAGAGAACCTCAAAAGAAATAACTAAGGAAAATTGATTGTGGGCAATTGAACTGCAGTTCATTTGGGCAATGTGATTATATGCTGAACAACTGCTATCAGCTGGAATGAGACATAATCACTTTATGTCTTTGGGTAACCCGCTAAGTGAACAAATCTAAAAGCCCATGTCCTCCTAGAAAGTCGCAGTGGTTTTTACGAACATTGTCTGGTGGAGAACCATTCAGGTGCTTGTATTTTAACAGGGACTGACTGATTCTTCACTTTGCCCTACTTTATCATTTCTTTTACACTAAAAGTAAAGTAAGTCTGAACTAGAAGTGTCATGCTGACAGACATAATGACGACTCTAAAAGGATAGAAAAAGAAAATGACATTTTCAAACTTGTTTGGAAGAATAATCAAAAAGAGCTACGTGTTTAAAAAGGACACTTGACCCCTGGCAAAGTATATACAATGTGTACAACAAAGAATAAATACAATGCAAATTAAAAAATAATTAATTCAGCGCTTATTGTTTGGATAATACAAATAGCATTTGAGTCCAGATTAAGACTTAGAGTTCAATATCTTACAGCCTTTTGCCCTGTTTTGTGTTCTACTATCATACAAAAACAAAGACAGAAAATTGCTACTCAGACAATACTGTTTAACCACCAGCTGCACAAACTCAAAAATATAATGCATTATAAACAGTTATCATACTTAGACAAGTAAAATTTGGTGTATGACTCCTTTACCAATTGCTCCAGTCAGCTGGTCAATGGCAGAGCTTTGTACCAGGTTTCAATGATTCTTACTTTGGATTTGTAAGCAAAGCAGAACTATTCTATTCTTCTTTGGGTCATCAGAAAAAATATTTTGCTGTAGCCTGAGGTACTGAGTCATCTGATGGTTTTCTATATCTGCCAGAAAGATGGAGCCAAACTTCAACCAAAACATATTTGTTTTAACTTTTGGATAGATGGAGTAAGTGTTAAAACCTTTTTTTTTTATTGTTCCTTGCCATAAAGTGATTGTATGTATTTGTTTATCTTCTTAGCTGTGCAATGTGGAAATCCAGGAACAACAGCAAATGGAAAGGTGTTTCGAATCGATGGGACAACGTTCTCCAGCTCAGTAATATATTCCTGTGTTGATGGCTACATTCTCTCTGGCACAAGCATCAGGCAATGCACAGCTAATGGCACGTGGTCAGGAAGCCTACCCAACTGCACAAGTAAGTTAGTGAAAAACTGTTCCAAAACCCATTATGCAGCCATTTTCTCTCTCACTTTTCTCATTCATTAGCATAGTTAGAAAAGAGACCAAAAAGGGGAAAATGTTTCCTGACTTTTAAATGTATTGGTAGAGTGGTATTTAGTTGTTAGCACTGAGAATAGCACTGATACCTATTTGGGTTCAATGATCTAGAAAGGTTGCCCTGTTCCTGTTAAAAGTGGACCTAAACTCAAAAAGTGAAGATCTGCTATGTTATAGGGAACATCTAGAAATGTTAATTGTGTATAGGCACTACCCTTAAAAAAGTAACTCTTGTCTGGAATTCATTCTGAAAAATAGCAGTTCACTTGGTAACTATATCAGTGTGCCTAGGCACCCCTTTGTCTCTAGTTTTATAGCTGTATATCTGCAGGGTGAGATCATCTAAGGCACTTCTGCCTGTGTCTGCTTTTGGGCAGGGCCTAGGAGTTAGCGCCAAATGTAGAAGGAAGGCATACAGAGAAGAAAGTGTCAAAATTATTATTTGGTTATGTTAAAGGTAGGCAAACGGCAAGTGAAGTACAGCACCAAAGTACTTGACTTAAGAATT
The DNA here is from genome assembly GCF_062004578.1 of Staurois parvus. Lineage (NCBI taxonomy): Eukaryota > Metazoa > Chordata > Amphibia > Anura > Ranidae > Staurois > Staurois parvus. The sequence goes on from NW_028317843.1 coordinate 1,822,100, forward strand.
TAACAAAATATAATACTAGGAGCACAATATCACAAGAACACTGTTACGGGAGTTCTCAGCTATGTTAGAGGCATAGTGGCAAGGTCCCAGCAGTTAGCAGGTTTATGATACCAGAGCACCATCTGAGTAGAGGGGTGGCTTTAGGCAAAGTGGCAGTGTATCGACAAAGAGAAGACTGACAAGGGTTCTAAGTCACAGCACAGGCATCCTGGGGTTAACAGCGCTGGCAGTGGTGTCCCTAATCTGTCCCTTTTCATCAGGAACCTCTCCCTAGGCTAAATAAGCTGTCTGTATCCAGTGTGGATCCTGTCCCTACTCTATCCACTTTGCAATTGCATGCCAACTGCAGCGTGACACTGCTATTGATTAGCATTGAACTCACTCAAGATGGCCACCAACTTCATTCATTCAGTGTTGCACTGCCCAACTGGACCACTGCTCTCCTGGAGACACCTACAGAGGTTGCAGAGAAACAATGTTCCTCTCACCCTCTATTCCCTCTGCACAGTGGTCAGCAAACAGCGCCACCTACATAAAGGAGGATAAACTGCAACTGTGTACATGCTATGGGATTTGGAGAGAGGTTTGGTGATGTCACTGCTGTGCTGCTCATTGTTCTTACTGGGGGCTCTGACTTGATGCAACAAATGTTCTCCTCACAGAGACACAGTACAGAGCAAGGCATGGTAAGTCAGTAAAGGGGAAAAGATCAGCAGCAAGGAGAGCACAGGCAATAAAACCTTCTTTTTTTGTTCACTAGTTCCAGAGTTCAGTTGCTTTTGAATGAAATATTCCCTAGCTATGCAACAAGCAGAAATAAGTACTTGAAAACTATCCCTCACTCTGACAAAATTTTTAAAATCTGTTTTGACTGGAGTTGGGCTTTACTAAAATAAAATGACAATGATAAAAGGTAGCTTATTTTATCTTAATTACATGTTTGAATGTTCACAGTTATCAGCTGTGGAGATCCGGGTGTTCCAGCGAATGGTCTGCGATATGGAGAAGACTATATTGTTGGACAGAATGTTACCTACATTTGTCAGCCTGGATACACAATGGATCCCAAGAGCTCAATTACACGTACTTGTACAAGTAACGGGACTTGGAGTGGTGTCATCCCACTTTGTAAACGTATGTTTTATTATTTTCATTTTTAAAGTACTATAAATGGTTTATTATTATAGCTGCTTACCTAGGTTGTTAAAAATCAATTGCAATTCAAACATCCTCTAAGCATCTCTGGAAAAAAAAAGTTTAAAGGATGATATATTCCCTATTGCTACGTGACTCTTACACCTCTATGAGCCTGGTGGACGTCTTACTCCAAAACCATTGGAATTAATATAGAGTTCTTTATGGCTATAGCAACCTCCACTATTCAGCATAGTCTCTTTACAGGATTTTAGAGTGTGTCTGTAGAATTGGGATTCCAGTTCATCCCAAAGGTGTCCAGTAGGTTTGAGGGCTATGCAGGATTTTTGTGTTACTCTACACCAAACTCACCAAAGCCATGCCTTTATGGACCAGGCATTGTGCAAAGGGGTACAATCATTCTAAAACAGAAAAGCAACTTTACCTGAACTATTGTTACAAGGTTGGATGCAAACAATTGTCTAAAATGTCTAACATCAAAAACTGTATTCCTTCTTGACTCATGATTCTTATATTCTGATGTCCTGCATCTTGTTGCCGTTTGCATATCTTTGCTCTTAAAATTTATTAAAGACTTATTGTAAATAAAATGTTTAGCATTAAAGTAGAAGGAAAACCTAAGTCCAACTATTCTAAAAAATGTTTCCTCCCTCCTCCTGCCTGTCCTGCCTCACCTGTATAAAAAAAGAACTATATGCTTACCTATTTTTAATCCACTCTGGTCTAGTCATGTGATCCTGCAGCTCTGGCTTTAGGAGTGCTTGACAACAGCTGGGAGTTCCAGGAGCCATGACCTCACCCATAAACTCTCAATGCTCAGCTGTTGTCAGCACTTCCTTCTCTCCCCTGCAGCAGCTGCTCACTGACATAAGAGAGTTGGAGCTGCAGGATCCCATGATGAGACTGGAGCGAAATAAAAATAGGAAATGTGTAAAAATGATAGCATTAGGCTTTTCTTCCACTTTAACCAGTTCCCGCTGGAGATACGCATATATGCAGCCTCTTGTCGGATGGGTTTAATGTCGAGAGGCTGTATATATGTGTTTCTATGTAAACATTTTGCTATGCTGAGAGCGTGCTCCCTGCACATTCCAAGCGTAGTAACCGGCAGGTACCAGAAAGTTCACAGTGCATACTGGCGAACAGGAGCTTTTGGATCATGTAACCGCTGTGACTGCCAATCACTGTAGGCACATGATCAGAATGACTGCCTCCTTCTCTCAGCTTTCAGAACCTCTTAAGGGACCGGGAGGTAGTGATGATGGAAATGAGTTAGCCATATCATTTACTGGAAACACCTGAATGCAATAATCTAGAGAGGTGTCTACATACTTAGTAGACTCAAAATGTGAAGGGGTGTGTATACTGTATCTATCCTATCTATCTATCTATCTATTTATCTATCTATCTATCTATCTATCTATCTATCTATCTATCTATCTTTGTGTCTTTCAATACACACACACAATTCCCTTTCTTGTATTTCTAGACTCTTTCTGAATAAAATAAGGAGACCTCACAAAGAATCCACTGGCCTTAACCTACCAAAATGATACAATTTCAATAAGCTTTAAAACATCTTAGAATCAATGCAAAAGAGTTATTCAGAAACTTTTTTTTTATTATTTCTTTTAAATAATGCTTTGTCCATGTCCAAAGATGAAGAAGAAAAAGCACTAATATGTTAAGAGGGTATCAGGTAAAAAGCATTATAACTGAGCTTTACTTTTATCCTCCTACAAAGAAAGGGTTATGGAGACATAAGTGGGCATTCAAAGCATGTCAGAACATTTGTTTAAGCTTGAAAATGTGAAATAAAAAAATTTATGAGTTTCCTTAAAGTGTATTTTCACTTTTGCAGGCAAATTGGGATAACACCTATTTTATACTTGTTACATGTTCTCATTCACATTAAAATAAAAAAAAAATGCAGCTTACCTTTTTAGGTGCTCTGTTCTGGAAATTCCATCACTGTAAAATCCTACTAGTTCCCTTTGTTTTTGAGGGGTCCGGGCATCTTTGTTTGCCGTAATTAACCCTGTTTGTAATGTGCAGGCAGATCCTCATTAATAGTTGTAAATCTGACTTGAGCACTGTTAAATATTTAGTAGCTTGCATTTTAGGGTAATGAAGGAAGACTTAGCCTGCCCTTAGAACAGACTTACTCTGATCTTTAAAAAAGTCAGATGTTTATTTGAATTCTTTTTGGTATACTGTGGGAATCGGAACACATGACAAACATATAGTGGGGTTTTCTTAAAGTATACCTAAAGGCGACACTTTTCTTGGAGAAGGATTAGAAGGCTTGTCAGTTTTTAATGCTATCTTTGCCCTCATTAGGGAGATTCTCCATATTTGTCCTGTTTACTGTTATCATTGAATGTGAAAGTAAAAGAAAATCCCAAATTTTAGGTTGTCCCCAGAGAAGTAATTGAGGGGAAATCTTCCAATGGTAACACTAGTTCTGCTGGCCTGGGGGTCCCTAAGGAATTCCCTTAATTTGCAGGAATTTCCTCTTCCTGTTTTGGCTAGGGGACAGGAAGTCAAGAGAAATCTACTTAATGGGACACAGATGGTGAAATCTGCCAGGGGTTATAACCCTGCCTTGCTCTATCTTAAATGAAAAAAGGTTTTACCTATAGTCCTACTTTAAATTTGACTTCAGAAGTGGAAATACCCTTTAAAGGTAGTGTATGATGGAATTGTACATATTTTCTTTTTCTTTTTATTATGGACTAAAAGTAAAAACATAATTTCAGGCTTGAGCATATCTATCTATCTATCTATCTATCTATCTATCTATCTATCTATCTATCTATCTATCTATCTATCTATTTATCTCATTGCTCTTTTATAGATAAACTGTCATTGGCACATACTGTCTAACTGGGCAAAGCCCACCCTTGACCACTTTACACTCACCACTTCTGCACATCTCTACTGCCCCTTCCTCTGTTGCAGCCACCAACAAAATATTCAGCGTGGGCTGTTGTTGGAACTTTGAGTTAGCAGCGACATTTTCAATACATTAAATTGATGTCATCTGGGCATCATGGTAGATAGTCACATGCTCCACCATAGCTGAAAGCACCAGATATTTTACAGTGGCAGCCACTGAAGAAGACATAGCAGAGATCACTGGAGAGATAAATAATATGGCTGGGGGTAAAACAGACTCTTCCAGTTGACTCGGTTTATTAAAGGAAAATAGGCTGTTCACTTTGATAGGGAAGTTGCACTTTGATAATTTTCCCCAGAGCTTAGTGAATGTGTCTACACAAAATGGTCTATTTTTCTTTAGTAAATCAACCCCAATGGAATAGAGATCAACAGGTCAAAGTGAAATTGCCACCCAGAACTAGATTGGGTGAAAAAAAGACCTATCTCTAACCAGACTACTCTGTACAAAGATTGAATACAAGTCAGCTGTGTCAGAAAGGAAATGACCTATGCAGTGCTGTCTCTTTAGCTAACCCTTGGTGCTTTGGAACTCCTTTATAATGTTTTATTATTTAATCATTTTTAACAAATAATGCATAGATATATTAAAAACAGAACACATATAATTAAAAATTCAAATACTAAATATTGATGTAAGCGCTATAATATTTGCATATGATACACAATCGATATCTATTAAAAATCAAATATACATCCCAATTCAGTAAGGTGGATTTCAATAGTGAAAAACAGTGCACTCTGTGTCAAGCAAACTACTCAATCATGACACACAGTGATTCCCTCTGTGGAGTATGGATCAACACTCCTCCATGGTTCTGGTAACAGGATAAATAGTATAGTCCACTGTAATCAGTGTAGATATATAGACACACATTGGATGAAAACACATGCTCCTGTGCCAGTGCAGGTGGTGGGTGACAATCCTTATGTGGCTAGCATGCCTGCTCACCTTCTCCCTGCGACCCACAGGGGCCAAAAAGCCTTGCAGGTCACACCTGGACCCTGCACGCTTCCTCTGGATGAAAGGTACTCCACACTCTCCAATGCTCTCTCCTTCACAATCTGCTATTCCTCCCTGGACAGGTACCATTGTATATATGCTTTAAAACGCATGGGGTGATGATAGTCATGGAATAAAGCACAAAAATCCTCCATAGTGCAAAACTGTATAAAGCATTTATTCTGAATAAAACCGCCAAGTAGCAACTCCCATTTAAGCAGAAACAGATAGGGCTTGTGACACCTCACATGGGTGTACTGAGGCACTCTGGTGTAGCAAGATGGCGCCAGACCAAAAGTGCGTCACCACGTCACTACGTCAGATCTACACGTTACGCCACACCCCTCGTAGCTTTATTTTCATCCAATGTGTGTCTATATATCTACACTGATTACTGTGGACTATACTATTTATCCTGTTACCAGAACCACCGAGAAGTGTTGATCCATACTCCACAGAGGGAATCACTGTGTGTCACGATTGAGTAGTTTGCTTGACACAGAGTGCACTGTTTTTCACTATTGAAAGCCACCTTACTGAATTGGGATGTATATTTGATTTTTAATAGATATCGATTGTGTATCATATGCAAATATTATAGCGCTACATCAATATTTAGTATTTGTATGTTTATGACCATTTGAAGGTGAGGATTGGATGTTAGCAGCTGTTTCATATTACTCATTATAAACGCAGCAGCGCAGGTGGATATATTATCCATATATTTAAAAATTTATACATTTAAAAAAAGATTTCAAATTGACCAAAAATATTTGGTATCTACCTTAAAATAAATTAAAAACAAGAGGAATTCAGTTGTTAATATACAAAGTGAATATTTGCCCAAATTTGAACTTTGAATGCCCTCACAGGAAGAAGTAATAATGTGTACACCTTTGACCTATTGTAGAAAATAAATAAAATGTTCACCAATGTGTTTTCATTTAGAAAACAAAGGTGTTGTAGAACACAACAAGCAGCTATTCTTCAATACTCCCCCACCCCCAGCACCACCAACAACAACTAACAAAATAAACACCCTTAGACAGGGTAAGCTGACTTGACTAGAGATTTTCTTAAAAGTGAAACTCTATTATGCATAAATAGGGATAAAATGCATTATGGCATTGAAATTTATTGGCATTACAACAAAGATCTTTTATAAGAAGCAGCATGTTAAAAAAAATCTGTAATTCTGTCCCCGGGTATTCAAGAAGACGATATAGATTGTTAAAGCAGTTTCAACAGACTTCTAGCGCTTTTCAACTGCTGCTAAGCAAGCAGAAAGTGAGCAATCCCGCTGTGTGTGCCGGCTACAACTGTCAAAGTGACAATCACTCACCAGCAGGCCTGGTTGCCAACAGTTTTATTCTGTCAGGTAGCACTTAGTGATTTTTTAAGTGTGTTTTTAAGTTAAGTTGGTATTTAGAAAGGACTTTGCAAATCCATGCAGAATACGGCAATGTGCAAAGTGGAGACTAATGCTTGGAGGTTGGAGATTTTCTTGAATACTTTTGCATGTATTTGAAATAAAATGAACCTCGTGTTTACCATTCAATATGCACCTATGAATCTGAACTGCATGATGTGGAAGTTTTTTTTTGGTCTTTGTCATGGTTTTTAAAACCACAGTGGGCATGATCCATGCTAGTAAAAGGACTTAACAGACTTTCCTAAACACTTTTGAATATTACAGGGTAGCATCACCCAAATGTGAGTTGGATGCTGACTTCTTTTATTCTTTAAATACTCCAATTAAGAGATATCTTGGTCTTAGAGGGACTCTAAACTCTAATTTAAAATAATCTATTCAAGTATGTACTGTATTTTTAACTAAACAAAATACCTTCTCCAAATTCCTTTTTTTGGCTGCTGTGACTTCCTTTTAGAAGGTGGCTATCTTCATTCTCCATGGTCCCCCCGTATGTAGGAACACAGCCACTCTCTATGGCTCGCTCCTGAGATGGACTATGGGATTTGTAGTGTGCACAGAGCAGTGCACATCATCACTAAAGTACACTGCTTGTTCTAAACCAACAGAAGTCAGGGAGGGGAAGAAGAGGTTCTTGAGCTCATGAAGGACATTCCAAGGAGGCAGAAAAACACAGAAAGAAAAAAACGCCATTAAGTAGTGGATGTGTACTGATTATGTTTAAAGAATAACAAAATTCTTTAGTGACACTTTAATTCCTACCTGTGCTCCTATCAGCCAGGGATGTTCCATTGTTCCAACCCACCTTTGTATCGCCCAGCATCATCTATTACATTTTTGATCATTTAAAATACTGTAAGTACAAAATCCAGCAAGGAAAGTGAGAACCCCCCCTCTACTGGGCACAACAGCTGTGCAGACCCAGGTGCTCAATTGTTAATATCTTATCAATAGATAAGATAATAGTCCCCAAAAGATTTAGGAATTGCCAGGGGATTTATGATATATCTATTGTCATTTTTATGTAATAGTTTTGGATAGAATGGGAGAGGATTCAAACTTCTGTCAGGTTTGTGCTGCTATCCAGGACTCCCTTAAAAAAAATCCAATTACTTCCTGTCTTGCTAACTACATCTTACCAAACAGAAGAGAGGAACTCTCCAACAGCAACGCAGAAGGAAATTGTGACTCCATTGTCAGCAGGACAAAAAATGAGATGGAAATCTCTTTAATAGAGCCCTAGATGGCACTTTGGTCAGTGGACCCCTTGCATTCTTTTTTCCACACCTACCCTTTGGGATAGGCCTTTTGGCTGGGATTGGAGACATTTTTATACCAGCTGAAAAGTCATCCATTGCATTTTCCATTTTGGAACTCCCTATAGCACTTATTTATTTTAGCACATCACTATGCATTTTATCTCACTCCCGACTAGTAGGATGTAGGTTATCTGGCTTGCCCTGAAAGTCTTTGAGAAGGACACAATACCTTATGGTCTGGTCTACCCCTCCCATTGGGTCTCTGTTTGGGTGGAGCCTCACCTGCTACTTGGGTGGACCTTGCTTCAGCAGGTCCCCTGAAGAATAGGGTGTGCCCGCTTTCAGCAGTATTGATCATGAGTACCCCAGTCCCTGTCAGGAGTCATGTGTCCAGGGGGATCAGGACCAGGGTTTTTGTTCTTTCCCTATGGAGAAAGACCAGGTGTACACCCTGTGCAGTTTTTGTGCTTCACTTTTTGAGTTCACTTGTTTTATTGCACCCAAAGTTTAGTTTTGAGTTTGCGCACTGCACCATGGAGAAAAAGAAAAAAAAACTGACAAGTGTTAGAATCCTTTCTAGCTCAATCCAAAACTAGAAAAAAAATATATATTTTTTTGGTTGAAAAAAAAAAATTAAATTCTGCAGCATCTACCAAAAAATTGAAGTATCAGTTTTTAGTGGACAGACCCTTTAACATATCTGCCTAGATAATGGCATCTTCATCCTTATATGTATAAAGGTGGACACATCAGGATGTAGGCACATACCGGTAGTTAACATTTATATTCTGTGTCTTGATGGATGTAAATGTTTGGTGTATAGCCTATTAATGAATTGCAAAGTATAGTAACCCGTGGTTACAAAAAGTCAGAAACCATCTCTGACTGCAGTAAATCGAAATCCATTTGTTTACTGTAGATTACTACGCTCTGCACAGCATCCTTGTACTGCTTTGTTGAGTAAAGCTGTTAATGTGCTTTTGTATGCAGGTGATAGATCTCATGTAGTCATTCTATTAATAGTGCTCACTGCTACATAAAATTGATTTTGTTTTCAGCCGTTACCTGCCCGTATCCCCCTCAAGTTTCCAACGGGAGGCTGGAAGGAACGAACTTTGATTGGGGATTTAGCATCAGTTACGCCTGCTTTCCGGGTTATGAATTGTCCTTCCCTGCAGTGCTAACCTGTGTTGGTAATGGAACGTGGAGTGGAGAGGTTCCGCAGTGCTTACGTGAGTTGTTTCCTGAGCTCTTCTTCTTTTGTTAAGAGATTCAAAAACTTCAATCTAAAACCCTGTCTGCAGTGTTAATCATTTGTTATGAGATGAATGTATATTGAATATATTATTAGATGCCTTCCAAGACACGTTTTCATGACACGTTTTATTGCCTACAGCTAAATTTATACATTTAGGCAGACATCAAAACATTTCCAAGAACAGAAGTTTCCATTCCCCAGAACACAAGTTGTTGTGACATGCAATGACCATCTCCCATCACCACTGGTTACGTTATAAGAGAGATACAACAGCACGTTGTCATAAAAAATCATGTATTGATCGTCTATTAAAGCCCAGTTTAAGCCTCTGTATTTATTACACTATTATAGTTTATTTGCATTCGTACGTGGAATTAAAAAAATATCCTTCCTTCTATGCATTTTTACATACTCTATATCAGCCTCTTTCAACCTTCAGGTTTCTTCAGGGGTACCTTGGCAAAATGCCTACAAATTGCCACAAATTATATACAAGCCAATGAGTGAATTAAGAATTTCTTTTAGATACACAAAGACACTGTTTTTTATTGTTCCCCATTACAACCTTCCAGCTTCTGGCATCCTAATAACTAGTGATACCATCAATTGATAAGAAGGACATAGGGTGCTCGCACAGCATCCTTGTCTGCCCCTTTCCATCCCCTCTCTGTCAGTATTGGGGTCACATTAGCTGAGTGAGGGAGAGAAACTGAGGAATACTAGTCAGTACCAGTGTGCAAAGGTGTATTTGCTTTGGAAGAATAAATCACCTCTAGCGTTGGGTGTCCTACGTGTATGTATGTTGCTGCATTATGTAAAACTATTAGTAGTTTTTACATTTTAAAATGGGATACTGGAAGAAATGAACTTTGATTGGGGATTATGTAAAACTATTATGTAAAACTATTAGTATAGTTTTTACATTTTAAAATGGGAGGCTGGAAGGAACGAACTTTGATTGGGGATTTAGCATCAGTTACGCCTGCTTTCCGGGTTATGAATTGTCCTTCCCTGCAGTGCTAACCTGTGTGCAGAATTTTAAAGGATTCCTTAACTGAAAAAAGGTTGAAAACCCTGATGAAATACCCTATACTAGCAGCTGGCTGGAGAGTTGGATTGTTGCTCTATGATACAATGCCTTGGTGGCAATGCCTTGGTGGCCTTGGTTGCCAGTGGTCCCATACTCCCCTTTGCACACCACTCTAAACAGCAGCACTGCTCAAGGAACACAAGCACTGCTGCTTGGATCAGGGTGCAGGATATGTCAACAGTATGGAGATCTGGGCAGCTGCATTCTGTGTGAGACCGGAAGTCCGACTCTCCATCATGTTGCTAAACAGGGTAATATAACCTTTGCTGCAGCATTTAAAAAACTGAAGTGCAGTGTATCTAGTACTGTTCAATGGCAACATCATACACTTTAATTTTAAAACAACAACACTGTAATAGTGGTACAAACAATTTTCTTTATTTTTTTGCTATCTAATATAAGCTTACCTAAAAAATATATTTTCATGCTGTGAGTGCTGCCTGTCTACTGGCCATCTCTTTTCAGAACTTCCTGGATTTCCTGCATGTTTTACAGCTTTCCCTCTGCGGTTTGCTTTCAATTTCTATGGACTACATGTCTCATGGTACCTTGCGGACCGCAAGCAGTGATTCCTATACTGTCTCCTCCTCCTGAAACTCCTCCTCTCAGCACCTCTGTAGTCCCAAGCTCTGTGAAATGTGGGACACAGCCAGGGGCGGACTGACAACTCATGGGGCCCCTGGGCAATAGGGGATCATGGGGCCCCTGTGTCCTTGCCCAAACTCAAAAAAGCCTATTAAAAAGGTACCAGGGGCATCTCATGGGGCCCCCTACTGACCCTGGTTTCCAAATGGTCAGTCCGCCCCTGGACACAGCAGTGCCTACTCACAGGGTATAGTGTCTACTGGTCACAGCATTCAAATATGTGTGGGGATCTGCTGTAACTTCAAGATCATACTGATTAAAGGAGTATACTAAACATTATTTAAAGACATTGGAAGTGAATGTATGAGGTTATATACATATATTTTTTTGACCATACATATGCTTTAACTGGACTTTAAAGTCTAATTAAAGTCACATTTAAGGCAAGACAGAGAGGGTCTAGCAGCCTCCATTTTCATCTTATTTTTTCTATTATGTTTCTCCAGTTTTCATGTTACTATTTTTATTTCTCATAGCCTCCATTTTCATGGTCTTACCTCCACTTTACTGTTACAGCTAATATGACTGGGCAGTCCAACAGTTAGGTAAGCCATAGATGATGCAATTTTCATTTCTGCAACTACGGGTTGCAGGAAAGAAAATCGCTTGATTCCATTATCAAGACAGTCAGTGTTGCTGGGGGATTCCCTCTGCAGCGTTATTGTGTTCTGCCAGTGGGGAGCCATCCCTGCTAGCAGAACACAATGATCACTGCTAATTGCAATAAAAAAATCTGACAGGCTGGTTGTACTGAAGTCAGTCAATGGATTGACATCATTACAAGCAGCCTGCCCATAGATGGATAGAATCTAGGCTAATCCTTGCTAACCTGGCCAAGATTAGATCAATCTATGGTGGTTATAGACCTAATGCTCTCAGTAATCAGCACTGATTTGACACTCCCCCTATTTTTTCTTGAAATAAACATTTGTGTGTGGACAGTTGTGATCAGAACAAATGTGTTAGACTAGGTTCACACTGATGCTGTGCCGAAAACGCTGTGAATCTTGTGTGTTTCCGGCACCGCATTGCAGTGGCATGGAGTTCACGTGATCTGGTGCGGGTGACAATGTTAAATTAATGACATCCTGAAACAGATCACAAAACGCGATGCAATTGCGAGAAATTGCATCACATGGGTGAGAACACCCATGCAAAGTGATTCAGGCATTGGTAAAAAAACGGGTTCTGCAACTTTTTGGTGTGGATGCGATTTGAGCCATGCAAAATGTATGGCTCAAGACACTGCATGTAATTTGCACAGGAATGCTGTACGATTCCTGTGCAAATGACATGCGGTGTCCCAAACCGCATTAGTGTGAACCTAGTTTTATAGAGAATGGTGCTCAGTGATATTGTAGGAAATAAGTACTGTGAATACAAACTGATACTGTGTAATTGGGTTCCAATGATTTATCCAACAGCTAAACTTAAACAATCCAGTGTCTCTAGTGAACCAAACTGGTGAATAGCATCTGCAGGAGTTGAAAGAGATAATGACTGCATTTTAACAACCAACTTATTCCAAACTCAAGTAGGCTGAATCAGTTATGGTATTAGGTCAATCCAGTGGTTCAGTTATTGAAGAAAATACTGTATGGATCATTTGCCTGGTACAATTCTACTCATAGCCAAAGACAAAGAAGACCACAGAGCTCTGAAAATGGTCATTGATTAATAGCCACTTCCTGCACAATTGCCTGTGCATGCGCTGGAACTATTTCTAGATGTCCTGTTGACTCACTGACCATGAGCTGGTGGCCCAGGCACCTATCACAAGATCCATTTTCTACAATACCCGAACCACTAAAAATGCCTAATGCCAAAAGTGAATCTGCCAGGCTGAATTTGTAAGAAGTCAATTGTTGAAGTACAGTCATTATAGTGTAAGTACATGAATTTGTCTCTTTACATCCCCTGTACAGTAGATCTCATATTGGGAAGGGAAGTGCCCATGTGATAACAAGAAACATGCTCATAGGTAGAGCAGTGTTTTTCAACATTTTTTCAGCCAAGGCACCCTTTAGAATTGCGTACATTCTCGGGGCACACTAGTCTGAGGGCTCATTCACACCAGGAGGTGCATCTGAGCACACTCACTTTTTTGTGCATTCCCACATGTTGCATTTTTTTTTTAATGAGCTGCTCTATGCGTGTGAAATGTGCAAAAGGGTACAGGCATGATTTTTAAAATTGTGCAATGCCAAAACACATGGTACTACAGTACCATGCATTTTAGCAGGCGCACACATACACGTATTTGCTAGATGCATGGTGATGTCATTAAGAATTAATGGCACCCATGCATATCTGCAAAAGGCGGCACATTTGTTTTCAATATGGGAAAACACGTGATCTCACACCTGTTACCATTCTGCATCTGTGAACAGGCCCTGTAAGGCAGAGTTCATTGATCTGTAGGTTGTAAACCCTGCATCCCCCCTTTTAGCACACATCCCCCCCACACCCAAATCACCCTCTCAGCACAAATCCCCTCCTAGCACAATCCCACCAAACTCTCCATCCTAGCACAACCTCACACCCAAATTATCCTCCCATCACAACCCCTCCAAAATCCCCTCTCGTAGTACAACCCCCCAAATCCCCCCCTTCTAGCACAACTCCCCAACATGCTCCCAAATACCCTACCTAACACAACCCCCCCCCCTTCCTAGCACAAATTCTGTCCCTACAGTAGTACCAGTAGTGCCCCCCCCCGTTCTTCTCTGTTCCTCTCTGTGAACTCTTGCGGGCAAGTCCTTAGCAACTGATGACATCATCCGTTGGTAGGACATGGTCCACCGGCCAGCTCAGCTTTCATTTTGCCAACAAGGGTACAGAAAGGAGTAGAGAGGGGGGGCAGGTACAGGCTTAGCTCTCTGCCTTCTCTATACACAGGACTTAATAGAGCTCTCTCCCTCCTGTAGCACAGGAGCTAGCAGAGGATCGGTCAGCTCGGGCTTTTGCCATGGCACCCCTAAGAACTCTTCATGGTACCCCAGGGTGCCACGGCAACCCAGTTGAGAAACACTGAGGTAGAGAGTTGAGTGGCAGAGAGATGAGCTCATCAGTCTGCTGCTTCTCCTTTCACTGTCCAATCACAAGTTTGTAGTGGTTGAAGGCCTATTATATTATATATATGAAAAAGTCAGGTCTCCAGACTGGCTGTGCTAAGTGGTAGGACTATTTGAGTTTCAGAAATACATGGACTGGTAAAATACTCCACTATAGGTATTTAATCTGTATTGTGCGGAGTTTGGCTTTAAATTAAAATTTATTGAATCAACATGCCAAATGCCAAAAGTTACTGATCATTGATAGCAGATGCTAGTTGAAGGGATTTTGAACCTTTTTGGAAAATCAGTCTTTGCAAATTGTGTTTGAAAAATGTTATCCACAAGTTTTTATGAGCAATATACAACGTACAAGATCACTCCAACAAAATATTAATGCCTTTGTAACGTTTGTGATCCTGTCATTGCTGACAATTCACTTTATAGGGCAGAGAAATACTCATCACTGTTTTGCTGGCAAGGAAGACTTTGCAAGGGAGTTGATGCCTGCCTGTTCTGGACAGCAAAGAAGTGATGGCATGAAAAAAGCTGCACAGTTCTCTGCTTTCTCCAGGGATCCTGTCTCTGGTGAGTTTGATGAGTTGTCACCTGTGACACATGTGTCACATAGGCTGAACACTCAGAAACTAATATCAGACCCATAAAATCATATGGGTTGCTTGATTTCCCAATGCTATCAGTGCTACATAACCAAACCAGAAGCTTCTCTCTGTATTCCATAAGCCAAATATGACTAGCAACATTTACATATACAATTTCTAATTATACATGGAAACAAAACACAAGGGCTGTCCTTATACATTTCTTCCTGTGCTGACTTTTGACAGCTGTCAGGGGCTGTCTGCTGACCTCCATTCACCACTACATGAAAAGAGGTTACTGGGGGCACACAGAATGACAGCTGGATGCATTTTTGGTCCTCTGATATGTGGAGCTGTGCTGATATGTGATGTGCCCTAAAGTGTCCTCCGTTCATCACAGAGGTGCCACTGACAGCTGTCAAAGGAGCGGGAGCATGGCTATAAAATTCTCCGTATTGTAAGGGCACTCAAATGTACAATGATAAGATGATTTACAGTATGCTGCATATTTAGGATTATCTTGTGGCACATCCTGAAAATTTGTACTTAAAGGATTATATGATTATATTATATGATATATGTATATCTTTAATCTATTAGGGCAGATAGTACCATGTAATTGAATTCAAAGGTATATTGGGGAAATTCAGTAAAGCTGCTGCACCGTTTTTCTGGCGGTAATCTCTCTTGTTGATGTGTTGTGCCGAATTCATGAAGCATCTGCAACACTTTTGCTTCTGACAGCAACTTGACCGCCAAAATCAGGTAGTTCTTAAATGTGCTGCTTCTACCTTGTGGTGCAATGAATGTGTCAGTATTAAAAATGAAATACTGACAGCTTGTATCTTACAAACGTGGAGCTAATAAAGACCAATTCTCTTCTGGCATTCAGAGAAGGACCCAGAAGAGTTCTAAAAGTGATGCAGCATGCACCAATTCAAGTTCAAGTTCTAGACAGGAACATGAATTTTGAACACGCTGCACCCTTTTTAGAATGCATGAAAGATAATTTAGCAAAACCTCTTAGTGACAATCCTTATTTTTTTCAAGGTGTGAGTTCGCAGTAAACCACTAGACAAAAACAGAGAATGGGTTGCAGCGCGGAGGGTGTTATTTATTGCTTATAAGGAAATAACAGCATGCAGCAAAGTTTCAGGCATCCCTTTCTTTCATCAAGCTTTTAATCAGTACATATGAAGTTTTAGAGGGTGGACAGAACCACCAACAAAAATTTGCAATCTATGCCTAAACAAACATAATAGGGTGTTACATTACAGAGGGGATCATTTATTGCTTCTATTAACAACTTGCCGCTGACGTAACACATGTGTAGTGGCAAAAAGGGTGGGCTTTAATGCATGAGTCCATTGGCAGTCGAGTATTCTGTGCTGACAGTGTTCTGGCTGCGCATTCCAAGCGCAGTGACCAAACTGTCAAAGATAGCTCCTGGACGTAGCAACAATCCAGAGCCTGAAGGACCAGCTCCCAGTCATGTGACCATTGTGACAGCCATTCACAATGGTCATAGTCTTTGTGCTGTAACCCTCTTGTCATATATACTGTGTATGTGTGTATATATATATATATATATATATATATATGTAAATATTTAAATACACAGTATATATATATATATATATATATATATATATATATATATATATATATATATACACGCTGCTCAAAACAAATGAAAGTAACACTTTGAAAACTCATCAGATCTCAATGTGGGAAAATATCATGGATATCTGGATATCTATACTGATATGGATTGGGTAATGTGTTAGGAACGTAAGGATGCCCCATCGTTTGGTGAAAATGAAAATTATCAACCTACAGAGGACTAAATTCAAACACACTCTATAAATCTAAGTGAAAAAAAATGATGCAGCAGGCTAGTCCATTTTGCTGAAATTTCATTGCAGGAACTCAAAATGGTACTCAGTAGTTTGTATGGCCCCCACGTGCATGCATGCCTGACAATGTTGGGGCATGCTCCTAGTGAGACTAATGATGGTGTCCTGGGGTATTTCCTCACAAATCTGGAACAGGGCATCACTGAGCTCCTGGACAATCTGAGGTGCAATCTGGTAGTGTCGGATGAACCGAAACATGATATTCCAGAGATCTTCTATTGGATTTAGGCCAGGCGAGTGTTTCAATGGTATTACTTCCTTCATCCTCCAGGAACTGCCTGCATACTCTCACCACATGAGTCTGGACATTGTCATGCACCAGGAGAAACCCAGGACCCACTGCACCAGCGTAGGGTCTGACAATGGGCCCAAGGATTTCATCCCGATGCCTAATGGCAGTCAGGGTGCCATTGTCTAGACTGTAGAGGTCTGTGCGTCACTCCATGGATATGTCTCCTCAGATCATCACTGATCCACCACCAAAATGGTCATGCTGAACAATGTTACAGATAGCATAATGTTGTCCACAGCTTCTCTAGACCATTTCACGTCTGTCACTTGTGCTCAGCGTGAACCTGTTCTCATGTGTGAAAAGCACAGGGTGCCAGTGGTGTACCTGCCAATTTTGGTGTTCAATGGCAAGTGCCAATTGAGCTCTATGGTGCCTGTCAGTGGGCAGAGGGCCTACTGGAGGATGTTGGACCCTCAAGCCACCCTCATGAAGTCTGTTTCTGATTGTTTGGTCAGAGACATTCACACCAGTGGCCTGCTGGAGGTCATTTTGTAAGGCTGTGCTGGTGCTCATCCTGTTCCTCCTTACACAAAGGAGCAGATACTGTCCAGCTCTCCTAAAGTAACTGCCTGTCTCCTGGAATCTCCTCCATGCTCTTGAGACTGTGCTGTGAGACACAGCAAACCTTCCAGCAATGGCACATATTGATGTGCCATCCTGGAGGAGTTGGACTGCTTATGCAACATCTGTAGGGTCCAGGTAGTGCCACATGCTACCAGTAGTGACATTGACCGTAGCCAAATGCAAAACTAGTTAAAAACAATCAGAAAAGATGAGTAGGGAAAAAAATGTCAGTGGCCTTCACCTGTAAAATCATTCCTGTTTTGGTGGCTGTCTCATTGTTGCCCATCTAGCGCACCTGTTGCTAATTTCATTAACACCAAAGCAGCTGAAACTGATTAACAACCCCCTCTGCTACTTAACTGACCAGGTCAATATCCCAGGAGTTTAACTGACTTGATGCTATACTATGATTAAAAAGAGCCTCTTTAATTTTTTGAGCAGTGTGTGTGTGTATTATATATATACAGTATATATATATATACTCAAACACAAATGCCAAGTTTATAATTGCACTATATGTACAGAAGCTGAAAAGCCTATTCTTCCTTTTAGGAAACATTTTGCTCTAGAAATAATGAATATTGTATCAGTAAAAAAGTAGAATTATAAATGATCCACTAACCGCATCCATAAATAAAATAGCCCCGTGAACTATTTAAAAATAACTGTGTATTGTATACTATTCAGTCCTTGTTAGCTGTGATGTACTGTATTTCATGGCTACTGCCTTAACACCAAACAGTCATTAATTTATTGGATTACCCCTATGGTTTCTGCTAGCAAATAACCGTATTATATGGAAACAAAAAGCCTTTCACTCTTTCAAGTAGAAAAAAATGGTAATGTTGGGATGTAGCATTCTATGCTTTGTTGCTAGGGTATGTTGTTTTTAGACACTCCGCAAATGTTTCCATAGAAAGCAGCAGTAGTAGAATGCAATGTATTGTCTATTTAGACACCTATTATTACATCCTAAGAAATGTTCTTACTGTCATACCAAACCCCTAACAGTATTCCTTTTGTCCCTCTTCCACATCCTCGCCCTCCAAAAATTTTTAACGGGAATTCAAATTTAAAGCAAAGCTCCAGAGAGGAAAAAACGCCAGTGAATGCAGTTATTTACTATAAATGATAAAAACAGATTTTGAATGCATCTTCTCTGAATGCCAGTTACAGAAACTGTCTTGAGGATAACCTGCTATAATTCTCTATACGGATTCTCCTGATTGAGAGAGACTAGGTCAAAATCATGCTCTGCCGCAGCACATGGGTGTGTGCAAAAAAAAAGGTGACAAGAGGAGGGAGCAGAGGGATGATTTCAGCAGTATGTTTCTTCTCCTGCAGTGTCCAATAAGGGAACTGGTAGAGTATCCAGGACCTGCTGCAGTGATATATATGATGTGGATGTGGTGATGCTTCACAGTGAGGGGGCAAGGGTGGGTGGTGTTGATAACATTGTCTGCAGACACCCAGAAGAACCTGCACATGCCTAATTACAGCATAATGGGAGCCACTAAACCTGGGACAGATGCAGATACTAACTAGGATGTTAGTGCTTGGCTATTCCCATCCCATCTTCTAATCATTGCTTTAATTGAAAGAATATGATTAGTGGCCTATGTGATCAATAAAAAGACTCAAAAATATGGATGAGGACAAGTACTCACCTCTAGGTTGCACTCGGTATAAGCATATTAAGACATAATGGAGTTAATGGCTTCCTGGGCACCAAAAATAAAACTAAGGAGTTTGTTGCCAATTCTGGGTACATCTACATCAGTGTACTGATGCCAGTTGATTTTCCCATACATAAGTACAGGTGCAAGCTATGTAAACCACAAGTTTAAACAAGAATTCCTGGTATGGATATTTTATACATGGTTCATTTGTATAGCTTGGATAAATGTAACTATGTATATGCCATATATGGCTGATATCTCTGGAATAAAGTGCAATATCATACAATAATGTGCACAGATAAAGTGTCCATGTGCATAAATAAAATATCTGTGTGCTTTCAATTATTCACAGCAGTTTCCAAGTTGATTGCTCAATAAAGAGTCAATGGAATAAGTGCACTCTTCAAACAGATATTAACGTTGTGCCATTTTATGTCATACAGTGCTTCTGTGATCCTCCACCACCAACACAGAAAACCCACAAGATTTATATGACTACCTATTACAGGTTAGCCATAAAAGGCATAAGTTTACACCATCCATTTTTCTTTAAGGCCAGCTGTAATCCTTCCACTTTGTGAAACTCATACGCAGGGGCGGACTGACCATTGGGGAACTCGGGCACTGCCCGAGGGCCCCGGGTCAGTAGGGGGCGCCATGAGATGTCCCTGGTACCTTTCATAGGCTTTTTTGGGTGTGGTTTAAGTGTGGGCCAAGACACAGGGGCCCCATGATCCCCTATTGCCCGGGGGCCCCATAAATTGTCAGTCCGCCCCTGCTCATACGGCACGTAGGGAGAGATGGAGGAAGACTACCATAGTGTAAAACCTTTAAAACGTTTATTATAAATACTTAAATACAGGTGCATAGCCTTGCTCTGGGTTAAATACACATAATGTACCACATAAGGAGTGTTAGGATATAGCTTAGTGTTATGATACATCCACTTGCCAACTCCTTTCTGACTCTTCGATGCACCCCTTCAGGTTTCACTGTACAGGATGACGTCACTTCCTGCTATGCCCCGACGCAGCGTTTCATCGCCTTGACATTATCAAGCTGCTGCTGATGTGATGCATTCTGAACACAGAAGGTTGGCTACTTGGCACAGGTGCCATTCAGAGAACACTTTGCACTTTTTGAATGAATGCAAAGCATCCTCAGATTAGACAAGGTGGAGTGGGATGTGGGAATGTCACGTTCTCCACCTAGTCCAATCAGAGAACCCTATGCATTCACTGAGAAAATGCAAACTATTCTCTGGTGCTTGTGCTGAGCTGCCAACCTCCTGTGTTCAGAATACAGCAGGCCAGCTGCTTGGCATGGCACTTGGACACAAGTGGAGATCACTGGAGTCGTGGTGTCTTCTTCAGTGATTTCCAGCTTCCAGGGGCATCAGCAATGTCTGGTGTATACATAGTTACATTAGTCCAAGCTGGACAGATGTTTAGTACCTATGTAAAAAATATTTATACCTGGAATTCATCTGTAACTTTTTTTTTATCGTTTTACAGCAGCCCTGAAGTAAAATTTTGATCTGAGATAGCAAACAGAAACAGAGGATGAGAGCTATGGGTACACAAATACCAATGTACAATTTTTACATCATAATGTTTATAATCAGTTGCCTAGCATTGTCTGCCATTTTGCCATTTCCCCTAGGGCTAGAAGAATATTTTGTACTTATCACTGTGCCTTTTTTTTCAGTGGAACATTACTACTGCTGATACATACAGAAAATAAAAGGTGCAATTTGTATCTACAAGAAAATATAAAAATCAATAGGAATGAAATTGTCATTTGTTGTTTTGTATCCAGTAGCAATAATTTGCACAATGTGTTTTTCAGCCATAAAATTCAGATTGTAGCACATAATAAAAATACAATATCTAAGCTGGAGAGCCTAGTTCAATAATATTTTATTTGTGAATAGAAGTGAACAGGACACTATTAACATTGTTACAGATACATTGTCCTCTTAACCACTTCCCGGGCCATGCTATAGCCAAAAGACAGCTACAGCATGGTCGGCTAGTTCTGGGAGGGTGTCCATGGACGTCCCCCTAGAACCACACCCCCATGCCGCAAAGGATGCGCTCCTTGCATGAGCTGTGATCACTGTGTCCTTCGGACACAGCTGATCACATGTCCATGTAAAGAGCCAATCAGAGCCGCCTTTTACCTTGTGATCAGCTATGTCCAATCAAAGCCAATCGCAGTGTAAATAGGAAATGCCAGTTATCATCAGTCCTCTCCTCACAGAGAGAGGAGAGCTGGTAAGTGGCATTTCTCAGAGGGGACATCTACACTGATCATCAGTGCCCTGATGATCAGTGTAGCCCCATCAGTGCTTAGTATCAGTGCTTAGTGTTAGTGCCCATCAGTGCTGGTTATCAATGCCCATCAGTGCTGGCTATCAGTGCCTCCTCAGTGCTGGCTATCCTTGCCTCCTCAGTGCTGGCTAACAGTGCCCATAAGTGCTTGCTAACAGTGCCCATCAGTGCTGGCTATCAGTGTCCATCAATGCTGCCTGTCAGTGCCCATCAGTGCCGCCTATCAATGACCTATCAGTGCCACTTATCTGTGCCCATCAGTGCCGCATATTGGTGCAGCCTCATCAGTGCCTCATCATCAGTGCCCATCAGTGCAGCTTATCAGAGTCCATCAGTGCAGCCTCATTAACGCACCTCAGTGAAGGAGAAAAATCACTTATTTACAAAACGTTATAACAGAAACAAAGAAAAAGTTTTTTTTTCAAAATTTTGTTTTTGTTTAGCAAAAAACAAAAACCCCAGTGGTGATTAAATACCACCAAAAGAAAGCTCCATTTGTCTTAAAAAAAATTATAACAATTTAGTTTGGGTACAGAGTTGCATGACCGCGCAACTGTCATTCAAAGTGCTACAGAGCTAAAAGCTGAAAATTGGGCTGGATAGGAGGGGGAGCGAAAGTGCCCGGTAGGCAAGTAGTTAAAAGCTCATCTTCCTCCCATATAGGGGAAAAATTGCATCATTGTGGGAGTACAAATAAGACTACTATAAGGCTCATTACACCTGAAATTAATAACTACGTCTATGCAGGATAGGGAAGGGACCAGTACAGTACCATAGGGGCTTATGTAAGAGATGTAGGCTAACAAGAACATTTCTTGTTTCCCACAGCAATCAATTAGAATCCTTGTTTAATGTAAACGCAGTACTGAAGACGTTATTAGCTGATTGGTTGGTATGGGGAATGCAAATTGGTCCTTTTTAATGCACTTTTCATACATAAGATGCTTAGAGGGTAGGAGAGGTTTGCAAATTATTGGATTTCATACCATTTATCTTTTCTCCAATAAAAATTAAAGTGGTTGGAAAGGCTGAAGGCTTTTTACCTTAATTCATTCTTTGCATTAACGGATAAGTTCACCTTTTGGACAAAAATAATAAATGCACATTTTTAACAGGTGAAAAAAATGTGCATTATTTTTGTCCACAGGAGCCTGGAAAGCTTTGCACCAGGGATCAGTAGATTGCTGATGCCATGTAGATCTCCTGCAGACATGTCTGAATAACTGCTTGCCGTATGGGATGTATGGCCAAGCAGACTTTCTGACAGGAAGCTTGAATGAAGTACAACAGCGTTCCACAGTGCTGGGATAGTTGATTGAAAACTACAAGCCGACAGCCACAAAGGCTGCTGGGACTTGTAGGCACTCATTCACAGAACTATGTGAATGAGTGACGTGGCCATGTGGGCAGAGCCCCGCAGGGCCACGCTGTTTTTAAATCTGACAGATAGTAAGGGGAAACTTCTCATACTGTCAGAGGGAAGGGGGGTGGCAGGCGCAGCTGTGGCTATGGGAACATGTTACATGTTCCACCCTAAAAACATATGTAACATGTTCCAAAGGTGAACCTATCTTTTAAGGTAAAAAACCTTCAATGATCATCTCCCTCTCTCCACAGTTTCCCCTTATACTTACCTGAATCCAATCTCATTTCTAGCTCATTTGGCTATCTTTCTCCACATTGGCTCAGAGACTGCAGCAGGAGACAATGAGGAGGGTGTCAGGTGCAGGCCAAGCCACGCTCTGTGTGTTAATGGACACACAAAGCAGGCTTGGGAGCGTGCACTCATGAGTGCCCCATAGCAAGCAGTTTTCTTTGGGGGCACTCACCAGAGGGGAAGAGCCAGGAGTACCAGCAGGGGACCTGAGAAGAGGAGGATGAGGGCTGCTGTGTGCAAAACCATTGCACAGAGCAGGTAAGTATGATGTGTTTATTATTTTAAAAAATATATATATTTTAAGGTTTACAATCACGTGAAATAGTTCTATGTATTATGTAAACTGAGCATTATGTTAAAGAAGTGCCCCATATTCCTTACTTTATAATCATGTCAATGATCAATAGTGGGGAAATAAACCATCATACTTACCTATATCCTTGTGAATTTTTATTCATACTTATCTATTTTTGTCCTGCCTCTGTGTTGCTTGGGTCCATGTTCCTTTGCCACCATTTCAAAAATGTCTGTGCTACAGTTCACTTGTGAGATAAGGTGGGTGACATCATGCACTTAATCATCTGCATACAACCCATAGGCATCTGTAGGAAAAAACACTTCTCTAAGACTTTTCAAAAGTGTTTTTTTCCTGAATGCAATGAAGGTCCTCCCCAAGGATCATCTGTGAGGCTGGGGCTACATTACCATTGCCTTCAGGGAAACCAGGAAGAGAAAGGTAAGTAAAGCAGAATTTAAAAAAAAAAAAAAAGCAAGTTCACATTAGGCAAGTTCACATTAGCATGCAGAGATGCATACTGATGCGAAATTTAAAGTGATAGTAAAGGCTTGAAATAAAATACAAATAACAAACATGTCTATATTTACCTACTGTGTGCAGTGGTTTTGCTCAGAGCAGCCCGGATTCACCTCTTCTTGGGTCCACTGCCGGAGCTCCTGGATTCTCCCTCCTGTTGGGTGCCCCCACAGCAAGCAGCTTGCTATGGGGGTACCCACTGCTCTGTGTGTCCATTCAGACATGGAGCAGTGGCTTTTCCCCCTCTCTCTTCTCATTGGCTCACTGGCTGTGATTGACAGCAGTGGGAGCCAATGGCTCCCACTACTGTCTCAGCCAATGAGGAGAGGGAGTCCCGAGATAGCTGAGGTTCCAGTGCACATCGCTGGATCAAGAGGGGGCTTAGGTGTGAGTATTAGGGGGGGTTGCTGCACAGAGAAGGATTTTCACCTTCATGCATAGAATATATGAAGATAAAAAACCTTGAGCCCTTGGAACCACTTTAAAGGGGAAAGGCCATTTTTTGTGCTATAAACATTTTGATATAAAATTTTGAAACAATAAAAAATGATATTTTTTACTTTTGGCTATACAAAAATATATAGTAAACTCAAAGTTAGTCATACATTTTGGCCAAAATGTATTTTGCTACATGTCTTTGGTACAAAAATCCCAATAACTGCATATTAATTGGTTTGTGTGAAAGTTATAGCATCTACAAACTATGGTATAGATAATGGAATTTCCACAGCTTCTACTTTCTGACCGCCCATCACATTTCTTGAGGTGCTAAAATACCAGGACAATACAAACACCCCCAAATGACTCCTTTACGGAAAGTAGACACCCTAAGCTATCTGCTGAGATGTATGCTGAGTCCATAGAAGATTTTTTTTTTCCACAAGTTTTTGTAAAATGACAAAAACATTTTTTTTTTTTACACAAAGTTGTCAAATGATATCTTGCTCACACATGCCATGGGTACTGCCCTTGATCTGATGTTTGCAGTGATACCTCATATGCATGGTGCAACCGCTGTTTACATACCAGCATGTGGTCAATGCTCAAGCACTCAAGTGCATGCATGTTGGGGGGGGAGGGTGCTTTTTTTTTTTTAGTTATTTTTATTTTTTCTATTATTCTTACACTGTTCCTTTAATTTTTTTGTAATCACTTTTATTGCTATCAATGGGAATGTACATATCCCCTGCAACTACAATGGGCATTGACAGGCATTATTTTTTTTAGAAATCTGGAGTCTATTAGACTCTATATATCTCCTCTGCCCTTACATCATCTAATCTCAAGATCGGTGTGATCAGATGCTTTCCCAATTTTAAAATAGCACTGTTTATATCCTGCAAAACTGAAATGGTGAAATGCTCATAGCTTTCGATTTCTTTGACTATAGAGATGATTGGTGCCATTCCGGTCGCCAATCAGCTCTATGGTCAGCTGGTCAGAAACACCAGCTACATTTTCAGGTTCCCACGATGGCACGGGACTGCCTGAGAAGGCAGTGGAAGGCAGCGGGAGAGGGGGGCATCTTCTCCTGCTGCTTATAAAAACAATCCTGCAGCTAATTAACCACTAGGATTGCGTTTACATGAAAGCTGATCGCTGGCTAAAAAGAAACAATATCAGGATGATGCCAGCAGCTGCAGGCATCATCCTGGTATAACCACTCTCAGTCCAGTGATGTACCAGTACGTCGCTGATCCTTGTTGGGTATAAATGCTATGCTCTTTTTTTATGCAGCCTGTGGGCTGAATGAAAAAAAGAGAAGAAATCTCTGTCAGAAAAGTGTGTGACAGACTGACCATTTGGAAACTTGGGCACTGCCCGAGTGCCCGGGGTCAGTAGGGGGCTCCATGAGATGCCCCTAGTACCTTTTTCATAGGCTTTTTTGAGTTTGGGGAAGGACACAGGGGCCCCATGATTCCTAGGGGCCCCATGAGTTGTCAGTCCGCCCCTGGTGTGTGGTATGCTGTGGTAAGTGCTTTTCTAAGAAGATTAGAAATATTACTAATATCCAATCCTCGCCGGCTATTCTCCACTTTCAACTCCCTGCTCTCTCCCCCCCCGCAACCTCCACTCAGTACCTCACTCACCGCCCACGAGATTGCCAATCATTTCCAAAACAAGATTGACGCAATCCGCAAGGACATTGTCAATTCACAATCTACCTCTCCACCTAGCCTCCCTCCCTCCATCTCCCCCTCAACTCTCCCCTCCTCTGACCTCGCAACCGCACTGCCCCTACCACACCTAACGTCCCGAACACTATAACCTCCCCAACATTCCGCTCCTTCAGCCCTGCTACCACTGAGGAGGTCACTAAGGTCTTCACTGATGCCCGCCTCACCACTTGCCCCCTGGACCCTATCCCCTCACAACTCCTCCGGTCACCCCCCTCCTCCATCATTCGCTCCCTCACCCACATCTTCAATCTCTCCCTCTCTACTGGCGCATTCCCCTCCCCCCTAAAGCACGCACACATCAGCCCCATACTCAAAAAACCCTCCCTGGACCCCACTGACCTGAACAACCTTAGACCCATCTCCCTGCTGCCATTTACTTCCAAGCTCCTTGAGCGCTTAGTCTACAATCATCTAAGCGCCCACCTCACTGACAACAACCTCCTTGATCCACTACAGTCTGGCATCCATCCCCTACACTCCACCGAAACCACCCTACTTAAAATCACTAACGACCTGCCAACCGCCAAAGCTAATGGACACCACTCTGTCCTCCTACTCCTCGATCTCTCCGCGGCCTTCAACACAGTCGACCACCCCCTCCTCCTTACTAAACTACACTCCCTTGGCATCAGGGACTCTGCTCTTTCCTGGTTCTCCTCTTACCTATCCCAACGCTCCTTCAGCGTTACCTATAACGCTGCCACCTCCACATCTCTCCATCTCTCTGTTGGAGTCCCCCAAGGCTCTGTCCTCAGACCCCTTCTCTTCTCCATCTACACCTCCTCCCTTGGCAAACTGATACACTCCCACGGCTTCAACTATCACCTCTATGCCGATGACACACAAATGTACCTCTCCACCCCTCACCTCACCCCCTCACTGTCCGCCCGCATTGCCCACCTCCTAAACGACATATCAGACTGGATGTCACTCCATTTCCTCAAGTTAAACCTTTCCAAAACCGAGCTCCTAGTTTTCTCCCCAGCCCACACCCCCCCCCATCCTCTCCATCACGGCCACTAGCAACGCCACCATCAATCCCACCCCACACGCCAAAGTCCTGGGTGTCACTCTGGATTTAAACCTTTCCTTCCAACCTCATGTCCAATCACTATCAAATTCATGTAGGCTCCACCTCCGCAACATCTCCAAGATACGTATGTTCCTCACCCCAGACACTACTAAACAACTCGTACACTCCCTTATTATCTCACGCCTGGACTACTGCAACTCCCTTCTCACTGGCCTACCCAAACACATGCTATCCCCGCTCCAGACTATCCTGAACTCAGCGGCTAGACTCATCCATCTCATCAACCGCTCCACTTCTGCCACCCCCCTCTGCCAATCTCTTCACTGGCTCCCGATTGCCCAACGCATCAAATTCAAATTACTAACTCTGACATACAAAGCCATTCATAACACTGCCCCAAACTACCTCACTGACCTGATACCCAAATACCACCCTACCCGTGCCCTTCGCTCCTCACAAGACCTCCTACTCTCTAGCTCCCTGGTCTCCTCCTCCCACACCCAACTGCAGGACTTCTCCAGGACTTCCCCCATCCTCTGGAACTCCCTACCCCAATCCATCAGACTGTCAGCTACCCTCCTCACCTTTAGGCGCACCCTGAAAACCCATCTCTTCAGGGAAGCCTACCCCACCCTCACCAAACAGCCGTTCTCCTCCACTCCTCCTACCACTCCATCCCCCACAGCCACTTCCTCCTGTACCTCTACCCCCTCCCTCCTAAATTATAAGCTCAAAAGAGCAGGGCCCTCGAACCCCTCGTGTATTTTATTGTTACTGTATTGTCTCATGTACTGTCCCCCCACTATAATGTTGTCAGGGCAGGAGCTGAGGAACGGACAGGCAGGCCTAACAATGTAACGCACTGGCTGACGACAACCACCACCCACAGACCGAAGTCCCTCAGGGCACGGAGTCTAAGTCCCAGGCTGCCCTTCACCAGGGCCCCTGATGGTGGGGATGGACTTGACGCAGCCAGGAACCAGGTCGCGGCCCCTGAGACACCTCAGCTGCGGTAATGGTTGCCGCCAATGGCGTGTAGCTGGTGGAAGAGACAAAAGAGTAGTCAGACAAGCCGGGGTCAACAACAACAGGACAAAACAGTACAGGACAGAAGACGAGAATCACAGGTCACAAGCCGGGTTCAGCAACAGAGGGTCAGATCAAAGGAGAATACAAAGAATAGTCAAGTCACAAGCCGAATCAGATACCAGGAGAGTCACGAGAGTCAGAACAGAGTAATAGCAACAACAAGACACAAGACACAAGTGCAAAGAGCATGTGTGGGCCACAGGCTTATATGTCATCAGCCACACCCCTCTGGGGGATGGACCACAGAAACCTGAAGGCATAAAAGGATTCCCATCATGCACAGCAGAATCCAAGATGGACGCCGGCACATGGAGTAACATAACCTCAGGGAAAAGGTAGGACCTTGACAAATGTACAGCACAGAGCAAACCCTTTGGCGCTATATAAACACTGTTTAATAATAATAATAATAATAATAATAATAATTACATGATTAAATAAGGACCAAAGCATTGTTTGTCTTCAGTTTTTACTGTTAGACTACTGCTATGTAAAAATGTCTTTCTTATATTAGCAGTCACAAGCAGTCTAAGAGATAACAACTTTCCCAACCATTTATGACACCAGTTGATCAAATTAGGTCGTCTACATACGCAAAATGGTGAATGCTCAGGAAACTGCATCTCTTTTTAAAAAGTGACATTTCAAGACCTGTAGAGTTTAACAAGTATTCGGTGGAAGAACAAGTGCACATTATTATTATTATTAAAACAAACCCAGGTACAGGAATTGCCCTAAGACATCCAGGATGTTATTATGACATCTGAGTATTTTATATAGGAATTGCTGATTATGAGACTATGCCATGATAAAAGAGTGGGTTTCATAAGCAGCTTCTTGGGCAAGCTGAATGGTTGATAATCTGAAAAGTAGAAAAGACGATTTTATAAAGGTTATTTCAAGGGATTAATTTCATTGTTACAAAACTAGCATTAATATTCATTACAAAATTTTCACTAGTAATGCTGGCTGAAGTTTTTCAGGTCTCTTTATTTTTTAGTAAAATCTGAATGCGCCAGTCCATACAGTATAGGCATATATAATCATTTTATATATTTAGTCAAAAAAATCTTAGTTTCTTAACAGACTAAAAGGATCCAAATAAGAGAAGTTTATAGGGTTGCATGTGTGTGCATACCCTTTGAAAAAAACAGAAGCTCTTAAAAAAAGAATGCACTCACACAGTCATTCTTTATCGTTTATTTAAACTCAGAATTTGATGTTCTAGCTGTGAATTATGCTTTCTTTTAAGGCCTATAGAATGCATAAACCATTTCAGTGTAGATTTATAGATACCCAGAAGAGACAAGCCTCTCCGCTGATAGTAGTCATACATCCCCATCTGTGTGGTTCATACTCAAATTGTGAATGTGATTACATTGTTTGACTCAATATGGAATGGTCAGTTAACCAAAGCATTACGCTTTGTGCTAGGAATCCTTGCCAGCTGGTCTTTGATCTATTATTCAGTACAAGCAGATTATGTGATTTACTTTCAAAGTGAAATGGCTTCTAAGACGTGAAGTGAATAGCAATGGCCGATTCGCTATTCACGTGAAATCTTTATGTAAATAAATGTAGCGAGTAAATAAATAAAGTTGGAAGCAAGTCCTGCTGCTTCTTATGAATGCAGCAAAATCTGATGCAGACGGATTCCAGCCTGATAGAAACATATAATCACTAAAAAGTATTTTCCATATTGTTCCAAGCATGTATTTCCTTTTATACTATTCAACTGCCATTCGCTACAGGGTTATACTTAATGGCTGACAAAAACTCAGGAGTGTTGCACTTTTATGGTATCTAATAGGTATAAATTACTCTGGAAAGTTAAAAAAAAGATCAACTATATTACTAAAAGCATATGTGAAAAAAAAAACTTTTTTTTAGGATAGAGTATAGAAGGGTTAGACCAGGGACGGACTGACCATTTGGAAACTCGAGGTCAGTAGGGGGCCCCATGAGATGCCCCTGGTACCTTTTTCATAGGCTTTTTTGAGTTTGGCCAAGGACACAGGGGCCCCATGATCCCCTATTGCCCGGGGGCCCCATGAGTTGTCAGTCCGCCCCTGGGTTAGACCCCCAAAAATGACAAATGATAAATTTATATCCAACTTCTTTAACCACTTGCCTACTGGTCACTTTTCCCTCTTTCCTACCCAGGTCAAATTTCAGTAGTATTTAATTATCATTGGGGTTTTTTTTGCACTATAAACAAAAAAATTTAAGTAAATTAAAAAACAAAGTTTTTCTTTGTTTCTATTGTAAATTTTGCAAACAAGTAATTTTTCTCCTTTACTGATGTGCATTGATGAGGCTGCACTGATAGGCAGCACTGATGAGGCGGCACTGATAGGTTGTACTGATGAGGCTGCACTTGTGGGCATTCATGAGGAGGCACTGATGAGGCTGCACTGATATGCGGCACTGGGCACTAATAGGCAGCACTGAAGGGCACTGACTGGCAGTACTGTTGGGCAAAGATTGGCAACACTGTTGGGCAAATATTGGCAGTACTGCTGGGTAGTGATGAGCAGCACTGTTAGGCACTGATGGGCACTTTTGGGGTTGCACTGTTAATCAGGGCACTGATAATCAGTGCCCTGATCATCAGTGTGGATGTCTCCTTTCACAGTTGCAGGTTACACTGTTCAACAGGTAAAAAGTTTTGGGCATAAAATTAGCTAATCTTACATAATTTTGGGGTGCTTAAAAACGAAAATGACCCTAAAAAATGTTGATTGGCTCTAGTTTCCATGATATATTCCCCCATCTAATGACATAAGCCATTCAAAATTATGATGCAACTTCAGCTGCATATTGCGCAATTGATACTGGTGACCAATAGAAAATTGCATGTATACTGAGATGATGCAATATTAGCCTTTAATTGCATCACTTCACTGCATAAAAGCTGCAGTATCTGTAGCTGATTGTAGTTCGACAGCGTCTTTACATTTCGTTTTATGCTTATATAGGCTACTCAGTAATGCCTCGAACTTGTGTGAATAAAGCAGATAATTTCTGCTATATCTGCGGTGAAATAACTTTTATCTCACAAAAAAGGAGGATAACAGGAATGATTAAGAAAGCCTACAACTTGTATTTTGGCTGCAAGATAGGAGACCAGGACAAGAGCTGGGCACCACATATATGCTGCAATTCTTGTGGGACGGCACTGGAGCAATGGTTGAATGGAAAAAAGGCATCTATGCCTTTCGCTGTGCCAATGAATTGGAGAGAGCCAACAGATCATGTTAGTAATTGTTACTTTTGTATGGTGCCTCCAATTGTAAAAGGGCTAAATAAGAAGAAAAAGTTATCTGTGCACTATCCAAATATTCCATCGGCAATACGTCCAGTTCCTCATGGAGAGGGGCTACCAATTCCTAAAGCACCAGAATCCTTTGTGGTTGAGTCAAGTGAGGAAGAACCTGAAGCATGTAGTCACGTGCAGTTGTAAGAGATAGCCCTTTCCTCGAATACAAGAGAAAAGCCAAGAGAAGCAAAACCAACATAAACTGAAGACAAAACTAGTGAGAATCCTAAGTATTAAAATGATTCAACTTAGCTTATGGCTATAATTTTTCTTGGTAATCCTATGCAATATATTATGCCATTTAGGCTTTGTTATGTAGTCAATATCACTTGCTTTATATTTGTGGAAAGACATCTATCTATATAATTATTGTGCATTATGTAGTCATTACGCCTATAGTAGAAAACCTTCCGTTTACAGAAAAACTAGAGCCAATTGACAAATTTCATTGTTATATTTGAACTCAGAATGTGAAATTCATTAAGAAATGGATCCTTTTGTTTCCAAAACTGGCAAAAAATAAAAATTTGTTGAACAGTGTTATCGGCAGTACTTTTTTCATGCTGTGACAGTGTGGGGAAAGTACAGTACTACTGATTACCAGCAAGTGTATCTACATGGTGATCAGCTGTGATTGGACACAGATGATCATGTAGTAAAAGGCCACAGTGATTGACCCTTTACTGTGTCATGTGATCAGCTGTGATCAAAGGACACAGTGATCACCGAGAGCTCTGGGTGCCCGCCGCTGGGGGTATGTGGGGGGGGGGGGCGCGTTCTGGGAGGACGTCATATGATGCCCACTCAGAACTAGACTGGATATCATTCTACTATAGTGTGGTCAAGAAGTGGTTAAAATCTAAGTCCAGCTTTCCTATCACAATAAATGTTTTGTTTTGGGGCCAAGCTGATCCCAAACAAGCTATTTTTTAACTAAGCATTTCAGCCCCTCTCATCACCGTACTATAGTGTAGTAACATTGCTTATATACACTATGCAGTGCCGTGTTCTGGCAGCGTTTTGGAAGACTTCCAGCCTACTGCTGAAAAAAATTTTGTCAGATTGAGTGCTTCTCTGCTATTCTGGTGAAGACTTATATTTTTATAAAAAATTACAAAGTTTCCTCAGATTGGCGACGGTGGAGAAGCAGGAGGGTGAAGTCAAGATTTCCACCTCAGCCAATAAGAGGAAACTTTATAGTTATTGATAAAAATACAAGTCTTCCTCTGAATGGTAGAGGCACTCAGCCTTACCTAATTTTGTTCAGGCAACAGATGGGGCCTCGCCTGTATTGCTGCTGAAACACATCAGTATATACCATATGTAGCTAATGCTTCTACAGTATGATACAATTCGCACAGCTGCTGCATCACTTAGAAAAGGAAATAGTGAATAGGAAGAGTAGGCACTGACCTATGGGCCCCATGCTGTTTAAATGACCCTTGACAATTGATCAAAATAATATTGATTTGACCTTGAAAGAAAACTACAATAAAGCTTTTTTAAATTGTTTTCAAAAGATCGCAACAATGAATCAACTAAAAAAAAACAAAAAACTTTACATTAAATACTTTATTGAGAAAATACTGCATTACTGTAATGTACCAATAACTTAAAGTACATGAACAATACACATCAGGTACACATTACAGTCTGTCTCTTAAAATCTCATCTTCTTTCAGCTGGTAGTTTGTAAAAAAAATTTAGTGCAACCTAGGTAATGTACAGTAGTGATGGTCATCTTCATCTAGCAGCCGACATACACACTACTTAGTTCAATGTTATCCCACTACAGTACACGCACAAGAAACCTGAAAGGAGGACCCTAAGGTTTTGACTGCCTAGGGGCCTTCACAAAGTTTAATCTGGCACTAGAAATAGTTCATTTGTGCCAGTGTGGCCCAACCAAACTGTCTGAAGCCAGGTTTCTTAACTAGGGTTCCGTGGAAGCCTAGGGTTCCTCCAAAGTTTGCTCAGGGTTCCTTGAGCAATGAGAAATCTTTGCCTCTCAGATAAAATCCCACTGACACCATTGATCTCTTTAGCTATCTCTAAGGGGGAAATTCTTCCCAATGACCACAAGTGTAAGGAGCATTCTTCCCACTGACCATCTCACTAATGTCTCATGAGTTGTAGATATAGTCATGTTTAGCAGGGGTTCTCTGACACCATAAATATTTCAAGTGTTTCTCTGAGTTGAAAAGGTTGACCTTAACTTTAAAATAAGATACACATGAACAGGGCAATTCACAGAACAACACAAAAAGGTAAATTTCCCAACACACTTATATGTTAACCAGTTATAAAAAAAGTATACACTGATTTAACAATTTACCTTAAAAAGATTTTAGTTGCAAACATTTAAAAAATATATGTGGAAGCCACGCTGCCTTGCCAAGGTTCTTCTGTGATGTATGATTCCTACCCTAAGGCTGGCCATACATTATACAATTATCTTACAATTTTCTGCCCAATTTCCTTTAGATTTACCTTCAACTGTGTAGTGCAAGGGCCTGCCTAATTGGATACAACTGAAAGTGTTGTTTAGGTTTGTCCTCCTATTATATGGTTTTTGGCAAATCTAATCCAAAAATCTCCAGATTATTGTATAATGTATGGCCAGCCTTAGTCTAGCAAAGCTCCCAACTTATATACAGTATAGCAAGTAATACATTGAGAACAGACATGCCTAGAGGTACTATATACCATTGCTCCTTTAAGGTGCAAGAACACTCCAAAAGCCCACAGTTTGCATTGAATAAAGTCTCAAAAATGAGAAATGAGCAGACATTTGAGACTTATTAGCATAATTACATTAGTTTACAGATAACATTATATTGCCAAATTGTTTTACTTTATGCTTACATTCTTTTTAATAAGAATGCTGTAGAAGGCCACATGTTGTCCATACATGCAATGTAAAAGGAAATGGCTTTGTATTAAATACCATGTCTTATAACATTTGCATTTCCAACCTACTCTAGTGGCATCACAAAAATTTCTGTTTTCTGTTTTGATAGCTTTGCTTTAAATTTTATCTACTTTATAATTACTAAGCAAGAATGGTAAAAAGAATGGTAAAAATCACATTAGGTTTTCAGTTAATATTTAGATTTTGCCTTGTTTATCAAAGTGAAGGACATGTTTACCCTCGTAGTCCTTGGTCTCCTAGTTACAGTCATTGACAAGAGAAAGTAATTAAATCTTGCAGAGTGTATCTAGAGAAAGATACTTGAAGTGTTCAATTGCACGATGACAACCTGACAAGAGCCTTCAACCTTTGTAACCCTTGCTTTCAATAAGTTATGTTAATGTTTGTATGTGGGTTATTTTTTTTCTTCAAAATACACCATTGTGGCAGTGCATTGGTTTAAGGAAAAGGTTTTAAACTTACATTGCAATATATATATATATATATATATATATATATATATATACACACACCCTCTATTCCTTACCATATGGAGCTTAGGCAGCTCAAGCCAACTTCAGTACTCAACATATCCAAGGATAAAATATGTCTGAAGTGAGTCAGGGATGCAGGATTGTAATAAAGCTTAGCTGTAAAGT